>NC_134688.1:302753837-303062085 GCF_050947455.1 Rhinoderma darwinii
CCTCCTGATAATACCAGCCTGCGGCCACCCCAGTGGCCGACCATCACTACAGATGGTCAGGTACTGGATCGTACCCGGCTCTTCCCAGCACCCCTGGTGGCGGTGGGTACCGGGGTAATAAAGGGGGTTAGTTTTAGCCTCTGCACCGGCTAACATTAAGCCCCGCCTTAGCAATGGATACTGTCAATCAGCCGGCGGCCATTACTAAGGCGGTAGTAATATAGTTTAAAAAAAAAAACACAAAGACATAGAAAAAATATTTTATTGAAATAAAAAAAAAACCCACACAGCCCTCATTAACCATTTTATTGATAATAAAAAAAAAGCCGTCATCGAAGTAGTCCTGGAATCCGACGTAGTCCAACGACCGAACCTGTAAGAAAACACACAAGAAATGATTAGTAACACGTGTGTTAGGCTTAGATACAGGGCCCATGTGTGATACTGTCTGTGGGACCCTGTATCTAAGCCTACCACAAGGTAGGCTTAGATACAGGGTCCAGCACACAGTAATCTTATACAGTATAAGATTACTGTGTGCTGAGGCCCTGTATCTAAACCGACAGTGTGGTAGGCTTAGATACAGTGTCCCACAGACAGGATCACACATGGGCCATGTATCTAAGCCTACCATGTGATTGTCTTAGATACAGGGCCCAGCAGACAGGATCACACAATCTGTCTGTGGGACCCTGTATCTAAGCCTACCTGTAAAGGATCTGCCAGGCACAGCTTCGGGGTTAACTCCCTTAATTAATCAGTCAGCACCTGAATCTACATCCCTGAGACTGACTCCAGCTTCCACCACTCAGGCTGGCAGGCTTAGGAGTGGGAGAGCCTATCGCAGCCTGGCCAGACTCAGCTAGCTCCCGCCCTCTGTCTATTTATACCTGCATTTCCTGTTCCTCCTTGCTTGTTATTCTTTTTCGTGTGGTTTCCTGGCCCAGCTACAGCTCCTTCGATTTTGTTCCTGCTCCATACTGACCCTGGCTTACTGACTACTCTTCTGCTCTTCGTTTGGTACCTCGCACACTCCTGGCTTGACTCGGCTCGTTCACCACTCTGGTTGCTCACGGTGTTGCCGTGGGCAACTGCCCCTTTCCCTTGCTTGTATTCCCTTGTATGTTAGTCGTGTTTGTCGTGCACTTACGGAGTGCAGGGACCGCCGCCCAGTTGTACCCCGTCGCCTAGGGCGGGTCGTTGCAAGTAGGCAGGGACAGAGTGGCGGGTAGATTAGGGCTCACTTGTCCGTTTCCCTACCCCCCGGTCACTACATAATAACAAGCCCATACCTAGTCTACCCTGGTCCCTGACACCACTATGGACCCCCGTGAGACCCTGGCTCTGCAAATGCAGGGTCTCTCCCTACAGGTTCAGGCCCTGGCTCAGAGGGTCAACCAGCCTGATGCTACCTTGGTAGTTCCCCTCACTGCACCTCTTGAACCCCACCTCAAGTTGCCCGACCGGTTCTCAGGGGACCGGAGGGCTTTTCTCTCCTTTCGGGAGAGTTGTAGGCTCTACTTTCGTTTAAAGCCTCATTCCTCAGGTTCTGAGCCAGCGGGTGGGTATAATTATGTCCCGGCTCCAGGTAGGTCCCCAAGAGTGGGCCTTCTCCTTGGCTCCTGACGCCCCTGAACTTTCCTCCGTTGATTGTTTCTTTTCTGCTCTCGGACTTATTTATGACGAGACTGACAGGACTGCCTTTGCCGAGAGTCAGCTGGTGACCTTACGTCAGGGTAAGAGACCTGTTGAGGAGTATTGCTCTGACTTTAGGAAGTGGTGCGTAGCTTCTCGGTGGAATGACCCTGCCTTAAGGTGCCAGTTTAGGTTGGGTCTATCGAATGCCCTGAAAGACCTGCTAGTTAGCTATCCCTCTTCTGACTCCCTAGACCAGGCTATGGCTTTAGCGGTACGACTTGACCGACATCTCAGGGAACGACAACATGAACGTTTATGTGTTTTCTCCTCCGACTCCCCCATGATGCCTCCCGAAGTTCCGTTGCTTCGTTCCTCCCCGAAAGACACAGAGATACCTATGCAACTCGGGGCCTCCGTGTCCCCCCAAAAACGTAGAGAATTCCACAGGAAGAATGGTCTCTGCTTCTACTGTGGGGATGACAATCATCAAGTGAACAACTGTCCTAAGCGTAAGAATGCAGCCAGAGAACTTCCGCGCCTAAGTGATCATCGGGGAGGTCACTTGGGCGCACAGGTATTTCCAGTAAATAGGAAATTTACTAAGATCTTGCTTCCCTTTCAGGTCTCTTTTGGTGGTAGGTCTGCTACCGGCAGTGCCTTCGTGGATTCAGGGTCCTCTACTAATATTATGTCTGTGGAATTTGCTATGTCTCTTGCTATGCCTCTGATTGATTTGCCTAAACTTGTCCCGGTAGTGGGTATCGACTCCACTCCTCTTGCTAATGGTTATTTTACACAGCATACCCCTGTTTTTGAACTCCTTGTTGGCTCCATGCATTTGGAGCAATGCTCTGTACTGTTGATGCAGGGATTATCGTACGATTTGGTTCTAGGCCTTCCCTGGTTGCAGTTGCATAATCCCACGTTTGACTGGAATACCGGGGAGCTAACCAAATGGGGTAATGAATGTTGTACGTCATGTTTTTCTGTTAATTCTATTTCTCCCCCTGAGGAGGCGAATACGCTACCCGAGTTTGTTCAGGACTTCGCTGATGTTTTCTCTAGGGAGGCCTCCAAAGTGTTACCTCCTCATAGAGAATACGATTGCGCTATCGAATTGGTACCAGGAGCTAAGCTTCCTAAGGGTGGGATATTTAATCTTTCTTGTCCCGAACGTGAAGCCATGAGAGAGTATATCCAGGAATCCCTGGCCAAGGGTTACATTCGTCCCTCTTCTTCTCCGGTAGGTGCTGGCTTCTTCTTCGTGGGGAAGAAGGATGGTGGTCTTAGGCCATGCATTGACTACCGTAGCCTGAATAAGGTCACGGTAAGGAACCAGTATCCCCTTCCTTTGATTCCTGATCTCTTTAATCAGGTTCAGGGGGCCCAATGGTTCTCTAAATTGGATCTACGGGGGGCGTATAACCTTATTCGCATCAAAGAGGGGGATGAGTGGAAGACTGCGTTTAACACGCCCGAAGGCCATTTCGAATACCTCGTCATGCCCTTTGGGTTGTGTAATGCCCCTGCGGTCTTCCAGAATTTCATAAATGAGATTTTGAGAAATTACCTGGGGATATTTCTTGTAGTGTACCTTGATGACATACTGGTGTTTTCCAAGGACTGGTCCTCCCACATTGAGCATGTCAGGAAGGTGCTCCAGGTCCTTCGGGAAAACAAACTGTTTGCCAAAACTGAAAAATGTGTGTTTGGGGTACAGGAGATACCATTTTTGGGTCAAATCCTCACTCCTCATGAATTCCGCATGGACCCCGCCAAGGTTCAGGCTGTGGCGGAATGGGTCCAACCTGCCTCCCTGAAGGCGTTACAGTGTTTTTTGGGGTTCGCTAATTATTACAGGAGATTTATTGCTAACTTCTCGGTCATCGCTAAGCCTCTTACGGACCTCACTCTCAAAGGTGCTGATCTCCTCCACTGGCCTCCTGAGGCTGTCCAGGCTTTTGAGGTCCTTAAGAAGTGCTTTATCTCAGCCCCGGTGCTGGTTCAGCCCAACCAAATGGAGCCATTTATCGTGGAAGTTGACGCATCTGAGGTGGGAGTGGGTGCTGTCTTGTCCCAGGGTACCAGGTCCCTCACCCATCTCCGCCCCTGTGCCTACTTCTCCAGGAAGTTTTCGCCAACTGAGAGTAACTATGATATTGGCAACCGCGAACTCTTAGCCATTAAATGGGCATTTGAAGAGTGGCGCCACTTCCTGGAGGGGGCTAGACACCAGGTAACGGTCCTTACCGACCACAAGAATATGGTTTTCCTAGAATCTGCCCGGAGGCTAAACCCGAGACAAGCTCGATGGGCGTTATTTTTTACCAGATTCAATTTTTTTGTTACCTATAGGGCTGGGTCTAAAAATATTAAGGCTGATGCCCTGTCGCGTAGCTTCATGGCCAGCCCTCCTTCGGAGGAAGATCCTGCTTGTATTTTGCCTCCAGGTATAATCATTTCCTCGATCGATTCTGATTTAGTCTCTGAAATTGCTGCTGATCAAGGTTCAGCTCCCGGGAACCTTCCTGAGAACAAGCTGTTTGTTCCCCTGCAATTCCGGCTAAGGGTACTTAGGGAAAATCATGACTCCGCACTATCTGGTCATCCAGGCATCCTGGGTACCAAACACCTCATTACCAGAAATTATTGGTGGCCTGGGTTGCCTAAAGACGTTAAGGCCTACGTCGCCGCTTGTGAGGTTTGTGCTAGGTCCAAGACTCCCAGGTCCCGACCAGCGGGCTTACTGCGTTCGTTGCCCATTCCCCAGAGACCTTGGACACATATCTCCATGGATTTTATCACCGATTTGCCTCCATCCCAAGGCAAGTCGGTGGTGTGGGTGGTGGTAGACCGCTTCAGTAAGATGTGCCACTTTGTGCCCCTCAAGAAACTACCCAACGCCAAGACGTTGGCTACCTTGTTTGTCAAACACATCCTGCGTCTCCATGGGGTCCCTGTCAATATTGTTTCGGACAGAGGGGTACAATTTGTTTCATTGTTTTGGAGAGCCTTCTGTATGAAGTTGGGGATTGATCTGTCCTTCTCCTCTGCCTTCCATCCTGAAACGAATGGTCAAACGGAGAGGACTAATCAATCTCTAGAACAATACTTAAGGTGTTTTGTCTCTGACTGTCAATATGATTGGGTCTCATTCATTCCCCTTGCCGAATTTTCCTTTAATAACCGGGTCAGTAACTCGTCAGGGGTCTCTCCCTTTTTCTGTAATTTTGGGTTTAATCCACGGTTCTCCTCCGTTTCACCTGGTAGTTCCAACAATCCCGAGGTAGAGGTCGTTCATCGGGAACTGTGCACAGTCTGGGCCCAGGTTCAGAAGAACCTAGAGGCGTCCCAGAGCGTACAAAAAACTCAGGCTGATAGAAAACGTTCTGCTAACCCCCTGTTTATGGTCGGGGATCTGGTGTGGTTGTCGTCTAGGAACTTGCGTCTCAAGGTTCCGTCCAAGAAGTTTGCTCACCGGTTTATTGGGCCGTATAAGGTCATTGAGGTCCTCAATCCTGTCTCCTTCCGGCTGGAGTTACCCCCGTCTTTTCGTATACACGACGTGTTTCATGCCTCCCTCCTTAAACGCTGCTACCCGTCCTTGGCTCCCTCGAGGAGACCTCCTTTTCCCGTCCTCACCCCTGAGGGGGTGGAATTCGAGGTGGCCAGGATTGTGGACAGCAAGATGGTCCAAGGCTCCCTCCAGTACCTGGTCAATTGGAGAGGTTACGGGCCCGAGGAGAGGACTTGGGTACCCGCCCGGGATGTTCACGCTGGGGTATTGGTCAGGAGGTTCCACCTGCGTTTCCCCAGTAAGCCAGGTCCACTTAGAAAGGGTCCGGTGGCCCCTCATAAAAGGGGGGGTACTGTAAAGGATCTGCCAGGCACAGCTTCGGGGTTAACTCCCTTAATTAATCAGTCAGCACCTGAATCTACATCCCTGAGACTGACTCCAGCTTCCACCACTCAGGCTGGCAGGCTTAGGAGTGGGAGAGCCTATCGCAGCCTGGCCAGACTCAGCTAGCTCCCGCCCTCTGTCTATTTATACCTGCATTTCCTGTTCCTCCTTGCTTGTTATTCTTTTTCGTGTGGTTTCCTGGCCCAGCTACAGCTCCTTCGATTTTGTTCCTGCTCCATACTGACCCTGGCTTACTGACTACTCTTCTGCTCTTCGTTTGGTACCTCGCACACTCCTGGCTTGACTCGGCTCGTTCACCACTCTGGTTGCTCACGGTGTTGCCGTGGGCAACTGCCCCTTTCCCTTGCTTGTATTCCCTTGTATGCTTGTCGTGTTTGTCGTGCACTTACGGAGTGCAGGGACCGCCGCCCAGTTGTACCCCGTCGCCTAGGGCGGGTCGTTGCAAGTAGGCAGGGACAGAGTGGCGGGTAGATTAGGGCTCACTTGTCCGTTTCCCTACCCCCCGGTCACTACACTACCACAACGTAGGCTTAGATACAGGGTCCAGCAGACAGTAATCTTATACAGTATAAGATTACTGTGTGCTGGGGCCCTGTATCTAAACCGACAGTGTGGTAGGCTTAAATACAGGGCCCATCAGACAGGATCACGCATGGGCCATGTATCTAAGCCTACCATGTGATTGGCTTAGATACAGGGCCCAGCAGACAGGATCACGCATGGGCCATGTATCTAAGCCTACCATGTGATTGGCTTAGATACAGGGCCCAGCAGACAGCATCACACAATCTGTGATCCTGTCTCATGGGCCCCCTAAGCCTGCTACATCGTAGGCTTAGGGGTTGTACAGTCCCTAAACATTGATGGCCTATCCACAGTATAGGCCATCAATAGCTGATGTGTCTCTCGGGACCCGCAAATCAGCTGTTTTGAAGGGGCCACAGCACTCGTACGAGAGCTGCTTCCCCTTCATTTCACTACTCGCCCACACTGTGAATCGCCGACACGGATTCACAGTGTGACTGGAATGAAGGGGAGCAGCTCTCGTACGAGTGCTGCGGCCCCTTCAGAACAGCTGATTGGCGGGTCGGACCCCGCCAGTCAGGGCTAACCTTACCTTCCTCTTCGGCCGCGGCGGGAGTTCTGTCGCCTCGATGCTGTGCGCGGCGCATAGCGCTGTGACGTCATGCGCTGCGCACAGCGCTGTGACGTCAGGACCTCCGCTGCCATCCGGAACCAGGAAGGTAAGTAAAGTCTGTTACTATAGTAACAGGGGCCCGCGGCCCGAGTTACTATAGTAACTTTTTATTGATATGGTGCGGGGGGCCGTGGGCCCCCCTGGCTTCGGGGCCCGGTCGCAATTGCGACCGTGGCGACCCCTATAGCTACACCATTGGTACTCTTCACTTCTGAGCCCTGTCATATGTCCAGACAAAAGATTAGGGCCACATGTAGGGTGTTTCTAAAACCGGGAAACACCGCATAATAATTAGAGAGCTGTCTTGTTATGGTGGCACAAGCCGGGCACCACATATTGGCATATCTATGGAAAAAAATCCCATTTTCACTCTACAACATCGAGTGAACACTAATTTCTACAAAACACCTGCAGGGTTAAAATGCTTACTACACCCCTTGGTAAATGCATTGAGGGGTGTAGTTTCCAAAATGGGGTCACTTCTGGGGGGTTTCCACTGTTTTGGGCCCACAGGCGCCCAGAAACCAATCCAGCAACATCTGCACTCCAAATGGCGGTCCTTCCCTTCTGAGCCCTGCCGTTTGCCCAAACAGCAGTTTATGACCACATATGGGGTATTGCCATACTCGGGAGAAATTGCTTTACAAATGTTGGGTTCTTTTTTTCCTTTATTTGTTGAGAAAATGAAAAAATTTGCGCTAAAGCTACGTCTTATTGAAGAAAAAGGACTGTTTTTATTTTCACTGGCTAATTCTAATAAATTCTATGAAACATCTGTGGGGTCAAAATGCTCACTACACACCTAGATGAATTCCTCAAGAGGTGTAGTTTCCTAAATGGAGTCCCTTTTTGGGCGTTTTCATTGTTTTGTCCCCTCAGGGGCTTTGCAAATGTGACCTGGCCTCCGCAAATCATTCCTGCTAAATGTGATCTCCAAAAGCCAAATAGTGCTCTTTCCCTTCTAAGCCCTGCCGTGTGTCCAAACAGCCGTTTTTTACCACATGTGGGGTATTGTTTTACTCGGGAGAAATTGCTTTACAAATTTTGTGGTGCATTTTCTCCTTCAGTCCTTCTGGAAATGAGAAAAAATTAGCTAAACCTAGATTTTTTTTGAAAAAATGTAGATTATTATTTTCAGGGCCTACTTCCAATAATTTCTGCAAAAAAACTGTAGGGTCAAATCGCTCACTATACTCCTAGATAATTTCCTCAATGGGTGTAGTCTCCAAAATGGGGTCACTTGTGGGGGGTTTCCACTGTTTTGTCCCCTCAGGGGCTTTGTAAATGTGACATGGCCTCCGCAAACCATTCCTGCTAAATGTGAACTCCAAAAGCCAAATAGCGCTCTTTTCCTTCTCAGCCACGCCGTGTCTCCAAACAACCGTTTATTACCACATGTGGGGTATTGTTTTACTCGGGAGAAATTGCTTTACAAATTTTGCGGTGCTTTTTCTCCTTCAGTCCTTGTGGAAATTATAAAAAATTAGCTAAACCTACATTTTCTTTGAAAAAATTTAGATTGTCATTTTCAGGGCCTACTTCCAATAATTTATGCAAAAAACCTGTTGCGTCAAAATGCTCACTATACCCCTAGATAATTTCCTCAATGGGTGTAGTTTCCAAAATGGGGTCACTTGTGGGGGGTTTCCACTGTTTTATCCCCTCAGGGGCTTTGTAAATGTGACATGGCCTCCGCAAACCATTCCTGCTAAATTTGAGTTCCAAAAGCCAAATGGCGCTCTTTCCCTTCTCAGCCTCGCCGTGTGTCCAAACAGCCGTTTATTACCACATGTGGGGTATTGTTTTACTCGGGAGAAATTTCTTTACAAATTTTATGGTGCTTTTTCTCCTTTAGTCCTTGTGGAAATGAAAAAAAATTAGCTAAACCTACATTTTATTTGAAAAAATGTAGATTTTCATTTTCACAGCCTACTTCCAATAATTTCTGCAAAAAAACTGTGGGGTCAAATCGCTCACTATACTCCTAGATAATTTCCTCAATGGGTGTAGTCTCCAAAATGGGGTCACTTGTGGGGGGTTTCCACTGTTTTGTCCCCTCAGGGGCTTTGTAAATGTGACATGGCCTCCGCAAACCATTCCTGCTAAATGTGAACTCCAAAAGCCAAATAGCGCTCTTTTCCTTCTCAGCCACGCCGTGTCTCCAAACAACCGTTTATTACCACATGTGGGGTATTGTTTTACTCGGGAGAAATTGCTTTACAAATTTTGCGGTGCTTTTTCTCCTTCAGTCCTTGTGGAAATTATAAAAAATTAGCTAAACCTACATTTTCTTTGAAAAAATTTAGATTGTCATTTTCACAGCCTACTTCCAATAATTTATGCAAAAAACCTGTTGCGTCAAAACGCTCACTATACCCCTAGATAATTTCCTCAATGGGTGTAGTTTCCAAAATGGGGTCACTTGTGGGGGGTTTCCACTGTTTTATCCCCTCAGGGGCTTTGTAAATGTGACATGGCCTCCGCAAACCATTCCTGCTAAATTTGAGTTCCAAAAGCCAAATGGCGCTCTTTCCCTTCTCAGCCTCGCCGTGTGTCCAAACAGCCGTTTATTACCACATGTGGGGTATTGTTTTACTCGGGAGAAATTTCTTTACAAATTTTATGGTGCTTTTTCTCCTTTAGTCCTTGTGGAAATGAAAAAAAATTAGCTAAACCTACATTTTATTTGAAAAAATGTAGATTTTCATTTTCACAGCCTACTTGCAAAAATTTCTGCAAAAAACCTGTGGGGTCGCTTTTACCTATCAAAGCGATTCTGAGATTATTTTCTCGTGACACATTGGACTTTATGATAGTGGAAAAATGTGGTCGATAAATTCAATATTTACCAGTGAAAAACACCAAAATCTTGTGAAAAATTGCAAAAATTTGCATTTTTCTAAATGTAAATGTATCTGCTTGTAAGACAGGCAGTTATACCACACAGAATTGTTGCTAATTAACATCCCCCATATGTCTACTTTAGATTGGCATAGTTTTTTGAACGTCCTTTTATTTTTCTATGACGTCACAAGCCTTAGAGCTTTAGCAGCAATTTCTCACATTTTCAAGAAAATTTCAAAAGGCTATTTTTACAGGGGCCAGTTCAGTTGTGAAGCGGCTTTTAGGGCCTTATATATTAGAAACCACCAAAAAGTCACCCCATTTTAAAATCTTCACCCCTCAAAGTATTCAAAACAGCATTTAATACCCTTTAAACGTTTCACAGGAATTAAAGCAACGTAGAGGTGAAATTTTCAAATGTCATTTTTTTTTTGCAAAAATTCATTTTTAATCTATTTTTTTGGTAACACAGAAGTTTATACCAGAGAAACGCAACTCAATATTTATTGCCCAGATTCTGCAGTTTTTAGAAATATCCCACATGTGGCCCTAGTGTGGTAATGGACTGAAGCACCGGCCTCAGAAGCAAAGGAGCACATAGTGGATTTTGGGCCTTCTTTTTATTAGAAAATATTTTAGGCACCATGTCAGGTTTCAAGGGCTCTTTCGGTGCCAAAGCAGTGGAAATCCACCAAAAGTGACCCCATTTGGGAAACTACACCCCTTGTGGAAATTATCTAGGGGTATAGTGAGCATTTTGACCCCGCAGGTTTTTTGCAGAAATTATTGGAAGTAGGCCGTCAAAATGAAAATCGTCATTCTTTCAAAGAAAATGTAGGTTTAGCTAATTTTTTCTAATTTCCACGAGGACTAAAGGAGAAAAAGCACCACAAAATTTGTAAAGCAATTTCTCCCGAGTAAAACAATACCCCACATGTGGTTATAAACGGATGTTTGGACACACGGCGGAGCTTAGAAGGGAAAGAGCGCTATTTGGCTTTTGGAGCTCAAATTTAGCAGGAATGGTTTGCGCAGGCCATGTCGCATTTGCAAAGCCCCTAAGGGACCAAAGCAGTGAAAACGCCAAAAAAGTGACTCCATTGAGAAAACTACACCCCTTGAGGAATCCATCTAGGGGTGTAGTGAGCATTTTGCCCCCACAGGTGTTTCATAGATTTTATTAGAATTGGGCAGTGAAAATAAAAAAAATCCTTTTTCTTCAATAAGACGTAGCTTTAGCTCCAAATTTTTAATTTTCTCAACAAATAAAGGAAAAAATTAACCCCAACATTTGTAAAGAAACTTCTCTGGAGTACGGCAATACACCACACGTGGTCATAAACTGCCGTTTGGGCACACGGCACGGCTCAGAAGGGAAGGAGCGCCATATGCTTTTGGTGTACAGATTTTGCTGCATTTGGTTTCTGGTCGCTATGTTGCATTTGCAAAGTCCCTGTTGGACCAAAACAGTGGATCCCCCCAGAAGTGACCCCATTTTGGAAACAACACCCTAAAGGTATTCACCTAGGGGTGTAGTGAGCATGTTAACCCCACAGGTGTTTTGCAGAAATTCGTGTGCACACGATGTGGGAGAATGAAAATGGGAATTTTTCCTTAGATACGCCAATATGTGGTGCCCAGCTTGTGCCACCATAACAAGACAGCTCTCAATTATTATGCGGTGTTTCCCTGTTTTAGTATCACCCTACATGTGGACCTAATCTTTTGCCTGGACATTCGACAGGGCTCAGGAGTGAAAGAGTACCATGTAAAATTGAGGCCTAATTTGGCGACATATAAAGTATTGGTTCACAATTGCAGAGGCTTTGATGTGAAATACTAAAAGAAACCCCTGAGAAGTGATCCCATTTTTGGAAACTGCACCCCTCAAGGCATTTATTAAAAGATGTAGTGAGCATTTTCACCCCACGTGTCTTTTCCATAAATGATTGCGCTGCGGAAGGTACAAATTAAAATTTTTCCCTAGATATGCCAATTCATTGTCAAATATGTCGTGCCCAGCTTGTGCCACTGGGGACAAACACCCAAAAATTGTTAAAAGGGTTCTCCCGGGTGTGGTGATGCCATATATGTGGAAGTGAACTGCTGTTTGGGCACACTGTAGGGCTCAGATGGGTGGGAGTGCCATTTGGGTTTTGGAGCTTGGAATTTGCTTGGTAATAGTTTTGTTTGAAGTATCACTGTTGTTTCCGTTTATAATGTGGGGCATATCTGAGCTCGGCAGAGTATATCAGGGGCATAGTCAGGTGGTATAATAATAAGGTAAAAAAATAAATAAAATGATCCATAGATGTGTGTTACGCTGTGATCGATCCTTTCTGCACAGGCCGGTGTCGCACTGATAAATGTCCTTCCTTATCCCCCTTTTGGTCCACACTCCGCACCTTTGCAGTTTGGGGAATTTTGCCGGGAAAGTGTTGTCCTGGTATAATACGGGCACCGTCCCCTCCAGCAGATATGTTTGGGCCCTCCCCTTCCTAGTTCCCTAATTTTAGTGCCTTGATACATCACCTTTTCAAACAGAAGAAATGTTCCCCTCTGTCCTAGATATTTTTCTTTCCTGAATTATTGGAGCCTTAACTTATTTTATTTTTTCATAGACGTAGTGGTATGAGGGCTCTTTTTTTACGGGACGAGCTGTAGCTTTTATTGGTACCATATTGGGGTACATGCGACTTTTTGATCACTTGTTATCCTTTTTTTGGGAGGCAAGGTGACAAAAAAACAGCAATTCTGCCATAGTATTTTAGTTGTTTTTTTTTATACAGCGTTCACCATGCGTTATAAACTACATTTTACCTTTATTCTGCGGGTCAGTACGATTCCGGCGATTCCGGCAATACCAAATTTATAGAACTTTTTTATAACTTTTTGCACAATAAAATTTTTTCGTTGATGGAGCTGTGTGAGGGCTTGTTTTTTGCGAGACGAGGTATAGATTTTATAGGTACCATTTTTGGATACATGCGACTTTTTGATCACTTTTTATTTCAATTTTTGGAAGACAGTGACCAAAAAAACAGTAATTATGGCAGTGTTTTTGAGGTTTTTTTTACGGCGTTCACTGCGCTGGATAAATAACATAATATTTTTATAGTTCAGGTCGTTACGGTCGCTGCGATACCAAATATGTATGGCTTTATTATTTTTTTCTATAATAAATGACTTGATAAGTGAAAAAGGGCGATTGTGTTTTATTTTATTACTTGAAACTTTTATTGTATGTTTTAGAACTTTTATTTTTACTTTTTTTACACTTTTTTTTTTACACTTTTCTTTAGTCCCTCTAGGGGACTTGAATGTCCAACTGTTTGTTTGATGTTCTAATACATTGCACTACCTATGTAGTGCAATGTATTGGAACTGTCAGTTGTTCACTGACAGCAAGCCGATTAGGCTCCGCCTCTGGGCGGGGCCTAATCAGTTTACGTAATGGCAGACAGGAGTCCATTGTTAGGGCTCCTGTTGCCATAGTAACAGTCGCCAGCCTTGCCATCGCATGGCAAGGCTGCCGATTTGCTACAAACCTCTAGGATGCAGCGATTACAATGGATCGCTGCATCGAAGGGGTTAATGCCAGGAATCGGAGCTAGCTCTGGTTCCTGGCGATAGATCGGGGTGTCGGCTGTAACATACAGCGGACACCCACTGCTGATGACGCCGGCTCAGCTTCTGAGCCGGAAGCTCAGCCGGCGCCATCTTGCCGATGGTACCGGAAGCCTCCTGGGCCCCGCCGACGACGGGGCATAGGTGGATTCTGTTACTGGCGGACCGGGAGGTAAGCATTAGCCCTCCGATCGCCTGTGCAGCCACTGGCAACCCAGCGATCACGTTGCTGGTGTGCCGGTAGCTATAAACTCCTCACATGCTGCGATCTCTAGTGAACGCAGCATGTGAGGGGTTAATCGGTCGGATCGGAGGCTAGCTCCAGTCCTGCCCGATACCTCAGGGTGCCAGCTGTAACATACAGCTGTCACCCGACGGTGATGTCGCTGGCTCAGCTCCTGAGCCAGCTTCATCTCCATCACGTACAGTAACGTGAAAATGCGGTAAGACACCAGTTTTAATCACGTTACTGTACGTGATCCGGCGGGAAGGGGTTAAAAGAGGCATGGACTCGCAAGACAGGGATATAGTATTACCACTTTACAAAGCATTAGTTAGGCCTCATCTAGAATATGCAGTTCAGTTCTGGGCTCCAGTTTATAGAAAGGATGCCCTGGAGTTGGAAAAAATACAAAGGAGAGCAATGAAGCTAATAAGGAGCATGGAGAATCTAAGTTATGAGGAAAGATTAAAAGAATTAAACCTTTTTAGCCTTGAAAAAAGACGACTAAGGGGGGACATGATTCATTTATATAAATATATTAATTAATTAAATATGTTAAAATCCTGTTCCATGTAAAACCCCCTCAAAAAACAAGGGGGCACTCTCTCCGTCTGGAGAAAAAAAGGTTCAACCTGCAGAGGTGACAAGCCTTCTTTACTATGAGAACTGTGAATCTATGGAATAGCTTACCGCAGGAGCCCGTCACAGCAGGGACAGTAGATGGCTTTAATAAAGGGTTAGATAATTTCCTAGAAAAAAAAAATATTAGCTCCTATGTGTAGAAATTTTTCCCTTCCCTTTGCCCATCCCTTGGTTGAATTTGATGGACATGTGTCTTTTTTCAACCGTACTAACTATGTAACCCCTTGTCTATGGACAAGGAGAGAAAAAAACATAAAACACCCGTCGTACATCGTGCATCATCTCTTGTTTAAAGTGACAAAGTGTCGGGGGTAAGCGGTTGTGCTTACCTTGCGGTGTTGTGCTAGGAGCACAACACCCAGAAGTGCCTGTATGGTCTCAAAGGACTGCAGCTGGTAAATCCGTGCAGGGGCTGTCAGGGCTCCCTCAATAGATCGAGATAAATAGAGAAAAAAAGGGGGATAAAATTCTCCAGCGCTGTCCAAACGTTGTGGAATTGAAGGATTCAATCCAAGGCAAGAAGTTTAAATGAGATATATGTTTAATGGATAAGAATGCTGCGTGTTATGAGATCGGACCGATCTCTCCATCAGGCAAAGTATCAGGCCATGTATGTTTCTTTGCCTCATGAAGAGATCGGTCCGATCTCGTAACGCGTAGCATTCTTATCCATTAAACATACAGTATATCGCATTTAAACTTCTTGCCTTGGATTGAATCCTTCAATTTCACAACGTTTGGACAGTGCTGGAGAATTTTATCCCCTTTTTGGACACACAGCCCATTTTTTCAAATCTGACATGTATCACTTTATGTAGTAATAACTTTGCAATGGTTTTACTTTTCCAAGTGTTTCTGAGATAGTTTTCTTGGGACATATAGTACTTTATGTTAGTGGAAAAATTTGGTCGATAAATTTAGTATTTATTTTTTGAAAAACACCAACATTTTGAGAATTTTTTTCTAAAACTAGCATTTTTCTACATTTTAATGTATCTGCTTGTAAAATAGATAGTAATACCACACAAAATAGTTACTAGTTCACATATCCTATGTCTACTTTATGTTGGCATCATTTTTTGAACATCCTTTTATTTTTCTAGGATGTTACATGGCTTAAAACTTTAGCAGCAATTACCCACATTTTCAAGAAAATTTCTAAAACCTATTTTTTTAGAGACCAGTTCTGAAGTGGTTTTGATGGCCTTATATATTGGAAACCCGCCATATGTCACCCCATTTTAAAAACTCCACCACTCAAAGTATTCAAATCAGCATTTAGAAAGTTTCTTAACCCTTTAAGTGCTTCACAGGTCTTAAAGCAAAGTGGCGGTGAAATTTACAAATTTCATTTTTTTTTCTAGAAAATCTATTTTAATCATTTTTTTTCTATAATAGAGAAGGTTTTACCAGAGAAAGGCAACTATTTATTGTCCAGGTTCTGCAGTTTTTATAAATATCCAGCATGTGGCCCTAGTGTGCTACATGGCTGAAATACAGGCCTCAGAAGCAAAGGAGCACTGAGTGGATTTTTGGGCCTCTTTTTTATTAGAATATATTTTAGGCACTATGTCAGGTTTGAAGAGGTCTTGTGGTGCCAAAATTGACCCCATTTTGGAAACTACACCCCTCAAGTGTTTTATAGTGAGCAATTTGACCCAACAGTTGTTTTTTTGTTTTTTTTTGCTAAATGTACTGTAATTAGGCCTATGAAAATCAAACTGTACATTTTTTCTCATAAAATGTCGTTTTAGCTTTTTCATTTCAATAAGGGAAAAAGGTGAAAAAGTACCCCAACATTTGTAAAGCACACGGCAGGGCATCAGAAGGGAAGGAGTGCCATTTGGCTTTTGGAGCTCAAATTTTGCTGGAATTGTTTTTGGGTGTCCTATCGCATTTGCAATGCCCCTGATTTTTTTCATTTCCACATGGAAAAAAGAAAAAGCTCTTTGAAAAAGTACTAAAACATAAAAAAAAGACTATACATATTTGGTATCGCCGCATTCATACCAACCTGTAGAATAAAATGTTTGTTTTATTTTCACCGCATGGTAAATGGCAAAAACATAACTAGCAAAAAATAATGGCAGAATGGCTGTTTTTTTGCATTCCCTTTCAGAAAAATGTATGAAAGCTAAATCAACAAATTATTTGTACCCCAAAATGATATCATTGAAAGATGTGACTCGTTTTGCAAAAAACAAGCTCTCATACAACTACATCGATGGAAAAATAAAAAAGTTATGGCTCTTGGAAAGTGAGGATCAAAAAAATAAAAGAAAATGGTTTGGTTATTAAGACCCAAACAGACCTGGTAGTTAACACTCAACCTAGAGTCGAAAAATGAACATAAAAGACAAATACTTGTCTTTCTGTCATGCCTTGGGGCGCAAAACATTTAAACAAACATACAGTACTATTCTACAATAAAAATATAATATTGTTTCTTTTAAATAAAAACCCCTTTGTCAAAAAAAGAATATAGTATATAGTTCTATTGCAAATAGAAAAAAGTTAAAGGTTTGCTAACATATTGCATAGAATGCTAAAAAAAATTAATGTTTCTTACCCAAATTTCTCATGTGACTAGAGTGGATTTTACAAAGTGCTCCTTCAGTCACATATTAGTTATTAAATAACATAACTTACTAACATAACCTAAATTACTAAGTCTCATACTGCAATTACATTTGATGGAAAGTTATTTTGGCCTCCCCCTGGCACTTTTTCCCTGACTGCATCAGGACGGGCGACATTGGTGAGTGACATAACCTACCCTATTCACTTAGACTGATGACTAATAACAGGCGCCTGCACTGTCTCAGATTACGGACGGATTTACATGAGCATGTGCGTTTTGCGTGCGCAAAAGGGACTTAACAGCTTCGTGAGTCATCACATAGGATGCGCGGCTGCGTGATTTTCGCGCAGCCGCCATCATTATGACACTCTGTTTGGATGTTTGTAAACAGAAAAGCACGTGGTGCTTTTTTGCAAACATACTTTTGACTGCTGTTGCGTGAATCACGCGCGTCCCACGGAAATTCTTCCATGTGGTGCGCGTGATTTTCACGCACCCATTGACTTCATGCGCAGAAATACCTATAGTCCTAACCTGTCGTGAGTTTTACGCAGCGGACACACGCTGCATGAAAATCACTGACAGTCTGCACTGCCCCATAGACTAGCATAGGTCCGTGCGACACGCGTGAAAAGCACGTGCGCTGCACGGACGTATTACACGTTCGTGTAAATCCGCCCTACCTCTGATTTTTATAGCCAAAATAGTGCCTTATGTAGCGCTATTCTATCCGGAAAAACAATAAACACTGTGACAGATTCCCAGCGATATCCATTAAAGTCAATGCGTTCCGTTGGGCGCCGTTGGTTTCCAACATTGGTAGGTCTCTTGGCTTCGTTTTCTCATTGTTCTGCTCCTATAACTGAAAACCCGAATGCAGATGTGAACAGAGCCTTACCCCATACTGCCACTTAAGGAAAACGGTAGTTTGGCTCTGACTAGCACCAGGATTGTGCTGCTGTTCTAAATGACAATGTTATTTACATAACACCTAAAAATTCCATTGTTATATATGCTGAGGACGCTGTCTGCTGCGGACTCTTTCATGATGGTGCACGCTGCATGATTATTGCAGCTTTTGCCTCTATGGCATATTCTTTTTATAAAATAAAAAACATCACAGCACCGGATATATGAAGATGAATGGGTGCAAGCCCCAACAGGACTTGATCCAAGGTCCCCTACTATGAAATTCAAAAAAGACAAGGCAGCACATCCAAAAAGAAAGGGAACTTTATGCACCCACGCAACGTTTTAGCTCAACAGAGCTCTTCTCAAGCATTGAGAAAGGCTCCGTTGAGCTGAAACGTTCCATGGGTGAATAAAGTTCCCTTTCTTTTCGGATTTGCTGCCTTGTCTCTTTTGGATATTCTCTTTATAGGCACAGCCTTATGTACTAGGACTTCATTTGAGCAATTGAAGATTGATTGCCTACAATAGCAAAATTCTGAGCAATTCATGGGGTGTAAAAAAGTTGAGTAGAAGGTTTTTGTTTTTTACTATGAGCTTTATTATCTGCAATGGTGCTCCTTGATTGTCTGTCTAGAAGGTGGAATTCTTACTTGAGAATGTTTTATTATAACCAGCACGTAAGCAGAATAGCTTTCATTCATCTACACTCTTATTTGCGTACCAAGAAACAAGACTGCACACAATAAATTGGGAAATATTTACTACTGGATTCTTGGAATCGTGGAAAATTTATACATATAGCAAATTACTGTATAGTTGCTATTTCCTGAGTCTAATAAGGCATTCATTGGTTAAAGGGAAGCTGTCAGCAACTTTATGCTGCCCTCTCTGATTTCAGCGGTCTGTTACTTATGTGGGAATGTCATGTCATTTTTGGGGAACTTGCAGTTGAAACGTTGCAGCGCTAGCATCGTGTCATGAGGAAGTAGTCCGGTGTATTCATGAGCTGGCGATTCCACCATTCTCCTATTACTGATTGACCGCGTTCTTCCTATGTACAGTAAAAGGGAGAAAGCTGTTAATCATCGGCAACTAGTCGGGTGGGGGGATCGACAGCTTATGAATACACCGGACTCCTCCTCACAGCATAATGCAAGCGCTGCAACTTTTAAACTGTAAATTATCCAAAATGATATGACATTCCTACATAAGTAATAGACTTGCTGAAGGCAGCATATCCGACCTAGAATGCGCAGGCAATTCCAGCCGAAAAACCTTACCAAATTGCGGTGCAGATTTTCGGCTGGAATCACCCCTGCTGAAAACACAGGTGATAAAAAAAGCCAATACTTACCTCATTGTTGTTGCCATAATGACGCGTCCCTCTTCTCTCCGTGCAGCCCCGGCCTCCTGTGATGACACTGCAGCCCATGTGACCGCTGCAGCCTGTGATTGGCTGCAGCTGTCACATGGGATGAAACGTCATTACAGAAGGCTGGCTGTACGGAGAACAGCCGGGAAGAAAATGAGCCATCGCTATGACAATGCCTGGGGGTAAGTATCGATTTTTATTTCTTCAATTTAAGTTAAAAAAAAAGGTTTTCATTTTTTTTATTTAGATTTGCTATTATTATTATTATTATTATTATTATTATTATTATAATGACTCAAAAATACTATTAAAATCTTATTTGTATCTCGGTAAAAATGACAATAGTTCTCCAGTCCCCCGACCCCAGTCTCTACAGCTGAGTTGGATAACCAAGTCATGTGTAATCATTGGTGGTCGCAAATGGTCACGCGATGTATTTTCATTTTGGACATTAAAGAGATTCAATTATGATGCAGCTTTCCAAACAATGAGCGGCATTAGACTGAGGAGACCAGTGGCTAAGGAATGCAAGAGAATTAGTAAGTGTTGACGCAACCATGGGCCAAAATATATTAGACTGAAATTTGTAATGGGTATGTCAACCGATACCCGCCCTCAAGTGATTTATCCCGTTTCAAATCATGTTTTATCGATATATCAGAGAGGAATAACACACAGACGCTGCTGGTATACTCAAAATACTCCTCTGAGGTTTATTGCCAAACTCCATTACAATAATCTCATTCAAAAGGGGTGTAGGCTTGAGATTAACCAATCAGAGGCAATATGACAATATTTCAAATTCAGCCAATTACAGACATACGATATATTCCAAAAGCATTATTATAATTCTTCACACATCAGGTTTGCAGGTGGTCTATCTTTCCTGGTAAGCATACAATAGATCGTTCCTTTAGGGCACGGCCAGACGTGGCGGAATTGCTGTGGAGTTCCGCTGCGGACAGTCCGCAGTGGAATTCTCCTGCGGCCGTTTTTTACATTTGTTTCAATACATTTTTAGGCAAGTTAGTTCAGACATTGCGGAAAACACCGCTGCGGACCATAGGCTGCGGTGCGGAATTTTTGCAGCGGAAAAACTCTGCCATGTGTGAACATGCCCTTAAGATGGGGGAGACATACTCACATGCATATGTGGGCATGTCTCCCTCTCCTATCTCACTCCCTGTTCCTTCACTCCAAGCCTCGTATGGGAACCAAGGTCAAAGATAGCTTAACTTAGAAACATAAAAACTTGTCTTAAAGGAGCAATGATTTTCTTATTCACTACAAAATAACCAAGACGGAGACTCCAGGCAAGATGGCTGCTGCACAAAATGGATTTATGAGTGACAACAACCAGTGACCTTCACCTCATAACTACACATAAAACACCTCAGGTTGTAATTTGCAGTACCGTGGCATATTTACACACATTATAATTATAAACCTCAGACATTAGGGCCTTTACTAATAAAATAATATTACCAATCTCATGCTATCACCCCTCAGGTTTGGGTCCCATCAGTTCATTGACAAGTCCTGTACATCATCATCCTCTTCTTTTGTCTTCTGCTTTTCACTGTCGCCAACACAATTATGGAGTCAGACTGTACAGTGGTGTCCAGTGGGGGATTTATTACCCTCCTCCTGATCAGTTACTTATTAGAACACTTGGATACTGCTGACGGGTTCACTCAAGTCTTTGGCCTTTGCTTTACTTTGACAATTGCTGATATCAGCTGGACTTGGTTTGGTCCTTCTCATCTATCAGTCACTGTTTCTTATTACTATACGTCACCGGGCTGTACACAGCACCTCATACTGTGAGCCTGGGGTGAGTTGCCTACGTAGATGGATTAGTGGAGTTTTATTGTGACTACCACAAACCCTCCGCATTTGTTCTTTTCCTCCGGAAAGTTACTGCACGGCTGCTTAGAATTGTGACACTGCCTTCAGTTCATGACAAGCGCGTTGTATTGGCTCAGGCTGCGTCTGCCGCATCTCAATGATGGAGTTCATCATATTAAGTCTTTTAGTTCAAGTTTTCTGGCACTTGCTGGGGACCCAACCTTTGTCAATTATTAAAATAAATGCTAATCTAGTGATAACATCTACATAATATAAAAGTTGTTCTAAGTACTTACAATAACAATGTCAGGCCCTTAACCCCTTCCCTCTTTGGCCACTTTTGACCTTCCTGACAGAGCCTCATTTTTCAAATCTGACGTGTTTCAATTTATGTGGCAATAACTTCGGAATGCTTTTACCTATGCAAGCAATTCTGAGATTGTTTTCTCGTGACACATTGGACTTTACGTTACTGGAAAAATGTACTTGATACATTCAGTATTTAATTGTGAAAAACACTAAAATTTAGCGAAACATTGCAAAAATTAGCATTTTTTTAAATTTAAATGTATCTGCTTATAAGACAGACAATTATACCACAAATAATTTTTGCTGAGTAACATCCCCCATATGTCTACTTTAGATTGGCATCGTTTTTTGAACATTCTTTTATTTTTCTAGGACGTTATAAGGCTCAGAACTTTAGCAGCAATTTCTTACATTTTCAAGAAAATTTCAAAAGGCTATTTTTGCATGTCAGGTTTGAAGGGCTCTTGCGGTGCCAAAACAGTGGAAACCCCCCAAAAGTGAACCCATTTGGGAAACTGCACATCCTCAAGGAAACTATATAGGGATATAGTGAGCATTATATATAGTGTATAGTGAACCCACAGGTTTATTGCTGAAATTATTGGAAGTAGGCCGTAAAAATTTAAATCTACATTTTTTCAAAGAAAATGTAGGTTTAGCTAATTTTTTTAAATTTCCACAAGGATAAAAAGGGAAAAAGCACTGCAATATTTGTAAAGCAATTTCTCCCGAGTAAAACAGTACCCCACATGTGATCATAATCGGCTGTTTGGACACACGGCAGAGCTTAGAAGGGAAAGAGCGCTATTTGGCTTTTGGAGATCACATTTAGCAGGAATGGTTTGCGGAGGCCATGTCGCATTTGCAAAGCCCCCGAGGGGACAAAACAGTGGAAACCCCCTTCAACTGACCCCATTTTGGAAGGTACACCCATCGAGGAAATTATCTAGAGGTATAGTGAGCATTTTGACTGCACAGGTTTTTTGCAGAAATTATGAGAATTATGGTGTAAAAATTAAAATCTAAATTTTTTCAAAGAAAATGTAGGTTTAGCTAATTTTTCTTAATTTCCACAAGGACTAAAGGGGAAAAAGTATGGCAAAATTTGTAAAGCAATTTCTCCCGAGTAAAACAATACCCCACATGTGGTCATAAATGGCTGTTTGGACATACGGCTGGGCTTAGAAGGGAAGGAGCGGCATTTGGGCTTTGGAGTGCAGATTTTGCGGGATTGGTTTATGGTCACTATGTCTCATTTGCAAAGCCAGTGTAGGACCAAAACAGTGGAAACCCCCCAGAAGTGACCACATTTTGTAAACTACACCCCTCAAGGTATTCACCTAGGGGTGTAGTGAGCATTAGAGATGAGCGAACTTATGAAAAGTTCGGTTCGGCAGGTTCGCCGAATTTCATGAAAAAGTTCGATTCGGACCGAACTAGTTCTGACCGAACCTGTAATACAAGAAAGCCCCTAAAAATCGTGTATAACACTGTTTAAAAGCCCTGTATAACACTCTTAGGTCACCCATGAGTGTATCCAAGTACTTTTGAGTTGTCTTGAAGGTAAAGTTAGTGTCAAAGTTACGCCAACATGTATGGCTATAGGAAAACGGATGGGACACGGTGATAACTAACAGAAACCACTGCACTTGTGCATGTTGTATGCTTAATGCATTGTTAAAAAAGGTACAAAATTAACCATTTTAGGCGGCTGATACCTGCCAGGGTTCATACATATAAGGTGGTAAAAGAAGAAGCAATGGCTTTTGACAAGCCCTCAAAAAATTTACCCTTTATGGTGGCAGATGCCTGCCTGGGTTCATCCATACATGGATGTAAAAGCAACAAGCAATGGCTTTTCACAAGCCCTCCAAAAATGTACCCTTTTTATTGGCAGATGCCTGCCGGGGTTCATCCATACATGGATGTAATGTAAAAGCAACAAGCAATGGCTTTAAGTGCAAGCCTTCCAAAAATTTACCCTTTTTATTGGCAGATGCCTGCCGGGGTTCATCCATACATGGATGTAATGTAAAAGCAACAAGCAATGGCTTTTGACAAGCCCTCCAAAAATTGACCCTTTTTATTGGCAGATGCCTGCCGGGGTTCATCCATACATGGATGTAATGTAAAAGCAACAAGCAATGGCTTTTGAAAAGCCCTCCAAAAATTGACCCTTTTTATTGGCAGATGCCTGCCGGGGTTCATTCATACATGGATGTAAAAGCAACAAGCAATGGCTTTTCACAAGCCCTCCAGGCCTGCTTGTAGCAGACGGCAGTGGAGGTGTATTGGTGGTAGTAGAGGTAGCCAACGGACAGCAAAGGTGGTGGTAGTAGTAGTAGCAGCACATTAAAAGACACTGGACAGTCACAGGACAAAGCCCTGTGGTGGGGCAGGCCTCGGGCCTGCTTGTAGCAGACGGCAGTGGAGGCGTATTGGTGGTAGTAGAGGTAGCCAACACAGACAGCAAGGGTGGTAGTAGTAGTAGCAGCACATTAAAAAAAGAGACGGGCGGCAGTGGAGGTGTATTGGTGGTAGTAGAGGTAGCCAACACAGACAGCAAGGGTGGTAGACTGGTAGTAGTAGTAGCAGCACATTAAAAAAAGAGACTGGACGACAGTCACAGGACAAAGCCCTGTGGTGGGGCAGGCCTCAGGCCTGCTTGTAGCAGACGGGCGGCAGTGAAGGTGTATTGGTGGAAGTAGAGGTAGCCAACACAGACAGCAAGGGTGGTAGACTGGTAGTATTAGTAGCAGCACATTAAAAAAAGAGACTGGACGACAGTCACAGGACAAAGCCCTGTGGTGGGGCAGGCCTCAGGCCTGCTTGTAGCAGACGGGCGGCAGTGGAGGTGTATTGGTGGTAGTAGAGGTAGCCAACACAGACAGCAAGGGTGGTAGTAGTAGTAGCAGCACATTAAAAAAATAGACTGGACGACAGTCACAGGACAAAGCCCTGTGGTGGGGCAGGCCTCAGGCCTGCTTGTAGCAGACGGGCGGCAGTGGAGGTGTATTGGTGGTAGTAGAGGTAGCCAACACAGACAGCAAGGGTGGTAGACTGGTAGTAGTAGTAGCAGCACATTAAAAAAAGAGACTGGACGACAGTCACAGGACAAAGCCCTGTGGTGGGGCAGGCCTGCTTGTAGCAGACAGCACTGGGGGTGGATTGGTGGTAGAAGTAGTAGCAGCACCAACAGCGGCACATTAAAAAAAAGAGTGGACAGGACAGAATCCCGTAGTAGCAGGTGGCAGTAGCAGGCGGCAGCTGCAGCAGCAGCAGCCATGTCAGATCTAATCAGTGGCATCAGGCACAGGGGTTTTAAAATCCTCACCGATCCACGCTTGATTCATTTTCAGAAACGTGAGATTTTCCAAGCTGTTGGTGAACAATCTTGTTCGCTTAGGTGTGACGAAGCCCCCTGCCGCGCTGAATACCCTCTCTGACGCTACACTGGAGGGTGGACAAGACAGTACACCCATGGCACACTGGGCCAGTTCTTGCCAATGATCCAATCTGCTGACCCAGAAGTCCATGGGGTCTGGGATCAGCATTTCTGATGGAGAAAGGGCACAGTCCAGGTACGAGTGAACCTGGTTGTTTAGGTGCTGCCCCTGGTGATGGTGAACATCCCTTTGGTGACTACGATGTGTGTCAGGTCGGGGTATTGGATGTAAAAATGTTGTCATCATATTTTCCCAACTGAATTGGCTGCTGCTGCTACTGCCGCTGCTGCCGCCTATTGCAGAGGTAGCTCTGCCAGAGGCGGTGGAACGATGAGACAGTGGGGAGCGGAGAGTGGCCCCCCGGTCAGACATGCTTGCAGCAGGTGTTTGCCGTTTGAAAGCCGTGACAAGCTGGCTGCATAGCTTCTCTTGATAATAAGCCAATTTTGCCTCCCTCTCGGAAGGCGCAAAAAACTCCCCCATTCTGGCTTTATACCGAGGGTCTAAAAGTGTGGCTATCCAGTACTCATCTTTTTGCTTCATGCTAACAATACGACAGTCAGCGCCCAAGTAACGAAGCATACAGCTCGCCATCCTGGCCAGCGTTTCAGAGGGTCCGGTTGGTTCCATCTCTGCCCCATACTGCCATGGTTGTCCATCATCAAGGTCGTCGTCAGACTCGTCATCACCACATCACTGTCATGTTGTGCAGCTGCCTCGTCCCCTATCCCTTCCTGTGATTCCATCTCCAAATCCAGCTCCTCTTCAGGTCCTGTTTCCTCCTCCTCCTCCTCCTCCTCAACATCCATAGCCAGATGTGATCTTTTCCTCCATCCTTTGCTGAATCATCGCTGTGAGCGTTTGCTCCATAATGAATATCAGCGGCATAACATCGTTCATTCCGCTAGCGTCACGGCTCACAAATCGTGTGGCCTCTTCAAAGGGCCTCAAAACGCGACATGCGTCTCTAACCAGCTGCCAGTGCCTGAGCTCGAAATTACACTGGCTCCAAGCGCTGCCCGTCTGCTGCATCAGGAAATCATTCACGGCTTTCCGCTGTTCGTACAGACGGTCCAACATGTGCAGGGTGGAATTCCAGCGTGTTGGAACGTCGCAAATCAGGCTGTGTTCTGGGAGATTGTTTTGACGCTGCAAGTCTAGGAGGGCGTGCTTAAATGCATACGAACATCTAAAGCGAACGCAAACCCTCTTGGACATGGTCAGCACACCCTTCAAACCAACATATAACTTTAAGAAGCGTGTTATGACCAGATTGATCACATGTGCCATGCAAGGAGCGTGTGTCAGGTGACCTAGACGCAGTGCAGCCACAACGTTCTTGCCATTATCAGAGACAACATTGCCCAGTGTGAGTTTCAGAGGAGACAGCCAGCGTGCGATTTCCTCCTTGATGCACAGCAGCAGCTCCTGCCCTGTGTGGCTTTTCTCGCCCAGACTCAGCAGGTGTAAGACAGCGTTGTGGCGCTTCACCTTGCACCTATGAAAAGAGGAGGGAGGAGGAGTGGAAGATACGCTGTGTCCTGTCGGGGACGGGAAGACCTCCAAGGAGGAAGGCAAGGAGGAGGAGGAGGAGTAGGAGGAAGAGGATGGTAGGCGCCTGGTGTCCGGAGTTGAACCAGAAAGATACAAGCGTGGAGGTGGTAATGCCTGGCATAGCTGCGTTGGTGCATCAGACTGGAAAATATTGACCCAGTGGGCCGTGAAAGACATGTACTGTCCCTGCCCATAGTTGCTGCTCCATGTGTCGACGGTGGCATGTACCCTGCTGCACACGGATAATTGCAAGGACTGGCACACCTTTTCCTCCGCATGCTTGTGCAAGGCAGGGACAGCTGTTTTGGAGAAGTAATGTCGGCTAGGTATTCGCCACCTAGGCTGAGCACACGCCATCAATTGCTTGAAGCCGGCGGAGTCGACCAGGTGGTACGGCAGCGACTGCACCACCAACAACTTAGCCAGGTGTGAATTAAGCCGCACGACAAGTGGATGACTGGGTATATATTGTTGCTTATTGGACAACGATTCCGTAATGGATAACTGACGGGACGTAGGAGGAGCACTAGATGACAGTGATGATGATGATGACAACAACGACATGGTGGATAAGGCCTGGCTACTACTTAGATGACAGGGACTCGGAGCAGCAGCAGCAGCGGCAGAGGGGTCTTCATTAGATGTACATGATGATGGTGGGGCATGTCGATTGTCCCACATGGCCTTGTGATGCCGCTCCATATGTTTTTTCGTAGAGCGGTAGTTCCTACATTGCTGCCCTGCCCACGCCTTACTTTCTGCTTGCAGATACGGCACTGTGCCATGTTTTCGTCCTCCGGGAAGGTACAGAAAAATTGCCACACGGCAGAGTACCGTAAAGAGGTAGTACCATGTCCACCACCACCACCACCACCACCCGAGCTTGCCCCTTGTTTTTTCGGGAGCCTACACCAGCATCAGTGTCGCCGTTACCGGCTCCTGAGCTGACCCTACCGCTGCAACATTTTGCAGATTGGCTTCTGCCCCTACCTCGGCTTGGCTGTTTATCACGGCCAGTGCCGCCACTACTACCCTCCTCCTCTGATGCCGTCATCACCTCGTCACCTGGTTCCCACGTCCTGTCTAAAACAACATCATCATCATAGCCTTCCTCATCATCCCCGCCACTTCTGTCACTGTGTTGTGAATGTGATGTGACTTCATGGCGGGCTACATGCCCCCCCTCATTACTGCATCTGCCACCACGGCTACCACCACCAGCACGCCCACTACCGCAGCTATGCGTCTCAGACACCGCTTCCACCTCCACCACTGCCGCAACACACTCCGTTGGCTGACTCGCGGAAAACAAATCATCATCATCACTATGTTGTTCAGTATCTTCCTTCGCACCCGAGGAGATGTGTCTTAGGACTCTCAGGAAAGATGGCTTCCCGCTAGGAAGGGGGAGCGAAGACATAGATGATGGAATGGAAACGCTAGAAATACCTATATTACTACTGTCACTGTGCCAAGGAACTGTAGAGGATCTGGAATCCAACGAAACCTGGCTTGAAGCCAGATCGTCAGAGTCTTCCTGCTGAGATGACCGCGAGCCAGCCAACCAGTCCACAATGGCCGTATTGTCTAAAGTAACCGGCCCACCGGAGGAGATGGAGAAGTCTGGCTTGCTGATACTGCTACTACTACCAGCAGGCACATGGCAGCTGCTACTAGTGGAACTGGGCACATGTCTTGTGCCACAAATGCTGGTACTGGGTCTGGCACCAACAGATCCAACATTTGGACTGGAAGAGGAGACGGCATGGGTGTTTTTTTCATCTACCCCGTCCTTTTTTTTACCAGACATTTCACTGCTGGAGTGCAGCAAGTTGAATCAAAACCTCGGGGATGAGCCCCTTCTAAAAGCGTATTCACACACTGACACTGGCTTGGCAAATGGCAATGAATGAGAATTTCTATCAGCCACGCCGCGGTGCACTCAGGGATTTCTGGGCCTTATAGTACTACTACTACTACAAAGGCTGCCTGTATTGCAAGTTGTATTGTTATTTGTTTGTTATGTTAACGGCCGGGGATGAGCCCCTTCTAAAAGCGTATTCACACACTGACACTGGCTTGACAAATGGCAATGAATGAGAATTTCTATCAGCCACGCCGCAGTGCACTCAGGGAATGCTGGGCGTTGTAGTACTACGTCTACTACAAAGGCTGCCTGTATTGCAAGTTGGATTGTTATTTGTTTGTTATGTTAACGGCCGGGGATGAGCCCCTTCTAAAAGCGTATTCACACTGACACTGGCTTGGCAAATGGCAATGAATGAGAATTTCTATCAGCCACGACGCGGTGCACTCAGGGAATGCTGGGCCTTGTAGTACTACTACTACTACAAAGGCTGCCTGTATTGCAAGTTGGATTGTTATTTGTTTGTTATGTTAACGGCCGGGGATGAGCCCCTTCTAAAAGCGTATTCACACACTGACACTGGCTTGGCAAATGGCAATGAATGAGAATTTCTATCAGCCACGCTGCAGTGCAATCAGGGAATGCTGGGCGTTGTAGTACTACGTCTACTACAAAGGCTGCCTGTATTGCAAGTTGGATTGTTATTTGTTTGTTATGTTAACGGCCGGGGATGAGCCCCTTCTAAAAGCGTATTCACACTGACACTGGCTTGCAAATGGCAATGAATGAGAATTTCTATCAGCCACGCCGCAGTGCACTCAGGGAATGCTGGGCCTTGTAGTACTACTACTACTACAAAGGCTGCCTGTATTGCAAGTTGGATTGTTATTTCTTTGTTATGTTAACGGCCGGGGATGAGCCCCTTCTAAAAGCGTATTCACACACTGACACTGGCTTGGCAAATAGCAATGAATGAGAATTTCTATCAGCCACACCGCGGTGCACTCAGGGAATGCTGGGCCTTATAGTACTACTACTACTACTACTACTACAAAAGATGCCTGTATTGCAAGTTGGATTGTTATTTGTTTGTTATGTTAACGGCCGGGGATGAGCCCCTTCTAAAAGCGTATTCACACACTGACACTGGCTTGGCAAATGGCAATGAATGATAATTTCTATTAGCCACGCCGCAGTGCACTCAGGGAATGCTGGGCGTTGTAGTACTACGTCAACTACAAAGGCTGCCTGTATTGCAAGTTGGATTGTTATTTGTTTGTTATGTTAACGGCCGGGGATGAGCCCCTTCTAAAAGCGTATTCACACTGACACTGGCTTGGCAAATGGCAATGAATGAGAATTTCTATCAGCCACGCCGTGGTGCACTCAGGGAATACTGGGCCTTATAGTACTACTACTACTACTACTACTACTACTACAAAGGCTGCCTGTATTGCAAGTTGGATTGTTATTTGTTTGTTATGTTAACGGCCGGGGATGAGCCCCTTCTAAAAGCGTATTCACACACTGGCTTGACAAATGGCAATGAATGAGAATTTCTATCAGCCACGCTGCAGTGCACTCAGGGAATGCTGGGAGTTGTAGTACTATGTATACTACAAAGGCTGCCTGTATTGCAAGTTGGATTGTTATTTGTTTGTTATGTTAACGGCCGGGGATGAGCCCCTTCTAAAAGCGTATTCACACTGACACTGGCTTGGCAAATGGCAATGAATGAGAATTTCTATCAGCCACGCTGCAGTGCACTCAGGGAATGCTGGGCGTTGTAGTACTACAAAGCCTGCCTGTATTGCAAGTTGAATGCAACGGGGATGAGCCCCTTATAAAAGCGTATTCACACACTGGCTGAGTAGTGAGTAGTGGATGAGCCCTTTCGATTGCTGGATTCCTGCCTTTTAGATTCCTAAAGCTTTCCCTTACTGCACAGAGATGCTATCCCTACAGCTCCTATCTGTAAAATGGCCGCTGAGCTCCGTGCATAGACTTTTATTGCAGGCTTGAGCCCGCCCCTATGTTGCCTCCCGATTGGCTGGGAGAGCCGTTTGCAAGGCATTATGGGGTAGCCTGATGTCAGGTGATCTTGTGAAATCCTCCATTTTAGATGTAACATGTGGCAGGCGCCAAAATGTAGCCGGGTTCGGTCAAAACGGGTTCGGCCGAACCCGGTGAAGTTCGGATTCGCTGCGAACCGAATTTTTCCGGAAGTTCGGACCGAAACCGGGTTCGGTTGTCCCGGTTCGCTCATCTCTAGTGAGCATTTTAACCCTGCAGGTGTTTTGCAAAAAATTAGTGTGCACTCGATGTTGCAGAGTGAAAATGGGATTTTTTTCCATAGATATGCCTATATGTGGTGCCCAGCTTGTGCCACCATAACAAGATAGCTCTCTAATTATTATTCTCTTTCCCGGTTTTAGAAACATACTACATGTGGCCCTAATCTTTTGCCTGGACATTTGACAGGGCTCAGGAGTGAAAGAGTACCATGTAACATTGAGGCCTAATTTGGTGATTTACAAATGATTGGTTCACAATTGCAGGACTCTGATGTGAAATAATAAAAGAAACCCCTGATAAGTGACCCCATTTTGGAAACTACATCCCTGAAGGTATTTATTAAGGAGTGTAGTGAGCATTTTCACCCCACATGACTTTTCCATAAATTATTGCGCTGCGGATGGTGCAAAGTAAAAATGACAATTTTTCCCTAGATATGCTATTTCAGTGGCAAATATGTCATGTCCAGCTTGTGCCACTGGAGACACACCTCCCAAAAATTGTTAAAAGTGTTCTCCCGGGTATGTCGATGCCATATATGTGGAAGTAAACTGCTGTTTGGGCACGCTGTAGGCTTCAGGGGGGAGGGAGCACCATTTGGCTTTTGGAGCGTGGATTTGCTTGGTAGTAGTTTTGTTTGAGAATTGCTGGTGTTTCCCTTTATAATGTTGGGCATATGTAAGCTGGGCAGAGTACATCAGGGGCATAGTGAGGTGGTATAATAATTTGGTTATTAAAAACCAGTAAAATAATCCATAGATGTGTGTCACGTTGTGACACAATCCTTTCTGCACAGGCCAGTGTTGCACTGATAAATGTCCTTCCTTATCCCCCTTTTGGTTCACACACCGCACCTTTGCAGTTTGGGGAATTTTTCTGGGAATTATTGTCCTTGTATAATACGGATACCCTCGCTTCCAGCAAATATGTATGGGCCTTCCCCTTCCTGGTTCCTTAATTTTAGGGCCTTGATAATTCGCTCTTGAAATAAAAGAAATGATCCCCTGCACAACTGCATATTTTTCATTTCCTGACTTATGCAAGCCTTAGCTAATTTTATTTTTTTTCATAGACGTAGTGGTGCAGAACGAGCTTTCGTTTTTATTGGTACCATTTTGGGGTACATGCAACTTTTTGGTTTTGATCACTTTTTATCCTATTTCTTGGGAGGCAAGGTGACCAAAAAACAGCAATTCTGGCATAGTTTTTTTAGTTTTTTTTACACAGTGTTCACCATGCGTTATAAACTACATGTTAACTTTGTTCTGTTGGTCAGTCCGATTCCGGCGATTTCTAGTTTATAGCACTTTTTTATGTTTTACAACTTTTTGCACAATAAAATTACTTTTGTAAAAAGAATGTGTTTTTTCTGTCGCCAAGTTTTGAGAACCATAATGTTTTAATTTTTTCATAGACGGAGCTGTATGAGGTCTTGTTTTTTGTGAGACGACCTATAGTTAGATACATGCGACTTTTTGATCACTTTTTATTCCAATATTTGTAGGGCAAAGTGACCAAAAAACAGAAATTCTGGTATAGTTTTTTTACACTGTTCACCGTGTAGAATAATTGTCAAATTATTTTTATAGCGCAGGCCATTACGGTCGCGGTGATACCAAATGTGTATTGTTTATTTTTTTCAATAATAAAGGACTTGATAAGGGAAAAAGGCCGATTGTGTTTGATTTTATTACTTGAAACTTTTATTATAGGTTTTAAAACTTTTTTTCACTTTTTTATGCCTTGTTATAGTTTTTTTTATAATTTTTTGAAGGTCCAACTGTCTGTTTGTTTGTTTTTCTAATACATTGCACTACCTATGTAGTAATTTTCACCTCCTTCCTATCTAAATCTGTAAAGACTCATCTGTGAGTGATGTCACCTCGGCCTACTGTGCAGATTTTCTGGAGTGGAGTGATCTGTTACACAATACTTCATATTGTGGGGTGACTACAGCACAGCCTATTCAGTGCCATATTTACCATTCTGGAAGGATCTGGGACCATCTACACAGAAAAAACTCAAAAATCTGGGTTACTCTCTTACACATTTAATCTAGATTACTCATTGGAGACTCATCTCATGCACATTTTGTAGACCTCCTGGAACCAAATTCATTAATTCAAAACAAAATAAAAAACAAAACAAAATTGTACCTGATCAGTCTCATCACTACCCCCCACCCCCCGCCTTTTTGGACTCTAAGAAGAAATGTGGCAGGGTTCAAAACTACATATCTCAACATATTACGGTTGGGCACTCTATCTGGGGGGCACTAGTTTGGCCCCCTGTAATACACAATAGCCTGGAACAAAAATGACTTTCTCCTGACAAAACTACATTTTATCTTTTAGATATCTTGCAACCATTTACTTTTAAATCATCATACATTTTCAAAGATAAAATGTAGGCAGTACTATAGCGCTTGCCTTCATGTGCAAAAACAAAAATAACAATTGTAATTCTTCATCCAATAAAATAGAATATAATATATCTGCTAATATTAATTACTGCAAACCAATAAACTATATGTGGGAGTAGGGAACTGTAGGGGTATATAAATTTCCAAGACCCTGTGTCTCACAATATCTGTATTTTAATTAATTTTAACTAACTTCAAAACATTACAACATTAACTCATATCATAACACATGATTATGTAACGTAACTTTTATCTTTTATGCTAATTCAGCTGCTGTAATAATTTACTCCCTCTATATTTACGGACAACAGCACATGCGCACAGATAAGACACACACCTTCACACTGTAACCAGCCAGGCAGCCTCCTCCTGTCTCCTCACACACATAACCCCCCTTTTCTTCAGACCCATGCTTTTCTGTAATGACTCTAATTTAACCCCATGCACAGACACTAAACATTTTACACAGTACGGCTATTAAGAATAAATGCATACAATATAAATCTAGAAATCCATGCAATGTGATGGTCACTTGTCTCATCAGTCGCTGCTCAATATATAAGCTTAGATCAGTCTGCCTTTCAGACTTCACACTGCACACGTTACATCACACAGCCCCTCTTCCCGTCACAATCTACATTAGTCATCATCATCATCAATTCCTTATACGCAGCACTCCGGATTCATTTTCTGTCTCTGTCTATTCTCAAACAACTATTTATTAACATCCACACAACCTACATTTTTGAACAATCAACTTATTTGATCATGTATATTTCATCCTCCCCACTCAACCATTCACTCTGTGGGTTGTAGTCTGGGGATTTGCTACGTATGTTCGTGATTATTTCTTTATGGGCCCTGGGTGTTCGCCAATATCAATGTCCTTCACTGTAATTTGTGTAGGTAATTATACTACTACAACACCCTATATGCCGGATTCTCAAATGCGTGTTAGAAATCAGTCTGTACTGATTCCTACCTTATGCCAGTCTGACAATGCATACAACTGGTGGTTTTTAAGGACCCTTACACACAATATGTAAAGCTAGCAGTGTGTGCTAGAAATGTATATTCAATACAATATTCAAAGTTTTCCCTATGGCACTGTGTAATTGTACATTCACACTTATCACACTTGTCACAAGCACTTTCATATATTCGACTACTACAATCCTGACAAAGGACCTGATTATTACGGGACCCCTTTTTAGTTGTTATAGCGTCTTTCTTACCCTGTTTGTCACAGTTTCTTTGTCTGTACATCGCACTATGGGGCTTCTCCTGTTGCTCTGCTCTCCGAGTTCTCCATTATCAGGACTATCACAGAAGTCCTAATGATACTACTGGATATCACCTCTGAATATCCAACTTTTCTGTCCCAGACTCTCTGCTATAAACGGGCAGTCTGTCAATGTTCGTGACTCTCTGCTATTCTCGCGCAGTCTGTCTATTTGGACAACTGCCGAGTCAGGTGTCCCTGACACTCGGCTCTCTAAGAGCAAGCGGGCAACAGGATATCATTCCCTTTAATCCTTAACAGTTTCTACACAACAGCCAAATAATAAATTAGATTTCCAACAGACCTATAACAATACACAAATCAAAAACACACAGTTAATTGCCGGTTCAGTACACAGCATTCAGCTTTCTCATCTTACACACAGACAGATGTACCCAATGTATTCACACTATTTCTGCACAAGTTTTTTCACTGACACTTTAAAGGTTCCTCTTTTTTTTCCCTCACTACATCATCACATTCCACACAAGGGGGTCTTGCACTCACTCCTCACAGCTTCTGTTCTCACAATCTTAACAGTTTCAACGTTTAATGGCAGCAAAAAATTATCTTCTACCATGAACCTCAAGATTCACACATCTGTAACAACAACTCAAGATAACGTACGTATCTGCAATCATTCATCACACAAAAAGCTTTCAACATACCTCATACTTCTGGATAAATTACTGCGTCCAGGAGATGTGACGTCATAAGAGCTAATTTGGCAATAAATGAGTGAAAAAGGTTTGTAAGAATAAGCTTCTTACAGTCACGTTGGGTACGTGGACCCACTGGGCCATATCGCCTTGACGGTTTGGCAGCTGTCCGACAGGACACAGGTCACAGTCTATAGTTCGTATAGGTGTACCTGTGGTAGTTCAGACAGTAGCAAGACAGGCTTGGCTGGGACTTAGGCAGCAGGCAGGCACCAGGCATGGTGAAGCAGGACAGTCATGGTACTCAGCGCAGCACGACTTCAACTCAATAAGGCACTTTACCATGATAGCATGGGATAAAGGTTACAGGTAGCAGGAACGGAAAACACTGGGAACTGGAAAACCCTTAGGTGACCATTTGCATAGACAGACTAGGGTAACGACAACAAAGCTCAGGCAAGGCAGAAAGGGGCTGGGCCCTTCTTATAGTCAAGGGTGCTCTGGGAGCAATCAGCTCATTCTCACACCTGTGTGCGCTTTGGCTCCTTAAAGTTGGACTGAGTTCGCGAGCGCACCCTGGTGGTCACTGAGGAACAGGACGGCCACATGTGCAGACATCTCTGGAGAGAAGGGCGTCGACCGAATGGAAGGAGTTCGTGGTCAGCTGGTTTTTAATATTCACTGATGCAACGGCCTCCAATTGACTGGTTATCAGACGAGAAATCTCCCGCATTTACGGCACCAAACTGCTGACGTAATCATGGGCCAAAACATATTAGTCTGAAATTTGTAATTGGTATGTCAACCGATACCCGCCCTCCAGTGATTTATCCAGTTTTATGTTTCATGTTTTATCGATATATCAGAGAGGAATTTCACACAGACTCTGCTCTGCTGGTATGCTCAAAATACTCCTCTGAGGTTTATTGCCAAACTCAATTACAATAATATCATTCAAAAGGGGTGTAGGCTTGAGGTTAACCAATCAGAGGCAATGTGACAATATTTTAAATCCAGCCAATTACAGACATACGATACATTCCAAATGCATTATTATAATTCTTCACACATCAGGTTTGCAGGTGGCCTATCTTTCTTGGCAAGCATACAATAGATTGTTCTTTTAAGATGGGGGAGACATACTCACATGCATATTTGAGCATGTCTCCCTCTCCTTTCTCACTCCCTGTTCCTTCTCTCCAAGCCTAGTATGGGAACAAAGGTCAAAGATAACTTAACTTAGAATCATAAAAACTTGTCTTAAAGGAGCAATGCCTTTCTTATTCACTACAAAAGAACCAAGGTGGAGACTCGAGGCAAGATGGCTGTTGCACAAAGTGGATTCATTTAAACATTATTTTAATCACTTTCACAGTAAGTATATTAGGAACTTTAGAAAATTTTAGGTGGAGGAAAACCATGGAAATGCCCCTTTAAAGGGCTTTTCTAGTGAATGACATTGAAGGCATACCAATGACAGTTTGTAAGATGCATTCTTATAAATATAAGATCAACTCTGAATTACCACTGTGTCTAGATGAGTGCTCCATGTGTCAGGTGATTTCATACATATTCAGTATATCTACAGATTTATATGGAACTTTAATACATTATATGCTACACAGGATATTTCAAGGAATTTAATAAAAATCTATTTATGTAGTAGGATTTTTGCAATCTACCCTGCTCACCTAAACCTCACGTGTCATCACTTTTCATTCGATTATTATATTGTTCAGAACAAGACAAAATTGTGTCTACTGATCCTCATAGCACTTCTATTGGGTTGCAATGCCCTGTGGAAAAGCAAAGAGATGATTGTCAATTAATTGACATCTTATGTTCTGCTATATGAAACTATGCATCCATTCTTTACTCTGCCTCTGATATGTTTGACAGAAAGTACATGTGAGGCAATTATTATTCTCAGGACTCAGATTTGGTCTTTATACAGCAACATCTGCTTAGCACAGCATAAATCACAATACTTTTTTTCCATATTTTCTTCTTCCAAATGAAGAGCGTGGCCTATCACAACATAGCACTGTTATTCAGGTAAGAAATTTAACAATGTTGCATTTAATACATGCTAGTACATGCTCTATTATATCTGTAAGTACCTTGAATGTTAATTAAGAAAGAAATAAAAACCTCCCCCTTCAGAGCACAGTTATGAGTTACTGGTTTAATAAGCATCAGAGAGCAACACACTGCAGAGCAGCAATCAAAATACACAGACGCAAAAAAAAAATCATTTTTGAGAGCACAAACATTCTAGCAGGAGAAGCAGCATTTTATAGGGATTCCATGATTTGTGCATGGTCAGATGTTAACAAGCACATGTCTAGAATACTCTAAGGCCAGGGCTACACCTAGACTTTTTATAGGGCTACTGATTGATTTTAACTCTTGAGCTACAGCCTAAATATACACGTGGAGTTGCATGCAATGTTATGGATTGCAGCTGTCACTCTTAAAATAATAATCTTTTTATATGGCGCCAATGGCGCCAACTTATTTTGCAGCACTTTACAATTCAGAGGGAACATGAACAGACAATATCAGACTTTACATAGTGACAAACCTAATTAACAATTCAAACAAGAGCTTACAATCTATGAGGAAATAGGGGTGACACAAATTGTAAAAAGTGCTTGTTCAGTACAATGGTGCAGCCATTAGTTTTTTTTATAACCAAAGTACACATAAAGCTGCATGAGCCGGTCACCAGCAAGTATCTGTGTATCACCGACATGAAGTGCATTAGGATGCAAGAAGTGTGGGGAATACTACTGAATGGAGGGGTCAGGTTCTGATGACTATTGTAATTGTGGGACTAAGGAAAGGAGTCAAATTAAGGAATGTGGTAGGCCTGTCTTAAAAAATATGTTTTCAGGGCACACTTTAAACTGTGGATGTTGGGTATAAATCTGATTATCTGGGGTGGCGCATTCCAGGAGACGGGTGTAGCACGAGAAAAATCTGGTGATGGGAATGGGAGGTTCAGACTATGGAGGATGTTAATCTAAGGTTGTTCACAGAAAGTTGAGGACAGGGGAGGGTGGTAGACAGAGATGAAGGAGGATATATAAGCAGGTACAGCACTCTGGAGAGCTTTGTGGGTGAGAGCAATAAGTTTAAATTTTGTGACTGTCACAGGTTAGAGGCATTGGTATAGTGGTTGGACAAATAGATGACCCTGGCTGCTGCATTCTGGATAGATTAGAGAGGGGAGAGTTTAGTTAGGAAAGACTGATTAGTAATGAGTTACACTAGCAACAATGAGAGTTTTGGTTGTTTCCACATTAAGAAAAGGGCAGGTTCTGCAGATGTTTTTGAAGTGATTTTGACAGGAGCGTACAGTTGATTGAATATGAAGAGTAAAGGATAGATCTAAGTAAAAAAAATAACCCAAATACAGCAGGCGTGCTGCCCAAGAGTTATGGTAGTACCACATATTCAGATGGCGACATCAGGTTAGGTGATGGAAACACAAGGAGCTCAGTTTTAGAAAGTTTTAGATAGAGAGCAGACGTGATAGAGACAGCGGATAGACAATCACTGGTGTTTTATATTAGTTCAGGGGTGATGTCACATGAAGTATATAATTGGGTGTCATCAGCGTAGAGATGGTACTGGAACAAATCTGCTGATAGTTTGTTCAATAGGGGCTGTGTAGAGAAAAAAGAGTAGGGGACTTAGGACTGATTCCTGAGGAACCCCAACAGCAAGGGGTAGAGGAGAAAAAGTAGAACTAGCAAATGTAGAGAGTAATTACCGTTAGATTTAGCTGTCAGGAGATCATTTGAGACTCTGGTAAGGGCAGTTTCTGTAGAGTGCGGAAACCAGATTGTAAGGGGTCAAGACGTGAGTTAACAGACAGATAGTGGATTAGGTGAGAGTAGACCAAGCGTTCAAGGAGTTTAGAGATGAAAGGTAGACAACCGCCATTTAGTGGTAGAATGGGCGGAACAGTCTGAGGGTGTGGACTTCAAAGGTGTGGGTTGTAAGTGAGGGTACCAGGGGAATGACCTGGAAGGTACAGTGTGTTAAAAGAAGTATGCCAACTCCTCCACCCTGCATGTTATCAGGTCTGGGGACATGAGAAAAGTGGAGACCACCATAAGATAGCACAGCAGGGAAAGCAGTGTCAGACCGGTGTAGCCATGTTTCTGTAAGAGCCAGGAGGTTGAGAGAGTGAGAAAGGAATACGTCATGAATAAAGGGAAGTCTGTTACACACAGACCGAGAGCGCACAGTTAAAAAGGACAGGAGAAGACATACAACGAATGTTAAGTGGATGTCAGATACCTTAATTCAAGCAATTAGGGAAACAATGGATATTCCAGAAGAAGAACAACCACATACCATCCAAGATGAGATGTTCAGTGGTCTTACGGAAAGGAAAACTAAGTTTTCCCGGTGAATGAATATCTCATGAAAATGATTATGTCGGAGGCTATTTATTTCAAGGGAATTCAAGAACAGAATTATTTTTGATCCAGATGACACAAAACACTGGGATGAAGTCCCAAACGTAGACATCCCGGTGGCAAGAGTTGCTAAGAAAAAAGCAATTCCCTTTGAAATTTCCTCTCAATTAAAGGATCCTATGGACCTCAAGACAGATTGACTGATAAAAAGAACTTGGAAAACATTTTCTCCCTTAATCCCTACCAACATTGCAGCTACGTCGGTCGCAAGATCGATGTTTATCTGGTTGAATCAACTCAAAAATTACTTAATGATAAAAACTTCCAGAGAAGTTATGGAGAGGGGAAATAAAAAAAAACGTGGAGTGCTTCTTTAACTCTAAAAACAGGATTTTTAGTCACCATCACATCAGCAAGAAGAATTGGGGAGATTCAATCTCTTTTGATAATAAAACCTTACCTAAAGATTCTAGAAGATAAAATTATTCTAAAGCTAGAAACTTCTTTTACTCTGAAAGTGGCTTTCAAAGAGTTCAATATAGAATTCTGCCGTCCTTTTATCCAGATCCAAAGAATCAGCAAGAACAAAGATACCACTCTTTGGATGTGAGGCCTTAAAAAACATCCCCTTAGAGATGGGATTAAAACTTATTTGTCTAATACAGGTCCTTCTCAATGAATTAGAATATCATCAAAAAGTTAATTTTTTTCAGTAATTAAATTCAAAAAATGAAACTCATATATTATATAGATTCATTACACACAGAGTAATCTATTTCTAGCATTTTTTTTTCTTTTAATGTTGAAGATTATGGCTAACAGTTAATGAAAACCCCAAATTTAGTCTCTCAGAAAATTTGAATATTATATAAGCCCAATTCCCAAAAATATTTTTAATACCGAAAAGTAGGCCTACTGAAAAGTGTGTACAGTATATGCACTCAGTACTTGGTCGTGGCTCCTTTTGAATGAATTACTGCATCAATGCAGCGTCGCATGGAGGCGATCAGCCTGTGGTACTGCTGAGGTGTTATGGAAGCCTAGGTTGCTTTGATAACGGCCTTCAGCTCGTCTGCATTGTTGGGTCTGGGGTATCTCATCTTCCTTTTGACAATACCACATAGATTCTCTATGGGGTTTAGGTCAGGCGAGTTTGCTGGCCAATCAAGCACAGTGATACTGTGGTTTTTACCAGGTATTGGTACTTTTGGCAGTGTGGACATGTGCCAAGTCCTGAATCAGCATCTCCATAAAGCTTGTCAGCAGTGGGAAGCATGAAGTGCTCTAAAATTTCCTGGTAGACTGTTGCATTGACTCTGGACTTGATATAACACCGTGGACCAACACCAGCAGATGATGTGGCTCCCCAAACCATCACTGACTGTGGAAACTTCACACTGGACCGCAAGCAACTTGGATTGAGTGCCTCTCTACTCTTCCTCACAACTCTGGGACCTTGATTTCCAAATTAAATGCAAAATTTACCCTGAAAACAGGAATTTGGACCACTGAGCAACAGACTAGTCCTTTTTCTCCTTAGCCAAGGTAAGACGCTTTTGACGTTGTCTCTGGGTCATGAATAGCTTGACACAAGGAATATGACAGTTGTAGCCCTTGTCCTGAATACGTCTGTGTGTGGTGGCTCTTGAAGTACTGACTCCAGCCGCAGTCCACTCCTTGTGAATCTCCCCCAGATTCTTGAATGGCCTTTTCTTGACAATCCTTTCAAGGCTGCGGTTATCCCTGTTGCTTGTTCACTTTTTTCTACCACACTTTTTCCTTCCTCTCAACTTTCCATTAATATGCTTGGATACAGCATTCTGTGAACAGCCAGCTTCTTTAGCAATGTCGTTTGTGGCGGGTGTCAATGAATGTCTTCTGGACAACTGTCAAGTCAGCAGTCTTCCCCATGATTGTGTAGCTTACTGAACCAGACTATTGGACCATTTACATGCTTAGGAAATCTTTTTAGGTGTTTTGTGTTTAATAGCTGGTTAGAGTGTGACACCATGAGTCTACAATCTTGAACTTTTACCCAGAATTCAAATTTTTTAGGAGACAAAACTTTGTTTTTTTTCATTAACTGTTAACAATAATCTTCAACTTTAAAAGTAAAAAATGCTGGAAATAGATCACTCTGTGTGTATTGAATCTATATAATATATGAGTTTCACTTTTTTAATTGAATTACTGAAATAAATTAACTTTTTGATGATATACTAATTCATTGAGAAGGACCTCTATGGGGGAAAGAACAAGAGAAAGAGCTTCAAAAAGATATTTATCAAGTTGGGTAAAATGTACCATACAGTACGCCTACAGCTCCCAAGAACTCTGTCCTCCCCGGGTATAAAAGCTCACTTAAAGAGGCTCTGTCACCAGATTTTGCAACCCCTATCTGCTATTGCAGCAGATCGGCGCTGCAATGTAGATAAGAGTAACGTTTTTATTTTTAAAAAACGAGCATTTTTGGCCAAGTTATGACCATTTGTGTATTTATGCAAATGAGGCTTGCTAAAGTCCAACTGGGCATGTTTAAAGTAAAAGTCCAACTGGGCGTGTATTATGTGTGTAACATCTGGGCGTGTTTACTTCTTTTACTAGCTGGGCGTTCTGACGAGAAGTATCATCCACTTCTCTTCAGAACGCCCAGCTTCTGGCAGTGCAGACACTTTGTGTTCTCGAGAGATCACGCTGTGTCGTCACTCACTTCCTGCCTCAGGTCCTGCATCGTGTCGGACGAGCGAGGACACATCGGCACCAGAGGCTACAGTTGATTCTGCAGCAGCATCGGCGTTTGCAGGTAAGTCGATGTAGCTACTTACCTGCAAACGCTGATGCTGCTGCAGAATCAACTGTAGCCTCTGGTGCCGATGTGGCCGACACGATGCAGGACCTGGGGCAGGAAGTGAATGACGTCACAGCGTGATCTTTCGAGAACACGCTTTGTGTCTGCACTGCCAGAAGCTGGGTGTTAACGAACAGAAGTGGATGATGCTGATTCGTCAGCATCATACTGTAATGACGGGGGGGGTAGGGAAACGGACAAGTGAGCCCTAATCTACCCGCCACTCTGTCCCTGCCTACTTGCAACGACCGGCCCTAGGCGACGGGGTACAACTGGGCGGCGGTCCCTGCGCTCAGTAAGTGCACGACAAACACGACAAACATACAAGGGAATACAAGCAAGGGAAAGGGGCAGTTGCCCACGGCAACACCGTGAGCAACCAGAGTGGTGAACGAGCCGAGTCAAGCCAGGAGTGTGCGAGGTACCAAACGAAGAGCAGAAGAGTAGTCAGTAAGCCAGGGTCTGTATGGAGCAGGATCAAAATAGAAGGAGCTGTAGCTGGGCCAGGAAACCACACGAAAAGAATCACAAGCACCGAGGGACAGGAAGGGCAGGCTTAAATAGACCGAGGGCGGGAGCTAGCTGAGTCTGGCCAGGTTGCGATAGGCTCTCCCACTCCTAAGCCTGCCAGCCTGAGTGGTGGAAGCTGGAGTCAGTCTCAGGGATGTAGATTCAGGTGCTGACTGATTAATTATGGGAGTTAACCCCGAAGCTGTGCCTGGCAGATCCTTTACAGTACCCGCCCCTTTTATGAGGGGCCACCGGACCCTTTCTAAGTGGACCTGGCTTACTGGGGAAACACAGGTGGAACCACCTGACCAATACCCCAGCGTGAACATCCCGGGCAGGTACCCAAGTCCTCTCCTCGGGCCCGTATCCTCTCCAATGGACCAGGTACTGGAGGGAGCCTTGGACCATCTTGCTGTCCACAATCTTGGCCACCTCGAATTCCACCCCCTCAGGGGTGAGGACGGGAACAGGAGGTCTCCTCGAGGGAGCCAAGGACGGGGAGCAGCGTTTAAGGAGGGAGGCATGAAACACGTCGTGTATACGAAAAGACGGGGGTAACTCCAGCCGGAAGGAGACAGGATTGAGGACCTCAATGACCTTATACGGCCCAATAAACCGGGGAGCAAACTTCTTGGACGGAACCTTGAGACGCAAGTTCCTAGATGACAACCACACCAGATCCCCGACCATAAACAGGGGGTTAGCAGAACGTTTTCTATCAGCCTGAGTTTTTTGTACGCTCTGGGACGCCTCTAGGTTCTTCTGAACCTGGGCCCAGACTGTGCACAGTTCCCGATGAACGACCTCTACCTCGGGATTGTTGGAACTACCAGGTGAAACGGAGGAGAACCGTGGATTAAACCCAAAATTACAGAAAAAGGGGGAGACCCCTGACGAGTTACTGACCCGGTTATTAAGGGAAAATTCGGCGAGGGGAATGAATGAGACCCAATCATATTGACAGTCAGAGACAAAACACCTTAAATATTGTTCTAGAGATTGATTAGTCCTCTCAGTTTGGCCATTGGTTTCAGGATGGAAGGCAGAGGAGAAGGACAGATCAATCTCCAACTTCATACAGAAGGCTCTCCAAAACAATGAAACAAATTGTACCCCTCTGTCCGATACAATATTGACAGGGACCCCATGGAGACGCAGGATGTGTGCGAGGTACCAAACGAAGAGCAGAAGAGTAGTCAGTAAGCCAGGGTCTGTATGGAGCAGGATCAAAATAGAAGGAGCTGTAGCTGGGCCAGGAAACCACACGAAAAGAATCACAAGCACCGAGGGACAGGAAGGGCAGGCTTAAATAGACCGAGGGCGGGAGCTAGCTGAGTCTGGCCAGGTTGCGATAGGCTCTCCCACTCCTAAGCCTGCCAGCCTGAGTGGTGGAAGCTGGAGTCAGTCTCAGGGATGTAGATTCAGGTGCTGACTGATTAATTATGGGAGTTAACCCCGAAGCTGTGCCTGGCAGATCCTTTACAGTACCCGCCCCTTTTATGAGGGGCCACCGGACCCTTTCTAAGTGGACCTGGCTTACTGGGGAAACACAGGTGGAACCACCTGACCAATACCCCAGCGTGAACATCCCGGGCAGGTACCCAAGTCCTCTCCTCGGGCCCGTATCCTCTCCAATGGACCAGGTACTGGAGGGAGCCTTGGACCATCTTGCTGTCCACAATCTTGGCCACCTCGAATTCCACCCCCTCAGGGGTGAGGACGGGAACAGGAGGTCTCCTCGAGGGAGCCAAGGACGGGGAGCAGCGTTTAAGGAGGGAGGCATGAAACACGTCGTGTATACGAAAAGACGGGGGTAACTCCAGCCGGAAGGAGACAGGATTGAGGACCTCAATGACCTTATACGGCCCAATAAACCGGGGAGCAAACTTCTTGGACGGAACCTTGAGACGCAAGTTCCTAGACGACAACCACACCAGATCCCCGACCATAAACAGGGGGTTAGCAGAACGTTTTCTATCAGCCTGAGTTTTTTGTACGCTCTGGGACGCCTCTAGGTTCTTCTGAACCTGGGCCCAGACTGTGCACAGTTCCCGATGAACGACCTCTACCTCGGGATTGTTGGAACTACCAGGTGAAACGGAGGAGAACCGTGGATTAAACCCAAAATTACAGAAAAAGGGGGAGACCCCTGACGAGTTACTGACCCGGTTATTAAGGGAAAATTCGGCGAGGGGAATGAATGAGACCCAATCATATTGACAGTCAGAGACAAAACACCTTAAATATTGTTCTAGAGATTGATTAGTCCTCTCAGTTTGGCCATTGGTTTCAGGATGGAAGGCAGAGGAGAAGGACAGATCAATCTCCAACTTCATACAGAAGGCTCTCCAAAACAATGAAACAAATTGTACCCCTCTGTCCGATACAATATTGACAGGGACCCCATGGAGACGCAGGATGTGTGCGAGGTACCAAACGAAGAGCAGAAGAGTAGTCAGTAAGCCAGGGTCTGTATGGAGCAGGATCAAAATAGAAGGAGCTGTAGCTGGGCCAGGAAACCACACGAAAAGAATCACAAGCACCGAGGGACAGGAAGGGCAGGCTTAAATAGAACGAGGGCGGGAGCTAGCTGAGTCTGGCCAGGTTACGATAGGCTCTCCCACTCCTAAGCCTGCCAGCCTGAGTGGTGGAAGCTGGAGTCAGTCTCAGGGATGTAGATTCAGGTGCTGACTGATTAATTATGGGAGTTAACCCCGAAGCTGTGCCTGGCAGATCCTTTACACATACACTCCCATTCCTAACGCCCAGCTAGTAAAAGAAGTAAAAACGCCCCAATGTACATACATAATACATGCCCAGTTGTACTTTTACTGTAAACACGCCCAGTTGTACTTTTGCAAGCCTCATTTGCATAAATACAAAAATGGTCATAACTTGGCCAAAAATGCTTTTAAAAATAAAAACGTTACTGTAATCTACATTGCAGCGCCTATCTGCTGCAATAGCAGATAGGGGTTGCAAAATCTGGTGACAGAGCCTCTTTAACAAGAGCAGTTTCTTCATCTTGGGCAGAAAGAAGAGAAGCCTCTATGGACCAGATCTGCAGAGCTGCCACATGGGTGAACTACCATACCTTTTGCAGACATTACATTATTAAAACCAGCAGATAAAGGAGGGAACATAGTATTACTGTCAAAAGAATATTATATTCAGGAGGCCCATCGCCAGCTAGATGATAAAATGGTTTATGAAATCCTTAAACAGGAACCAACTTCATTATACCTGAGGTTATTGAGATCATTATTGAGAAAAGGGGTTGAGGGTGGTTTCTTTTCTGAAAGTTTCGGAGAGAAATTAATTATACCATTCCCTAATAGACCATATTGGTATTTCATCCCAAAGGTACATAAATCAATGGAATCCCCCCCGGGCCGTCCTAACATAGCGGGAATTGGATCAGTTACTGAGCCACTTTCACGCTATTTGGATTGGGTTATGCGCCCATTATTAAAGAATATTCCTTCCTATTTACAGGATACACAAGATTTCCTGTCAATAATTATGGATTTTGGTTGCCAAAAAGGATTTAAATTGGCCAGTATTGACGTCGAAAGCCTATACACCCGTATCCCTCAGGATGCCGGTGTACAGGCTGTTAGACGTCAATTGCAGTATACTAAAAGTGATCATGCGTTTATTGACTTCATATGTGAGGCATTACAGTATGTGTTGAGTCACAATTCCTTCCAATTTGATGACATCTGGTATCGACAAAAGTCGGGAACGGCTATGGGAACCCCTGTAGCTCCGACTTTTGCGAATTTTTAGCGGATTTTGAAGAACAAATGATATATAATCTATCTAATCCCTATGCCAAATACCTACAGTTATACCTGCGTTATATAGACGACATTTTTGTAGTGTGGTCTGGTACACAGCAAGAGTTCCTAGATTTTGTAAAATACCTCAATGCAAACGCATCCAATATGAGTTTTACAGATAAATTTGGTAATCAAGAAATTGAGTTCTTGGATGTATACGTAACAATAGAGGGGGGAGCAATTCAGACTAAAGGTTATCGAAAACCTACAGCTACCAATACATTGTTGCGGTATGATAGCTATCACCCTAGACATATAACTAAATCTTTACCTTATGCTCAATTTTTACGTTTAAGACGAATTAATAGTAGCGATTTGACATTTTATGAACAGGCAGATGAGATGAGTCAAAAATTGGAAGCAAGAGGATATCCAGTACAATTGGTAAAAGAAGCTTTAAATAGAGCTAGTAAGATTAAACAGACATCGTTATTCCATCATAAAAAACAGAGTCGAAAAACTCCTATCAAAAAAGATCAGAGATTTATTCTATCCTTCGGTTATAGCCCAATGAGTGATGTTATCCAAACTAGTATTCGAAAAAACTGGCACCTAATTGAGAATGACCCATTACTTATGGAGGTCGCAATTAGGAAACCAATAGTATCCTTTCGTAGATGTAAAAATTGAAAAGATATATTGGTCAGGGGACGTTTTTCCCAAAAAGAGAAGTGCAAAGAGAACTGGTTGACAGCTAATAGTCCAAGGGGTAACCATAGATGTGGACAATGCAATTATTGCAATTCCATAATACGTACAAGGAACCTGAATTTAGGGGGCATTATTTTTGAAATTAATGGATTAATAACCTGTAGGACCCAATATGTTGTATATGCAGTGATCTGTAACTGTGGTAGATTTTATATAGGAAAAACTATACGACCTATGTATGTAAGATTTCGTGAACATATAAGATCATTAATCACATGTGAGGGATGCCCTAGGTTGATACAACATATGCAGGAGAAACATGATAATAACGCTCGATGTATGCGATTTGTGGGCATTGTTCACATTCAGCCATCGGCGTTAGGAGGAGACAGACACAAATCTCTATTGCAAAGAGAGGCAGAGATAATTTCTCAGACAGGTGCGCTAGGACCGCTCGGTCTCAATGATCGGAACGATCTGAGTTCGTTCTTAACATGAACCTTATTGTTTTTAGATAATTTAATACTGAAATATTGACATTTCAAGATTAGAATGTATCAGTTGCATGAATCACCAAAGTATACTGTGCATTTTCCTGTCTTTTTTAACTTTTGTTATGTAACAATGTGCACTAATTTGTAAATAAAAGGGCAGGTGAAGGAAGTGACGCCAGGGCCTTGAGAAAGCGTGTACGCACGTGAAACGGCCGTAGGCAATTCCACATCCTGACCGAGATCTTTTTGTAATAAAGAAATTGTTTGCCAGCTTCGGTGAGTGCCTCGATCATTCTTCTACAAATACATTATTAGATGTGCTGTCTAATGCAGATCTATATTTTGGATGCAAAGAACTCCAATCCGTAGTCCCTCCCTGAGCATTATAATTTGATAAAGCTCCTGTGATGCTGTCATGAGGAATGTAGGAATTAGTCCTACCGGTAATTCTTTTTCCAGGAGTCCATCATATCTTGACAGCACCCTTACATTCCTTCCCATGATTTAAATTTCTGATTTGTGCAGTTAACATGTCAGTTATTATTCCTAAGTATAAAATAGTGTTGCATCCATCCTGATGTAGTAATTTGAAAACATTGGCAAGTGGGTGCTGGGAGGAGCCTTTTAACCACTCTGTCTTCCTGTCCTTTCTGGTATTTTTTGACGTGGTGTCCTTGTACACTTCTACTCATCATACAAGGGGCATTAATGCAGTGAAACACATGTTGGAAACATCGGATTATAAACCATCCTGTTGTGTATTCATCACTTCAACTTATTCTGACTTCAGATTATTTTCTTTTTGAAGATAAATTTTACATTATAAAAAGGGGTACGGCAATGGGGTCTAATATGGCTCCTACGTACGCCAATATTTTTTTTTTTACCATCAATATTTTTATTGAAATATTTTTTTAAGATAACAAATATAATACACAATAACCACAGACACACGGTTGTACAAAAACGCAGTGTAGCACATAATATACATAGTACATAGAACTGGCATAGTGTCGTAAATGGGCAACTCAGAGTCATTCTAAGCACCCCCACATTTATACAAAGTACTAACCATGCGGAGAAAAGAAATACATTAAAACATGTTGCATGTGGTAAACACACACAGAAAAGCCCTAAAAATAGGGCAAAACACATATAGACAGAAAACCAAAAATAGAGAGTTTCAGGTTTAAATACATCGGTTTCAAACATGCATTACGGGGATATACAATTCTGAGGAAGAAGATGCCAATTCTTCCAGGTCTCCACATACTGTGGGTATCTGTGATCTTTATATGCCATCATTTTTTCGTAGGCACATGTAGTATTTAGCATGTCATATATTTCCCCAACAGAGGGAAGGTTCACACTCTTCCAATACCTAGTTATCCCCAACTTAGTAGCCAAGAGGATATGTGCCACAAGTACCCTATTTTCTATAGGCAGCTCATTTATTCCGAGAAAAAGAAGTGCTAAAGATGGTGATAGCGGAATTACCCTGTTGCACAGCCTGGAGAGCAGTTGAAAAATCGAGGACCACAGAGGAGTGAGACAAGGGCAAGACCATAGTATATGTATGAGAGTGCCTCTGTGCCCACAACCCCTCCAGCAAAGATCAGAAGAACCCGGGTACATACGGCTCAATTTATTGGGTGTATAATACCATCTAAGAGCTGTTTTGACAGCGGCTTCATAATGAGATACACATTTAAAAGTAGAAGCAAGAAATTTCAAGGAGTATGTCCATTGGGATACAGCAAAGGTCTGGCCTAGGTCCCTCTCCCAAGCAAGGAAGGGGGAGGTTTTAACAAACGAGGATTTAGAGCCCAGTACAGAATAAAGGGGCTTAAGGTGGACTGGGGTATCTGATGGGGCTGACCATAATTGAAACACGTCCGCATTGGCTGAAAATATGCTCAGATCCATAGTGGATAAGAGATGTCTAATTCTTAAATATTTATAAAAATCTCTATGTGCAATACCATATTTATGGGTCAGTTCCGAATACGGGGCTAACTTCCCTCCATCCAATAAGTCCGTTAAGTATACAATGCCTCTCTCTTTCCAAGAGTCCAGTTTCATATCTAGAAGTGCAATGTGAAATATCTCAATAGGTGTTACATGCTGTAAGGAAATTTGGGAAGATGTGCTACCAGAGTGAAATTTTTTCCAGTAAAACAGAGAAGTAGACAAAAAATAGGGAAGACGGGCTGGTAAGGCTATTGTAGTCAAAGCCGCTATCAGTAAAGCCCTCAAGTTTTGACCCGGAGCTAGAAAGGTCTCTATGTGTATCCAGTGTTGAGACACATCCCCAATCCACCAATTCCTTAATAACGATACTTGAGTTGCGTAATAATAATCTGGAATTTTAGATAGGCTCAAACTGCCAAACTTTTTATCTCTGTTAAGGATTGAAGAGGCAATTCTAGATTTGCCTGTTTTCCAAATTAAGGTGTTTAACAGTTTCTGTATTTTATTAAAGAAAGAGGCTGGTAGACGGATAGGGACGGTTCTGAAGATATACAAAATTTTGGGCAGAATTAACATTTTGAAGGCTGCTATACGGCCCACCCATGAGATTTCAGATTTATTATACAATTGCATATCCTGTTCTATAGTTTTCAACAAAGGGATGTAATTATATTTATATAAATCCTGTACCGAGGTAGTGACTTCTTTACCAAGATACTTCACATGTTGTGACTGCCAATCCATCGGGAATTTAGATTTTAGCGAAGCCAGTGCTTCCGCCTAGATATTAAAGGGCAAGATTTGGGATTTATACTCATTAATTTTGTATAGGGAAAGAGATCCAAATTCCTTAATAACCGCCATTGCTGCCTCCAAGGATGTCTCCGGCTGCTCCAATGTCAACAAAATATCATCAGCAAATAGCGAAATACAATGCTGTCTATCACCTATCCGGACTCCTCTAATTTCTGAGTGTGACCTAAGCGCCTGGGCCAATGGTTCTATAGACAATACAAATATCAAAGGGGACAAGGGGCACCCCTGTCTGGTTCCATTTGTTATATCAAAGCTCTCAGATAATGCTCCATTCACAAAAACCTTCGCAGAGGGTGTAGAGTATAGTGGCCTGATGGCTCTTAGTATTCCATCCAGTATTCCCATTTTTTCCAACACCGAGAAGACAAAAGACCATCGCACCCGGTCGAATGCCTTCTCCGCATCGAGAGTCACCATTACCGAAGCCCTACCCGAACTCTGTACAAAGTCCATAATGTCAAGAACCCTCCTGGTGTTTTCCGTGATTTGTCGGCCTTTCACAAAGCCCACCTGATCTCCCCCTATCAATGAGGGTAATAAAGGTGCCATACGATTAGCTAAAATTTTCGCATACATTTTTACATCCGTGTTTAATAACAAGATCGGTCTGAAATTTTGCGGGGCGTCAGTAGATTTCCCAGGTTTCGGGAGCATAACAATCATTGCTGAAAGCATTTCCCTTGGAAATGACCCTTCATTAAAAGCATGTACTAGAGTAGAATGCAAATGTGGGAGCAAAACATCCAGGAAGGTTCTATAATAGATATTTGTTAGTCCATCTGGACCAGGAGCTTTCTGCATAGGTAGGGCCTTAAAGAGGCTCTGTCACCAGATTTTGCAACCCCTATCTGCTATTGCAGCAGATCGGCGCTGCAATGTAGATTACAGTAACGTTTTTATTTTTAAAAAACGAGCATTTTTGCCCAAGTTATGACCATTTTTGTATTTATGCAAATGAGGCTTGCAAAAGTACAACTGGGCGTGTTTACAGTAAAAGTACAACTGGGCGTGTATTATGTGCGTACATCGGGGCGTTTTTACTTCTTTTACTAGCTGGGCGTTAGGAATGGGAGTGTATGATGCTGACGAATCAGCATCATCCACTTCTGTTCGTTAACACCCAGCTTCTGGCAGTGCAGACACACAGCGTGTTCTCGAGAGATCACGCTGTGACGTCACTCACTTCCTGCCCCAGGTCCTGCATCGTGTCGGCCACATCGGCACCAGAGGCTACAGTTGATTCTGCAGCAGCATCAGCGTTTGCAGGTAAGTCGATGTAGCTACTTACCTGCAAACGCCGATGCTGCTGCAGAATCAACTGTAGCCTCTGGTGCCGATGTGTCCTCGCTCGTCCGACACGATGCAGGAACTGGGGCAGGAAGTGAGTGACGACACAGCGTGATCTCTCGAGAACACGCTGTGTGTCTGCACTGCCAGAAGCTGGGCGTTCTGAAGAGAAGTGGATGATACTTCTCGTCAGAACGCCCAGCTAGTAAAAGTAGTAAACACGCCCAGATGTAACACACATAATACACGCCCAGTTGGACTTTTACTTTAAACACGTCCAGTTGGACTTTAGCAAGCCTCATTTGCATAAATACAAAAATGGTCATAACTTGGCCAAAAATTCTCGTTTTTTTTAAATAAAAACGTTACTCTTATCTACATTGCAGCGCCGATCTGCTGCAATAGCAGATAGGGGTTGCAAAATCTGGTGACAGAGCCTCTTTAATTACATCCTCTATTTCTAGCTTTTTAATGGGAGAACTCAGGGTCTCCCGTTGTTGTTGGGAGAGGATGGGGAGGCTCAGGCTACTTAGAAAGTGGGCACTGGAAGGCGCAGGGTCTCTTAGAGAACCACTCTGATCATCTAAATTATAGAGGTCGGAATAGAATTCCATAAATTCCTTAGCTATGTCCTGAGGGTCATATATTTTTGACTGGGAAGATCGGCGAAAAAGATACGGAATCCTAGTTTTGCACTCCTTTTTTTTTAAACGTCTAGCCAACAACTTGCCTGCTTTATTATTTTGCGAATAATATTGGGCCTTAACCTTGGTCAAGGATTTTTCATAAGCATATAACAAGCAATCTTTCAACTGAGTACGAAGGTCTCTAAGTTGTGACGATTGAGCAGGTAAGACAGAAGCTTTGTTTAACATTTCCAGAGATCTTATTCTCTGTAGGAGATCCCGCACTTTTTTCTCCCTTTCAACTTTAGCCCTATGCCCTAATTTAATTAAAAAAAACCCTAATGAGGGCTTTGTGAGCATTCCACAGTGTAAAGGGGCTAGTGACAGAATCCACATTCAATTGAAGATACTCCTTTAAGGCTGATTCCAATTCCTTTTTATAGGAGGTATGGGCTAACAAATACGGGTTACATCACCAGAGAGACACATTGGGCGCCACATGAGACTCCTCTAGGTGCAGTGAGATGACGACGTGGTCCGACCACTTTATAATATCAATGGAAGTGTGTTTGATATTCTGCAACAGTGATCTGTTTACCAGAAACATGTCTATCCGGGAGGAACTAGCGTGCACGGGTGAAAAGAAGGTATAATCCCGTTCTACATCATGATGAATGCGCCAAATATCATATAACTCATTAGAGTGCAAAAAATGCCCCAGAGTTTGGGAGGATGGTCTGTTTACTGCTGTAAAATCAAGTGTTCTATCATGAATAGTGTTAAAATCCCCGCAGACCACTAGATAGCCCTGTTGCACTTTCTTAATTTTCCGAATAAACCTGCCCAAAAAGTTAATCTGGCGTTGATTAGGAGCATACACCACCCCTATAGTGTACAAAGTGTTATTTAGTTTACAAACATGAATGATATATCGACCATATGGGTCGACTACAGTCGATATAGAAGTATGAGCAACTGAATTTTTAATTGCCAATAGCACTCCACTCTTTTTTTTTATGTGATGCGATTGTAAGATACATGGGTACTGAATATGCGTGAGCCTATGAGCATCTGTAGCTAGAATGTGTGTCTCCTGTGCACAGAATATATCTCCTCCAGACTGGAGTGACTCCTTCCACATAAAGGACCGTTTATGAGGGCTGTTCAGACCTTTAACATTTAATGAGACAAATTTAAGAACCATGGTTATATATAAAACTTGATGTCATGAGGGTGCTAAGATGTTGGGGAATGCTAGGAGATCCGACAGTGTGTTCTTGAATAGTACATGCTTTAGCAAATAAGGACCCATCAGAATAAATGAAGGTGATATCTGACTATCACAAGAGCCCCCCAATGCGTACATCCTGAAAAGAAAAACTCTCAATGCATAAACAATTACAAGTACAAACAAAAAAAACACATACAGCTGAAAAAGCCGTATCCCGGTAAAGGGGTTACCACTCACGGTGTCTCACAGGGTAAATCAAAGAGTTCCTAAGGCACCATCCAAAGGTGTGTCCAATATCAATGCTTGGTTGTTCTTTCAGTTGTTACAGTGCGCCATTCTGGGTCCACTTGAGATGAGACCCTAGGATTGTCCTCCATCTTCTCAGGCAAAGGTAGATTCCATATTCGTAGCAAGTTGGTGCCATCCTCTAAAGACGACAAGGAATGCATAGTCCCATTACGCAATATCAGGATCTTCACTGGGAACCCCAAACAGTATGCAACTTTCTGGTCTCGCTGTATGGTCGTGATAGGGGCAAGAAGTCGTCTCAGACGTAACGTAGCCGCCGATAAATCTGCAAAGAGCTTCAACTGGTGGTATAGAGAAAGAAGTTCTTGCTTCCGCCTGGCTATATCCATAAGATATTCCTTAATGTGAAAGAAATCGATCCGCGCCAGAATGTCTCTAGGTGTTGTATCCGTTAGGTGTTTTGGACGAGGAACTCTGTGAGCCCTGTCAATAATGATATCCTGAGGTGAGCACATGGGCATAATAGCTTTAATGAACGCTTGTAAATAGGGCTGCAGGTCTGGCTGTGCAATATCTTCCGGAATACCTCGGAATTTAATGTTATTCCGCCTTCAACGATCTTCCAAGTCATTTATTTTCATGCGTATCTGCTCTATGTCGTCAGTGAGATTATTGTGAGCATCCACCAGGTTATTGTGAGAAGAGGCAAAATCCGCCATTTTAGATTCCACATGGTCAACTCTCGATGCAATCTCAGTGACCGTACTTTGTAACGGAGATAACAGCTGTGTAAACTCTTTGTGCATAGATGCACTAAATGCCAAAAGCATATCTCGCAGTAAATTGCCAGAGGCCGGTGCTTCTGAGGTTTGAAAGCCTTGTAGGGCCGTAGTGCTTGTAGCGCCCATGGCCGCGGGCCGTCGGGTTTACTCACCTCCCGACGCCCGCAGCCATGGATCTGTGAGCGCTGGCCTCCGTCTCCCTCCTAGGAGATGCCAGTGCTCACTTCCGCTCCGTTCGGCTGGATCCCGTAGGGTGCACGCGCACGCTCGCGCCCGGCCTTAAAGGGCCAACGCGCGCAATTAGGAAATCGTCATCACCATCAACTGCCACGATTTCCTGGTCTATAAGAAGTCCCCTGGCCTTCTAATCCTTGCCTGAGCGTTGTTAGTCTTTCCCAGTCTGTCTCGCAAATGGTTCCGTAGTGTCTCCCGTTCCAGCTGTTACCCGTGCCCTGTTACCGTTCCTGTATTCCGTGTTGTTCCTGTGCCTACCCGCGTTCAATTGTCTTCTGCCACGTCAAGTGCCATCTGCCACGTCAAGTGCCATCTGCCACGTCAAGTGCCATCTGCCACGTCAAGTGTCTTCTGCCACGTCAAGTGCCATCTGCCACATCATGTGCCATCTGCCATGTCAAGTGCCATCTGCCACGTCAAGTGTCTTCTGCCACGTCAAGTGCCATCTGCCACGTCAAGTGTCATTGGATACTGCCCGCCACGTCTGGCGCCACTTGCCGCACCTGCCTCCATCCGTGCTGAAGCCACAGCCACCGCCCGGACTATTTCAGGTACCCAAGCATACTGTCTGCCATTTACTTCTGCTTAGACTGTGACCTGGTCAGCTGCCTCCCCGCTACGGCGGAGCGGCCTAGTGGGTCCACATACCCTGTGCCCGTGACAGTGCTTGGGAGTGGGGGAGGGCTCACCTCGGGTAGTGCACATGTCGATTCCTGAAGTTTCTGCTTCTGCTTCACTGGACTCGTGGCAGCAGGTGATGCAGAGGAAGGCAGCCTCCGTCTCGTGTTACATGGATGTGTCTCTCGAGCAGAGACCTGTGTAGGAGAGTCAGCAGGAGTAATCTGCCTCCCCACCCCCTCCATACTTGATGGTTGCTGCTGTTCAGGCGATGAGCGTGATGAGGGGGAATGTGCCGTCCCTGCTAGTGTGGAGGAGGGGGATGAAGACGCTGCCGATTTCGAGCCTTTTACATCCCTCTCCTTATCAAAGAAAAATTCTAACTTCCCTTGCTTCTGGTGCTGCCGCTTGCCTCGGGTCATCATCAGGGACTTAGGATGCTCACCCGGAGAAGGTAAGTGCCTGGAATGTGGTGTAAATTGCTGTTTGCAGTCGCTTGGTGCCGGAGCTCTCTGCTCAAGCAGCCATCAGTCTCGGCTGCCAAGCCACGCCCCCGTACGCCAATATTTTTGTAGCCATGATGGTGGAGATGTTCGTCTATGTGTCCCCCCACTTCTATCATGTTTTGAGGTGGCGGCGACCATAGACGACATCTTCCTCATCTGGACTGATACTGAACCTTCATTGATGGCGTTCCATGAGTATGTGAATCTGAAAGATCCAGACATACAATTTACTAGAGTGTATTCTATGGAGAGCATCCAATATTTGGATGTGACTGTTTTCCAATAACACCTTACAGACTGAACTATACACTAAAGAAACAAATCGCAACACATTACTTAGTTTCGAGAGTTGTCATCTAAAAAGTATGGTCAATTCACTTCCATACTGTCAAATGTTAAGAGTGAAACGAATTGTTGATAAGGAGGAGAATCTGAATAATTCCCTAAATGGTATGATGTCCAAATTTTTAGAAAGTGTTCCAGACGGTTATTACAGGCGCAGAGAGAGAAAATAAATAATATTCCTAGGGAACACATTCTTAATAGGGCTAAACAGCCTAATTAACAGAAGCGATTCCCATTTATCTAAATTTTTAATGATTTGAGCAGCAATATTGAATGAGACAGGGGTGCCCTTTATTGCCGCTACTTTTTGCTACTTTTATCTAGCCTAGAGCTATGGCAGTCAGAGGTGATGATAGAATAACTGGATTTGGTCCAGGTGGTAGCAAGAATTAAATATCTTTGTATGCATACAATATCATGCTTTTTTTGGATAATGTATCTACATTTTACCCAGTATCATGGAGATAATAAACAAATTTGGTGGGTTCTCCAGTCTGACAATAAATTGGGGCAAGTCTTATCTGCTATAACTAGATAACACAACCAATGAGGTTGGCAGTGGTGCTGGAAGTATTACCCATTCTAACTCTTTTAACCCCTTCCCGACATTTGACGTATACATACGCCAAAGTCAGGTAGGGGAAGTATGGAACGGGCTCACGGAGTGAACCCGCTCCATACGATGCCGGTGTCGGCTGTATGTTACAGCCAACGCTTCAGAGTAACGAGCGGGATCACGCTCAAGCGCGATCCCGCTCGTTTAACTCATTAAAAGCCACGGTCAATAGCGACTGCAGCATTTAAATCGTTAGAAAGAGGGGGGCGACCCCCTCTAACAGCTCATCGTGCCCCCCGCATCGTGCCCAGGTACGCCGTCTTTGTGCTCAGAATCACAATATACTGCAATACATTAGTATTGCAGTATATAGTGCAAGTGATCTAATGATCGCTCGTTGAAGTCCCCTTCGGGGACTAATAAAAAAAGTTACAATTTGTAAAATAAAGTTGTTTTTTTATGTAAAAAATAAAAAAAAAACCTTTTCCCATTTTCCACCTAGAGCTTAGTAAAAAAAAATGTTAATAATTAAGCATAATTGGTATCGCTGCATCCGTAAAAGTCTGAACTATTACAATATATCATTATTTAAACTGCACAGTGAACGCCGTAAAAAAAATGTAATTGTAATTGCCAGAATCACTATTTTCTGGTCACCTCTTCCTCCACAAAAAATTAAATAAAAAGTGATCAAAACGTCGCATGTACCCCAAAGTGGTATCATTAAAAACTACAGCTTATACCACTTAATCGATGAAAATATAAAAATAAAAAAGTTATGGCTCTCAGAATTTGGCGACACAAAATACATTTTATTTTTTGCAGTTAGGTTTTTACTTGTAAAAGTAGTAAAATATAGAAAAAACTATATATATTTGGTATCGCTGTAATCGTATTGACCCACAGAATAAAGTTAACATGTTGTTTTAATTGCACAGTGAATTCCGTAGAAACGACGCACAAAAAACAACGGAGGAATCGCTGTTTTTTTCATTTTCTACCCAACAAATAATTTTTTTATCCATTTCCTAGTACATTATATTGCACAATAAATGGTGCTACAAAAAACTACAACTCGTCCCGCAAAAATCAAGTCCTCATAGGACTATATCGACAGAAAAATAAAAAAGTTATGGCTTTTGGAAGGTGGGGAGGAAAAAACGAAAATGAAAATCTGAAAAATGGCTGCAGCGGGACGGGGTAAAATATCTGGGTATTTTTTATTTCTGGGTTGAAGAATTTTTTTTAACTTAACCTCTCCCCTACTCTGTTATGGGTACGGGCTAGGTTGAGGAACTGGAAAAGATTCTATTTTTCCCTGTCGGATCGGATTGCGTTAATTAAAATGATTATTTTGCTTAAAATCCTTTATAGTCTTATTAACTGTTCTGTAATGATCCCAAAAGCATGGTTTGGGTTACTGGATTCCATGATATCGGACTTCTTTTGGGAAGGTAAAAAATCAGGAATTAACTGCTCAACTTTACAGTTACCTCGGGAGCAAGCAGGAATGGAATCACCTAATTTGTTTTTTATATTTTCTCTCTTCTCAAATTCAATATGTGGTTGACTGGAGAAATATCACTTTCAATGTATATTTGGTTAATTTATGGTCAAAGGGCAGATATGCCGATATTTATGAATTGCTTGAATCAGGACCATTGCAGGATTGTGAGTTCTCAAGTGGTACAATGTTGCACAAAGTTTGGGTAGTACTTAAGAAGTATAAGGTGAAATTCACAAAATTCTCTCCACTTTGGCACAATAAGTACAGTTAGGTCCAGAATTATTTGAACAGTGAAAGTTTTGGCATTTTAGCTGTTTAACAAAACATATTGAATATACAGTTATATAATCAAAATGGGTTTAAAGTGCAGACTCTCAGCTTTAGTTTGAGGCTATTCACATCCTAATTTGAGGAAGGGTTTAGGAATTACAGCTCTTTAATATGTAGCTGCCTCTTTTTCAAGGGACCAAAGGTAATTGGACAATCATCTCAAAAGCTATTTGATGGGCTGCATGGGCTATTCCCTCGTTATTCCATCATCAATTAAGCAGGTAAAAGGTCTGGAATTGATTCCAGGTGTGACATTTCCATTTGAAAACTGTTGCTGTGAACTCAAAACATGAGGTCAAAGGAGCTCTCAATGCAAGTGAAATAAACCATCGTTAGGCTGAAAAAAAGGAAGAAATCCATCAGAGAGAAAGCACAAATATTAGGAGTGGCCAAATCAACACTTTGGTGTATTTAAAAAAAAAAGAAAAAAAAAAAAGAGCGCACTAGTGATCTTGTGAACTCCAAAAGGCATTGAATTCCATGGAAGACAACAGTTGTGGATAATCGCAGAATCCTTTCAATGGTGAAGAAAAACCCCTGCACAGCATCTACCCAAGTGAAGAACACTCTCCTGGAAGTAGGTGTATCAGTATCTAAGTCTACCATAAAGAGAAGACTTCATGAGAGCAAATACAGAGGGTTCACCACAATGTGCAAACCATTAATCATCCTCAAAAATAGAAAGGCCAGATTAGACTTTGCCAAGCAACATCTAAAGAAGCCAGCCCAGTTCTGGAACAACTTTCTTTGGACATATGAAACTAAGATCAACCTGTACCAGAATGATGGGAGGAAGAAAGTATGGAGAAGGCTTGGAACGGCTCATGATCCTAAGCACACCACATCCTCTGTGAAACATGGTGGAGGCAGTGTAATGGCATCGGCATGAATGGCTGCGAAAGGCACTGGGTCACTAGTGTTTATTGATGATGTGACTGAAGACAGAAGCAGCCGGATGAATTCTGAAGTATTCAGGGATATACTTTCTGCTCAGATGCAACCAAATGCAGCAAGGGTGATTGGGCGTTGCTTCACAGTACAGATGGACAATGACCCAAATTGTGCTGCGAAAGCTACCCAGGACTTTTATAAGGTAAATAAGTGGTATATTCTGCAATGGCCAAGTCAATCACCAGAACTCAACCCGAAAGACCCACAAACAAGCAACAACTGCAGGCAGCTGCAGTAAAGGCCTGGCAAAGCATCACAAAGGAGGAAACCTAGCGTTTGGTGATGTCCATGGGTTCCAGACTTCAGGCAGTCATTGCTTGCAAAGGATTCTCTACAAAGTATTAAAAGGTAAACATTTTATTTATGGTAATGTTAATTTGTCCAATTACTTCTGAGCCCCTGAAATGAGGAGGCTGTTTAGAAAAAATGGTTGCAATTCCTAAACGTTTCACAGGATATATTTGTTCAACCCCTTGAATTAAACCTGAAAGTCTACACTTCAATTGCATCTCAGTTGTTTCATCTTAAAACCAATGTGGTGGCATGCAGAGCCCAAATCATGAAGATTGTGTCACTGTCCAAATAATTCTGGACCTAACTGTATCTTAAAGAAGTCAGGAAACTGACGACGCCTGCCTTTTGGGTTAAAAAAGCAATCACTAAATTATCACAATTACTGGATAACGGTAAAATCATCAGCTTTAATCACTTAAAGGATTTATATGCACTAAATGACAATATGGATAAATTTAGTTTCAAAAGGTATTTATTGGTATCAGTGGCGGATTATCATTAGGGCTGTTCATGCGGCCGCCCGGGGCCCAAGGCTCCCAGGGGTCCCATAGCCACCCGAACCCCATCATGTCCAGTGGCGTCGCTAGCCCTGGAGGGAGCTCCTACTTAGCAGCCGTGGTCTGTGCTGCGATCTCTCCCTGTGCTGCTTTAGAAGCTCCCCCTCCAGCCCCCCTTCCCTGCTCTAAACATCTCTCCTCCTGCTGCTAGCTGTCGGGACATGGGGGAGGGGAGACTGTCGGCGGGCTCTGTGTCGGGCTGTGAGCAGGAGAAGAGCTACAGTGAAGACTCACAAATATCCAACCTAAAAGGTTAGTGCATGTGTGTTTACAATGTGTACTTTATATGTGTATAATGTGCATACTCGTGTGTACTTTATATGTGTATAATGTGCATATTCGTGTGTACTTTATATGTGTATAATGTGCATACTCGTGTGTACTTTATATGTGTATAATGTGCATACTCGTGTGTGTTTACAGTGTGTACTTTATATGTGTATAATGTGCATACTCGTGTGTACTTTATATGTGCATACTCGTGTGTGTATATATATATATTTCTGCACAATTCCGCAGAAACTAGCAGAAATTTTGTTGCAGAAAAAAAGCACAATTTCCTGCATTTTTGCAGCAGAAAATGGTGCGTATTTTGCTGCTTTTTTTTTCTCAATGTTGGGGGATGGTGACGTCTCCTCTGAAAAAACGCAGCAATTCTGTCCACTTTCCGCAGCAGGAATTGACATGCTGCAGTACGAGAAATACGCACCGCAGGACAAAATGTCTGGTTGGAAATTTTACGCAGCGTCTGGATGAGATTTGATAAATCTCACTCGCTTTGCCACTACCGTATTCTGCATATTTTCCGGGCGGAAAATACGCAGCAATTCCGTTAAGTGTGGACAAGCCCTAATACAGTAGCAGCAGAGTAGATTAGATGTGAACAATTCTCATCACACGCTGCGTAAATGATAAGTGGGGAAAAAAGCTCAGAAATTGACCTGCGGTGCGGTTTTTTATTCCGCAGCATGTCAATTGTATTCGCGTAAACGCTGCTCATTTGTTTCGGGTTTTCCCCATTTAATTCAATGGGGAGGTAAAACCTGCAACAGATAGCAGATGTTATGTAAAAACGCAATTTAGAAAAAAGAAAAATCTTATACTTGCCCAGAATTCTGTTTCTTCGTCCGGGCCGGCCTCCTGGGATGACGTTTCACCCCATGTGACCGCTGCAGCCAATCACAGGCCAATCACAGGCTGCAGCAGTCATATGGGATAAAATGACATCCCAAGGCTGCACTGTAGCGACGCTGTGTAGCACTATATACAAGGGGGAGGAGCGCTGTGTGGCACTATATATAAGGGGGAGTGCTGTGTGATGCTATCTATAGGGGGCTGTGTGACGCTCTCTACAGGGGGTTGTGTGTGTGTGGCTCTATCTACAGGGGGGGGGTGTGGCTCTATCTACAGGGGGGTAGGGTGTGTGTGGCTCTATCTAGAGGGAGGTAGGGTGTGTATGGCTCTATCTACAGGGGGGTGTGTGTGTGGCTCTATCTACAGAGGCCTGTGTGTGTGGCTCTATCTACAGGGGGGTGTGTGTGTGGCTCTAGCTACAGGGTGTGTGTGTGTGGCGCTGTCTACATGGGGGGTTGGCGCTGTGTCCCTGCACAGTGTGATACTGTCAGTATGTAGGGACACAGCCCTGTGAAAGGGGAATCGAAACACCCATTTATTAATGCTTGTGCAAAAAGGTAGTGTTAGCAATAGTTACGGCGCGGCAGGGTGGCGGTGGAGAAGGAGGGCCCAAGTTTGGGTAACAGCTCAGGGCCCATGGTCTTCTTAATCCGCCACTGATTGGTATAAAAAGTTAAAGAATAAGCATACAAACATAACAAAAAAAAGTAACAGTCCCCACGCAGGGGGATGATATGAGATGTAGTTGTTACTAAATGAGGGTATTGATACAGGGGAAAGGGGATTGGGAGGGACATAGGAATAAAAATAGACACGAAATATGACATAAAATCGGAGCCATGTTATTAACATCTACTTGTAATCACTTAAATCCAGAAAGAACAAACTATCTCTGTATCAATAAATCACATCACACTTGCATAAAGATGTAAGGAAACAAAGTGTTTGTTTACAATGTAATGGTATATTGAAAGTCAGGTGCATGAGAGGAGGAAAGCCATGGGTCCCACACCGCACAATAGAGTTGAAATGAGTCCGTTCTTATAGCCTCTAACTTCTCATATATAGCCATATGATTAATTCTGTTAATAACAGCAGAGAAATCAAGATCTACAATACGCCACTGTGAAGCTATGTAAATCCGACCTGCCAATAATATATATTGGGCAAGCTTAAATTTGGAGTTAGGCATCCGGGGAGGGATAGCCCCCAATAAGCACATGGGTAGTTGTTTCGAGACTGTAAACTGACATATGTCAGAGATTAAAGTACAGACTTCTGTCCAAAGGTTGATAATCGGGGGCAGGACCACCATGTGTGGTACATAATACCTCAGAAGTACAGCCCCTAAAACAACCGGCAGAGACCGTAGGATAGATGGCATGTAGGCGCGCTGGGACATAATATGCCCAATGCAACAATTTTGTGTGATACCTGTCAGCTACCCTTATTTATCGTGTCACAGCACTGTCTCCATTGTGCAGGGGATAGTCTGCTACCCATGTCCTCCTCCCAATATGGATAAATTTAACCCCTTCCCTCTTTGGCCACTTTTGACCTTCCTGACAGAGCCTAATTTTTCAAATCTGACGTGTTTCACTTTATGTGGTAATAACTTTGAAATGCTTTTACCTATCCAAGTGATTCTGAGATTGTTTTCTCGTAACACATTGGACTTTATGTTACTGGCAAAATTTGCTCGATACATTCAGTATTTAATTGTGAAAAACAACAAAATTCCAACATTTTCATTTTTCTAAATTTAAATGTATCTGTTTGTAAGACAGGCAGTTATACCATACAACATTGTTGCTAATTAACATCCCCCATATGTCTACTTTAGATTGGCATCATTTTTTTGAACAACCTTTTATTTTTCTAGGACGTTACGAGGTTTAGAACTTTAGCAGCAATTTCTCACATTTTCAAGAACATTTCAAACGGCTATTTTTACAGGGGCCAGTTCAGTTGTGAAGTGGCTTTAAGGGCCTTATATATTAGAACCCCCCAATAAGTCCCCCCATTTTAAATCCTTCACCCCTCAAAGTATTCAAACCAGCATTTAGAAAGTTTCTTAACTCTTTAGATGTTTCACAGGAATTAAAGCAAAGTTGAGGTGAAATTTATTAATTTCAATTTTTTTTTGCAGAAATTCATTTTTAATCCATATTTTTTGTAGCGCAGAAAGTTTTACCAGAGAAATGCAACTCAATATTTATTGCCCAGGTTCTGCAGTTTTAGGAAATATCCCTCATGTGACCCTAGCGTGCTAATCGACTGAAGCACCGGCCTCAGAACAAAGGAGTACCTAGAGGATTTTGGGGCCTTCTTTTTATTAGAATATATTTTAGGCACCATGTCAAGTTTGAACGGCTCTTGCGGTGCCAAAACAGTGGAAATTCCCCAAAAGTTACCCCATTTTGGAAACTACACCCCTCCAGGAATTAATCTAGGGGTATAATGAGCACTTTGACCCCACAGGTTTATTGCAGAAATTATTTAAAATAGACCGTGAAAATTAAAATCTACATTTTTTAAAAAAAAATGTAGGTTTAGCTAATTTTTTCTCATTTCCACAAGGACTAAAGAGGAAAAATCAACACAGCATTTGTAAAGAAATTTCTCCCAAATAAAACAATACCCCACATATGGTCATAAATGGCTGTTTGGACACACGGCAGGACTTAGAAGGGAAAGAGCACTGTTTGACCTTTGGTGCTCAAATTTAGCAGGAATGGTTTGCGGAGGCCATGTCACATTTACAAAGCCCCTGAGGGGACAAAACAGTGGAAACTTCCCCCAAGTGATGCCATTTTGGAAATTACACCAATTGAGGAAATTATCTAGAGGTATAGTGAGCATTTTGATTACACAGGTTTTTTGCAGAAATTATTGGAAATATGCTGTGAAAATTAAAATCTACATTTTTTCAAAGACAATTTAGTTTTAGCTATTTTTTTTTTCATTTCCGCAAGTACTAAAAGAGAAAAAGCACCACAAAATTTGTAAAGAAATTTCTCCCGAGTAAAACAATATCCCATATGTGGTCATAAAATGCTGCTTCGACACACAACAGGGCTTAGAATGGAAAGAGCGCCATTTGGCCTTTGGAGCTCAAATTTAGCAGGAATTGTTTGCGGAGGCCATGTCACATTTGCAAAACCCCTGAGGGACCAAAACTGTGAAAACGCCCAAAAACTGACTCCATTTAGGAAACTACACCCCTTGAAGAATTCATCTAGTGGTGTAGTGAGCATTTTGACCCCACAGGTTTTTCATAGAATTTATTAGATTGGGCAGTGAAAATAAAAACAATCCCTTTTCTTCAATAAGACGTAGATTTAGTTCAAACATGCTTGGTGAAAGGTTTTTGCTCATACCTTGATTGAACTCCATCCTCAATATGGGTGCACGCTTAAGGGCCAACGTAACATGTAGAAGAAATCAGCAGCACGACCAGAAGCTCTCAGCCAGAGGGGAACAAGGTAGAAAATCCCAGCCAGGGATGGTGCAAGCAGCAAAAAGTCCCAGGTCCAACGGGACAACTATTGCACAGTAATAATAAGAAAAACTGCAGCACTCCGATATCCATCAAGTGAAAGTTTATTCACCAAGCATAAAAGAACGGCAACGTTTCAACCCCGTATTGGGTCTTTGTCAAGCATGGTGATAATACATTGGTGCACACTTTATATAACACATGAATTGTGACATCACTTCCTGAACGTGTTAAAACCTCAACAATAGTAAAATACCCTCTTAATAATATTCTCACATAGTGCAAAAAGCCTCCACATCATCAGAATCCAATTCAGTAAAAATAAATTTCAAGATCGCTAGTGCAATACCTGTAGAACAGTGTGTTGGGATCAATCTCGCATCGTATGAATCCAAGGTCCTCACGGCGCATAACAGGAAGTGTCAATTCCTTCAATTTCTGGCGTCAGCCGTTACCATAGATACGCATCGCGGTCTCACTCTGGGCCGCGCATGCGTATGCGCTCTAGATGGGACTACGAAGTCTTAGCTCGATCGAAAGAGAACGATCAGTCCTCATAAGAAGAGGACGCTGTCAAATCGCGTAACGATCCCAAACAGGGGAATACTCTGCATGTCTTATCTACTACATAGTTTAACAAAACATAAAACGCACAATCTAAATGCAACATAACAGCATAAAGGGAGAGCAATACAGTCTTCGTACACAGTGTTATATAATAATAGGTAACAGCAAAAAATATATTCTTTAGATAAGACAGGCAGAGAATATACACTCGGGCAGCGATCCCAAAGACTGGTCGGGATTTTTCAATAGCGTTTTTCACCACAAATGTCGAAAAGTGATTCTAAAAACAAATCCCCATATGATGTAAGTGGCATAAAAATACCTAAAAGAAGAGAAAAAAAATTAATATAGCGTTAAAAGATATACAAAAATTCAAGTAGTCATATGGCTAATCGCCAAGCACTCTATCACAACCCTACTACTGATGACGGTGTGTCCAGGATCACGTCCACAGACACACACCTAACAGATACCTGTGGTCCTGAACTCCCTATTTAGCCCCTTAGGCTCAAGGGTATCCAATTCATAGATCCATTTAAGTTCTAATTTTTTAAGTATCTTTTCCCTATCTCCTCCTCTCCTCATGGGAGCAACCCCATCAATAATTTTGAAACGTAATTGTGAAATATTGTGTCCAGACCTAATAAAATGTTCAGGGATAGGTAGATCAACCTTTTTACTCCTAATTGTGTATTTGTGCTGGTTAATGCATGTTTTACACTCTTGCGTGGTTTCTCCCACATACAGAAGTCCACATGGGCATTGTATGACATATATAATAAATTTGGAGTGACAAGTATATGACTGTTTAATCCTATAGGTTTTCCCTGTCCTTGGATGTACCATGGTGTTCCCCCGCATCATACTGTTGCAATTGCAACATCCAAGGCAGGGAAAACATCCCTCTCTTTGAGATTTAATTTGAGTTACAGAGCCAATATCCGCATGTACCAGTCGATCCCTCAAGTTGGGGGGTCTACGGAAGGACATAATGGGAGGATCTTGAAATTCTACATTCCCAGGAAAGGTGTCACTGAGAATGGGCCAATAATCCCTAAGAATTTTAGAGATTTTCCTGCTAGTCGGGGAATATGTCGACACAAACGGAATTCTTTTAAGTCTCTTCTTAGAAGAGTTTTTCACCAACAGATCATTACGTTTATAATTTTTGATCTTCTGAGTCGCTCTTTCTACCACAGGTCTAGGGTAACCTCGCCTAAGGAATTTGCTACATATCTTATCAAGTCTATCCTCTACCACATTGTCCTCTGAGACAATTCTCTTGACTCTAAGGAGTTGACTGAATGGGAGGGACTCCACCGTACCCCGGGAATGACAACTACTATAATGCAATAAATTGTTGCAATCGGTGGGCTTTACATATAGATCCGTAACAAGGCAATTATCCTTGTTAGTCACAGTTGTATCCAGGAACTGTATCTTATCCCGTGAGTGCATCAAAGTGAACTGGAGTTCAGGGAAATGACCATTGATTTCTTTTTGGAACTTCAATAGCTGTATTTTGCTGTGATACCACACAAAGAAGATATCGTCTATGTACCTCATCCAGCCCCCTACATATTGGAAGAAGCTGGATGGGTACACAAACTTCTCCTCGAAGAATGCCATGAAGATGTTGGCGTATGTTGGTGCAACATTGGACCCCATAGCCGTGCCTCTGCATTGAATGTAAAAAGTGTCCTGGAAAAGGAAATAATTGCACTGCAATACAATTTCCAACAATGCCACTACAAATTATTTTTGTTCATTTTCAAGGGTCCAATGTCGCAACAATTCCGTAACCGCCAACATCCCCTTTTCATGTTCTATACTGGTGTATTAAGATACTGCGTCAAAATATACTAGAAGGCAATCCTCAGAGACTTCAATATCTTTTAATTTATTGATGAAATGGGTTGTGTACTGAACATACGACCTAGTATTTACTGCTCCTTTACGGAGCAACTGATCAAGAAATGTAGCAAGTGGTGTAAACAATGATCCAATACCCGAGACTATAGGTCTACCGGTCGGTTTAACCATACTTTTATGGATCTTAGGAAGTAAGTAAAGGACAGGTGTCCTAGGATGTTGGACCCTGAGATATTCATATAATTTGATATCAATCAAATCCACCGCATATGCATTATCAATAATGATTTTAATTTTCCTCATAATATCAAACTTAGGGTCATAATCAAGTTTTTTATACACTCGTTCATCCCCCAATTGCCTAATGGCTTCCTCGATGTAGTCGCTGGTGTCCATGACCACGACCGCACCCCCTTTATCAGCAGGTTTGATCGTAAGGTCATGTGCACCAGCAAGTGAATCAAGGGCATCAATCTCTGCTTTAGTAAGATTAGCCTTTGTCAAGGGACTACCCATTAATTCCTTCAATCTATGTATCTTATCCTTCACCAGTTGAATATATGTTTCAACAGCCTTATTAACAGGGGGTGGCTGGAATGTACTAGGTACAGATAATTCAAAATCACAAAATCTGAATTTACTTGTGTCACATGATGTAGATTTCCCCTCCATCTGGTCAACTCCTGAAAAGAATGCTTTGAGTCGTATTCTCCTAAAAAAGGCAATAAGGTCAAGTTCACACTGAAACCAATCAGCTTGCCCTTGTGGGCTAAAGGAAAGGCCTCTATTGAGCAAAACAAGCTCAGAGCTAGAGAGTTCCACAGGCGAGATATTCACCACTAGTCTGTCCATTTCCTCGCGTTCTTGTTGGCTGTCTTTCCTGTCGGTGGTAACTTTGATCGCGTTATTCTGCCTTTTACGTGTTCTGTGGTATTTTCTACCACCCCTCCTGTGGCGTTGTTTTTCCTCCTTGACCTTGAGCTCTCTCCTAAAAAAGAAGATGATGTCGTCTGGCCTGCTGGTCGTGATGGTTCATCCGAGGAATCGGTTTCAGAGACCATATTTCCTGGTCCTCTACGTCTCAGTTTTTGGATCCGTCTTTGGGGAAAATTCGTGGGGGAGGTTTCATTCATCTGCCACTTATAGAAAGTTCCCCTTTTGTAATTTTCCAGATCCCTGTGCCATTTCTGCCATTTAGTTGTCTCGGTCTCCTTACGAAAAGAATCCAAGTGAACTGTGACTTTGTTATTAAAATCTTCAAACTCGGATTCAGACATGAGTTCTCGCAGCTGAGATTCAAATGCCACAATTTTTGTTTCACAATTCTTAATTTCAGACTGTAGAAATTCAATATTAAGCAATATGATGTCAAGGGAGTATTTATTGCTAATTTGCTCAAATTTCGCACAGAAATCTCCATTTTGTTGGAATAGATTTGGTCGTAGGTGACTACTCAGTCCTCTTGGAATCCTCTGTGCTTTAAAGTATTCTCTCAGAGTGGATAAATGTAACTCCAGGGAGAGTTTTTGTCTCCTCTCATTCTCCCATTTTTTCCTTAAAATTTCCACAGTGGGGTTGCTCAGGAAGGTGCCGTCACCCATGTGTCCCGACATAATCCTGGCCACATCGTCATCAGAATAAGCAAACATGCTTGGTGAAAGGTTTTTGCTCATACCTTGATTGAACTCCATCCTCAATATGGGTGCACGCTTAAGGGCCAACGTAACATGTAGAAGAAATCAGCAGCACGACCAGAAGCTCTCAGCCAGAGGGGAACAAGGTAGAAAATCCCAGCCAGGGATGGTGCAAGCAGCAAAAAGTCCCAGGTCCAACGGGACAACTATTGCACAGTAATAATAAGAAAAACTGCAGCACTCCGATATCCAAACAAGTGAAAGTTTATTCACCAAGCATAAAAGAACAGCAACGTTTCAACCCCTATTGGGTCTTTGTCAAGCATGGTGATAATACATTGGTGCACACTTTATATAACACATGTATTGTGACATCACTTCCTGAACGTGTTAAAACCTCAACAATAGTAAAATACCCTCTTAATAATATTCTCACATAGTGCATAGTGCATAGTGTCGCACTGCTAAATGTCCTTCCTTATCCCCCTTTTTGTCCACACTCTGCACCTTTGCAGTTTGGGGAATTTTACTGGCAAGTGTTGTACTGGCATAATACGGGAACCCTCACTTCCAGCAGATATGTTTGGGCCCTACCCTTCCTGGTTCCCTAATTTTAGGGCCTTGATAATTCGCCTCTTGAAACAGAAAATGTTCCCCTCGGGCCTGCACAACTGAATATTTTTTATTTCCGGACTTATTGAAGTCTTAACGAATTTTATTTTTTGATAGACGTAGTGGTATGAGGACTGTTTTTTTTGCGAGACGAGCTGTGGTTGTTATTGGTACCATTTTGGGGTTCATGCGATTTTTTTGACCACTTTTTATCCTATATTTTGGGAGGCCAGGTGAACAAAAAACTGCAATTCAGGCATAGTTTTTTTTATACAGTGTTCACCATGCGTTATAAATTACATGTTAACTTTATTCTGCGGGTCAGTTCATCAATTGTTATCAATTTTTTATGTTTTACAATTTGTTGCACAATAAAATTACTTTTTGTAAAAAGAATGTATTTTTTCTGTCGCCATGTTCTGAGAGCCATAACTTTTACATTTTTTCATCCACAGAGCTGTATGAGGGCTCGTTTTTTGCGAGACAAGCTATAATTTTTATAGGTACCGTTTTTGGATACATGCAACTTTTTTATCACTTTTTATTCCAATATTTGTAGAGCAAAGTGACCAAAAAACAAAAATGTTGGTATAGTCTTTTACATTTTGTTTTTTTACGACATTCATCGCGTGGAATAAATAACATAATATGTGTATAGTTCAAGCCGTTACGGTCGCGGCGATACCAAATATGTATGGTTTATTTGTTTTTTTCAATGGTAGAGGACTTGATAAGGGAAAAGGGATATTGTATTTTATTTTATTACTTGAAACTTTTATTATGTTTTAAAACTTTTTGTTTCACTATTTTTTACACGTTTTTTTTAAGTCCCACTAGGGGACTTGAAGGTCCAACTGTCTGTTTTTTGTTTTTTTCTAATACATTGCACTACCTATGTAGTGTAATGTATTAGATCTGTCAGTCATTCACTGACAGCAAGACGATTAGGCTTCGCCTCCTGGGGGGGCCTAATCGGCTTCCGTAATGGCAGAGCATTGTTAGGCCTCCTGTTGCCATAGCATCAGTCGGCAGCCCTGCGATTGCAGGGCAGAGCTGCCAATCTGCTAGCAACCCCTAAGATGCAGCGATCGAAAGCGATCGTTGCATCTAAGGGGTTAATGGAAGGGATCGAAGCTAGCTCCGGTTCCTGCCGTTACAGGTGGATGTCAGCTGTAAAATACAGCTAATATCCACAGCTGATGACGCCGGCTCAGCTCCTGAGCTGGCGCCATCTTGTCGTCGGCTACGGAAGCCTTTAACCCTTTAATGACCGCCCACTGTCTTTTGACGGCAGACAAAGCTCGTCCGGAGTCTACGACATCCTTTGGCGTTGGTGGACGAAGAGGCTGATGAGCGCTACAGCTCCTGTTCTTAGAGAAGCCTCCTAAGTACGGCCCTTTGATTGCAGCAGTCTGTGACTGCATCATATATAAAAGGGACTCCTCTCTTTGATCGTGTCACCAGGTATCCCTCTGGCGTGATTCGAGAACCTCTCTGCTAACTGCAGCCCTGAAGCCTAGAAAGGACCCCAGGGCTGTCTGTTCAGTAAGCGTTCGGTTAGGATACACTAATGTTGTCCTAACAGCAGCACGTGTCATAGTAACACAGAAGATAATGTGTAATAAGGAATATGCAAATACATTCTAAATATGAAAAAAGTTGTAAAATAGTAATCCCCTTATGGGATAAAAAAATAAATTAATTAATTAAAAGATGTCCGCAAAAATAAATGATTTAGTATAAAATGTATTTTATTGTGAATACCATACATACCAAAAAAACTCCTCCACATATTCGGTATCCACACAACTGTAATAACCTGAGGAATTGATTTACCAGGTTATATCGTGTAAAAAATAAACCAAAATACAATGCCGGAAAAAAAACTAAACGCTTTTTTTTCTTTTTTCTATTCACATAGTACAAAAAAAATATATCAATTACACAGCAATTTATTTGTACCTCCAAACTGCGCCAGAAAAAAACCCACAAATGTTTCTCCTGCATAAAACAAAGCCTCGTACAGCCATATCAATGAAAAAAAAAACAGTTCTTGTTGCTTAAAGAGGCTCTGTCACCAGATTTTTCAACCCCTATCTGCTATTGCAGCAGATAGGCGCTGCAATGTAGATTACAGTAATGTTTTTATTTTTAAAAAACGAGCATTTTTGGCCAAGTTATGACCATTTTTGTAGTTATGCAAATGAGGCTTGCAAAAGTCCAAGTGGGTGTGTTTAAAAGTAAAAGTCCAAGTGGGCGTGTATTATGTGCGTACATCGGGGCGTTTTTAATACTTTTACTAGCTGGGCGCTCTGAAGAGAAGTATCATCCACTTCTCTTCAGAACGCCCAGCTTCTGGCAGTGCAGATCTATGACGTCACTCACAGGTCCTGCATCGTGTAGGCCACATCAGCACCAGAGGCTTCAGTTGATTCTGCAGCAGCATCGGCGTTAGCAGGTAAGTCGATGTAGCTACTTACCTGCAAACGCTGATGCTGCTGCAGAATCAACTGTAGCCTCTGGTGCCGACACGATGCAGGACCTGTGAGTGACGTCACAGATCTGCACTGCCAGAAGCTGGGCGTTCTGAAGAGAAGTGGATGATACTTCTCTTCAGAGCGCCCAGCTAGTAAAAGTATTAAAAACGCCCCGATGTACGCACATAATACACGCCCACTTGGACTTTTACTTTTAAACACACCCACTTGGACTTTTGCAAGCCTCATTTGCATAACTACAAAAATGGTCATAACTTGGCCAAAAATGCTCGTTTTTTAAAAATAAAAACGTTACTGTAATCTACATTGCAGCGCCTATCTGCTGCAATAGCAGATAGGGGTTGCAAAATCTGGTGACAGAGCCTCTTTAAATGCAGAGGGGCAAAAAGGAAAAAAAAAATTCAGGTCATTCGGCTCTTTCAGGCCTGGTCATTAAGGGGTTAAGACTCTGCCTATGGGCGGGGCCTGAACGGCTTACGTGCTAGACAGACAGGGTAGCCAGTATTAGGCCTCCGGTTGCCATTGCAGCCACCCGAACCTGGCAATTTCATTGCGGGGGTGCTGGTGAGCTGCAAACTCCTTAAATGCATCGATCGCTTTTGACTGCTGCATTTAAGGCATTAGTGGCGGGGATCGAAGCTAATTTCAGTCCCCGCCATTACAGTCGGATGTCAGCTGTAAGATACAGCTGACATCTGGGGATGATGGCACCGACTCAACTTCTGAGCCGGTGCCATCCATTTGTCGTATTGATACGGCAAAATGCGGGAAGCACTGGCTTTCCATGACGTATCTATACGACAAATGTTGGGTAGGGGTTAAGTATGTCCAACTACATCATGATTTATGCGCAGAGGCGTTGGAGTCACTCAATGTGGATAATTGGATATTTTATTATTTTTTGGAAAACACAAAAACTAGAAAGGGGTGTTTAGGGAAAATTTATAAAAAAAACTTAGGACTGTCACCTTAACCCCTTAAAGACCGACATCATGTCGGCCGTTTGGGGTAGTTCTTCTGAAGCGCCGCCTTTTCACTGCATCGTGTGGGGTGTTTCTGAAGCCCGGGCTGTTGCTAACAGCCTCGGATTTTATGGCAGTGCATTCACTAGCAGTGATCATATTTAACCACTAAGATGTGGCGCTCAATAGCGAGCGCTGCATCTGAGTGGTTTTCGAGTGAGGGAGCTCCCTCTCTCACCCCACTGGCACCCCGTGCATCGCGGGGTGCCGATGGTTTCTATGGCAGCCTGGGGACCTAAACGAGGCCCCCAGGTCTGCCTTTAGTGATTGCCTGTTTGGCCATGCCGGAGGCATGGTCTAACAGATACCTGTCAGTTTTAGGCTGACAGACAATAATACACTGCAATACAGAAGTATTGCAGTGTATTATAATAGCGATCAAAAGATCGCACAGTAAAGTCCACTAGTGGGACTAAAAAAAGTTTAATAAAGTTTGAAATAAATAAATAAAATCCCAAGTAAAAAAAAACAAAAAAAAAAACTTTTTCCCCTTACAAAATACTTTATTATGAAAAACAAGTAAAAAGTTACTCATATTTGGTATCGCTGCATCCATAATGACCCCAAATATAAAACGATTACATTATTTAACTTGCACGGTGAACGCCATAAAAAAATAAAATAAAAAACAATGCCAAAATTGCTGTTTCCTGTTCATCCTACCTTCAAAAAAGTTTGATAAAAAGTGATCAAAAAGTCGCATGTGCTCCAAAATGGTACCAATAGAAACTACAAGTTGCCCCACAAAAAAAAAGCCCTCATACAGCTGCATCAGTCGAAAAATAAAAATGTTATGGCTCTTAAAATATGGCGACAAGGAACTGTCCACAAATACGCTCTTTCCTATGGAAAGAGGCACTGTCTCTACATTCAGATGTCCTATGTGCTCAGGAAACGCATCTTATAGAAAAAGACTCCCATAGACTTAAACACCGCTTATTCCCCATTCATCAAGCTCATGACACACGAAAGAGAAGGGAGGTGATGATTGCTATTCGTCACTCAATAGCGTTTAAGATGATCTCCAAAACTGCTGATGACAAAGGGAGTTTTCTGATCCTAGTCTGCTCTCTAAATAATGTTACATACACAATTGTGAATCTTTATGCTCCGAACTCGAGATCACTGAGTTTTCTGCATAAGTTATCCCGGGTGATAGCAAAGGTGAAACAGGGGACACTCTTACTTAGCGTGGATTTTAATAACTTTATGTATGATAGAATGGACACCACTAACGTGAACAGGTCACGCTCTTCTACCCTTTCAGCTTTCATCTATAAAAAGGAATTATATGATGTCTGGAGAGCACAACATGGGCCGAGAGAGTCTTCACCTTCTTTTCTAATGTACACCGCTCTTATTTACGTATTGACATGTTTTTGCTGGATAGACATCTTCTGTTTCAATCTAAAAAATCTACGATTGAACTTATTAAATGGTCAGACCACGCGGCTATTACTCTCTATTGAAGAGCAATTCAAAAGAGACACTAATAGGTTATGGAAGAATAACACTTATATTTTAGGACATTCCACTTATAGAAAGGAGATTGAAATAGTACTGACTGAATACTTTGATTTCAATGCTTCTTCTGTAGAAGATCCATATGTCATGTGGAATGCTCATAAAGCCTTTCTGAGGAGTGTTCTGATTAAAATAGAGATAAAAAACAAAGAGAGATGAAAGTTTCTGAGACACTGCGGAGATTCAGGCCCTAGAAACTCTAAATAAAGCCCGCCCCTCCCTCGCCCATTCCTCTAAACTTTCCACCCTTAGAAACCACTTGAAAAACCTCTTGCTACTAGATTATGAAAAAGCATTGAAAAAAACCAAAGCCAGATTGTAATGTCAGGATAGGGAGAAAGACAGGTGAGCCCTAATCTACCCGCCACTCAGTCCCTGCCTACTTGCACAGCCCGTCCTAGGCGACGGCATACAACTGGGCTACCGTCCCTACGCTCAATATGTGCACGACAGACAAACAAGACAAGGGAACACAAAAGCAAAGGAATGTGGGGCAGTTGCCCACGGCAACACCGTGAGCAACAGAGTAGTGGACGAGCTGAGTCAAACCAGCAGTGTACGAGGTAACAAATGCAGAGCAGGAGAATAGTCAGTCAAGCCAGGGTCAATATGAAGCAGAGGTAAATGGTAACAGCAGGAATAGCAGAGCCAGGAAACAAGAGAATCACAGGCAAAGGACAAGCAGCAAATGAAGGTATAAGTAGACCAAGGGCAGGAGCTAGAACCGTCTGGCCAGGCTGCGATACGCTCTCCCACTCCTCAGCCTACCAGCCTGAGTGGTAGCAGATCGAGTCACTCTAGCAGACCTAGGAACAGATGCAGGCTGATTAACCACGGGCGTCGACACAGAAGCTGTGTCAGGCAAATCCTTTACACATATTTTACTCTCAGAATAATAAAGCGGGTAAGCTCTTAGCCCATAGGCTTAAAGTACAACAAAGCAAGTCCAGAATCCCTTATTTGGTGAATCCCTCCAATTCCTCAAAAATAATAGATCAGAGGGAGATAGTGAATAAATTTAAAGTCTACTACGCTGGTGTTTACAATTTGGAAGACAAAACTCCTCCGACTCAAAACTTTTCTACCTTATTTAACGCCTTCATGGAGCATATCTCCCTACTTTCTCTTACCTCTGAGCACTTATCAGCCCTTAACAAACCTATCTCTTCTCAGGAGATTTCTGCTATCATTACTTCCCTACCGAATGGTAAAGCACCTGGGCCAGACGAATTCTCGAATGATTACTTTAAACTTTATAATACAATACTGCTTCCCCACCTTACAACAATTTTTCAACGGGCTATGCAAGGTACTCCCTTCCCGCCGGAAATGCTTTCCGCATTAATTGTCACCATACCTAAACCAGACAAAACTCCGGACTCCCCTCAAAATTTCAGACCTATTTCTTTGCTAAATTCAGACCTAAAAATATATGCGAAACTCTTTGCGAATAGATTCTTCCTTCTCTAATTATGCCCGATCAGGTGGGGTTTATAAGTCATAGAAAGGCCTCTGACAACACTAGAAGGGTTCTAAATCTGGTGGAGTATGCAGATAAAAAACTGATACCGTCCTTATTGGTCACGTTAGACGCTGAAAAAGTGTTTGACCGCATCAATTGGAGATTTGTGTTGGCGGTGTTAGAAAGGATGAGCTTTGGGGGAAATATTCTCGCAGCAATTCTGAATCTTTATACATCCCCCTCAGCCAGAGTCTCTACTAATGGTGTTGTTTCAGACAGCTTTTACATCAAAAATGGTACCCGACAGGGATGCCCCCTCTCTCTCTTGATTTTTGTTTTATCTATAGAACCATTGGCCCATGCCCTTCGGAATAATGACGACATACTGGGTATTACTATAGGAGGTAGATCTCATCTTATTTCCCTGTATGCAGACGACATACTTTTGTCCCTTACTGACCCCGGTAGATCCTTACAAGCAGCCTTTGATGTTATAGGGCGATACGGGGAATTATCTAACTATAAAATTAATGAGAAGAAATCGCAAGCTCTTCCAATTAGAATTAGTAGCAATATACTGGCCTCTCTTAAAACCATGTTCTCTTTAGATTGGCAAGAGACCGGCATTAGATATTTGGGGACTACAATAACTAAATCCCTATCATTGATTTATAAAAATAACTATTTGCCACTTATACAACTTTTGGAGGGTGACCTCAGAGTCTACAGGACGCAAGAGATTTTGTGGGTAGGACGAATTGCGTCCTTTAAGATAATGTCCCTTCCTAAACTTTTATATATTTATAAAACACTTCCCATAAAACTCCCAAACACATTCTTTAAAACAATCCAATCTCTATTAACTAGGTTTGTCTGACAGGACAAACAACCGAGGGTTGCGGGCACAACACTTTCTAGACGAAGAGGCAAGGGAGGATTAGGCCTCCCAATACTTAGAGACTATTATACTGCTACGCACATATCTACGCTAAAACATTGGTGGACATTGGATACTGAGAGGAATTGGGTCCATATCGAAAACTCTCTAGCTCCTAATCATAACTTGAAAGCACTTCTTATTAGCTCTTTATGGGGACAATCAACGCCAGATAATTTGAATCCTCTCCTGCGCAATTCGATTGAGTTTTGGCAAAATTTCCACTTCTCCTCTGGTAGCCAAGCTTCCACATTAACATCGTTAGCTCCTCTAGAATCCTTGGAAATTATTGTGAGTGATTTGGACATGCATAGATGGAAACTGGGAAATCTAGATTCTGTGTCGCAGTTATATGACAAGGGGCCACTGATAGCTTTTCCTGTGTTGTCCACTACATTCCATATTCCCCACACAGAATGTTTTACGTACTTAAGAGTTAAACTTTTCCTGGATAGCCTTCATTCTTCGCCAATTCGTCTAAATTGGGATCTCATCTCATTGTTCCAAATTCCGTCCCCGACCTTTAAAGTATTAAGGCCTGTCTATGATTTGATTGGGGAAAAATCTGACTTTTCTAAGTCCCCATGCTTATTAGCCTGGGAGAAGGATCTTGGCCAATCCTTTCCGGACACCACATGGGGTAAAGCGACCTCATATATTGCTGAAAACTTTAAATGTACCTCACATTATGAAGCTGCCATGAAAACTCTTCTGCGGTGGTATTTTACCCCAGAACGATTATGTAGAATCTACCCTAATACCACGGCCCTGTGCTGGCGAGGGTTGCGGACGAGTGGGCTCTCTTCTACACATACTGTGGTCTTGTCCTCTTGTTAAAACATATTGGGTCACAGTTTACGATCACATAGCTGAACCTTCGGGAATTTCTTTGCCACCTTCACCGGCATTCGCGTTGCTGTTCCTGAATATCCATTTGATCCCTCTCAGCCACAGGTCCTTGATAGGCCATATCGTGCTATCAGCTAAGCTGGTTCTTACTAGATACTGGAAGAGTAATTACCCTTCTTAATAACACATATAACTGTGAGAGGATACTTTCATTTAGTCTTTTTGGGAGGAGAGTGGAGGAGAAGTGGAAATCCTGGTCTCAAAGCTCTAAATGTGTGACTTACTAGATAGACTTCTATAATAATAATGTGTGTGCTGTTTTGGTTATGTTGAATGTTTATATTTCACTCTGTTTTGGATACATAACCATCCTTGAACTAGAGTCTCATAATGTAACTTCATAATAGTTTTCTGAGACTATGTCACTTTGGATTTCATTGTATGCTTACATATTATAATTTGTCTCTACGTCTATGCAATTTCTCGACAAGGATGGTCTACGTTGTATTCCTATATATTTTCTTTTTTTGTTATGGCTGTGATATTTCTGCCTTTTTGTATACTTTGTACAAAAATACAATAAAAAAACCTTTGTTGTAAAAATATGGCGACAAGAAAACAAATAATTTTGAAAAAATAGTGTTTTTACTGTGTAAACAGTAAAACATAAAAAACCTATATAAATTTGGTATCGCCGCAGTTGTAACGACCCGCTGAATAAAGTTATTACGTTATTTATACCACATGGTAAACGGCGTAAAATTAAGATGCAAAAAAGAATGGCAAAATGACTGTATCTTTTCCAGTACCCCACTAAAAATGTTAATAGAAACTTAATAAATTATATGTACCCCAAAATGGTGCTATTAAAAAATACAACTTGTCCCACACAAAAAAGTCTTTATACAGCTATGTAGATGGAAAAATATAAAAGTTATAGCTCATTGAATGCGACGATGGAAAAACGTAAAAAATTGCTTGGTCATTGAGGTTTAAAATGTCTTTGGTATTAAGGGGTTAAACAGTGACTTGCTTGAGGATATCTTGGGTCCCTTCTGCACCCTGACGATTGGACCCGTAAATTGGTAGTTTTGGATGACATTTCCGTTGCGGCCTACCGCCGGACCTGAAGCTGCGGCCTAAATTTCGGCGGGCCGCCGCACCGCCGTGTCGGGTACAGCGCCTTCGGAGCGCCAACGGCACATAACACCTCCGGCCCAGGACTACAGGGACGGTGTACTTGGTGGGCCCTGTTGCCAACCTCCAGGCAGGCCCGGTCGGCCATTACACAGCTGCTCACGCTGGTCGCGGCTGCCATTTTGGATCCACCCAGGCAGTTCTCCCCTGCAACTTCTGCAACCAGACACCCAGGGACTTAATAGTGGTGGCCTGCTGAGTCCCCTCCTTTGAGGCACCCTCCCCTCTGTATATTAGCCCTGTTGTCATTTGGGCTCACTGGCCTGGGTGCTCCTCAAACCTGCAGTCCCCCACCTACAAGTGGTGATCCAGAGGCTACCTGCCCTGTTATATTCAGGAACTCACTGGGACAGTGCCGCTGAACCCCTGTTACACAGCACATCCTCACTTCTACCCGTGCGGTACATGTGGACCTCCTATTCACCTGGACTGCTTTCTTGCTCGGACTGCTATATTGTGATTTGCGGTCTGAAACATTCTGTGCCCTTATCTACTGTGCTGTCGGCCTGACCGTTGCTCTGTTGCCAAGATACCATGGCAACCCTGTTTGTGGGTCACCTGCAAACGCACTGTCTTGCTGACTTCTCCAACGGGTCCCGCTGCCCGATGAAGGCCCCCTTGAGTCCCTATATCATCTTCATTCTCCTGTAATGTAATGCTCTAACATTGTCTGGGAGCAGAATACCCTCCCAGGGTTATAACTACACCTTGGTGCTCCATACGCTTATTTTCACAGCTAAACCAATGGCGCTTCCGAAATTACAATCTAATTAGTCTGCGAAGCTGGACCAATTTCACAGAGCTGACTCCTTGGTGTCTACACCCTCTTCCTCACAGATCGCTGACCAAACCCTGGTGTATCCGGATCATCTGGTCTCTGCTCTGTCGGACTCTAACCATGACACATTAAAGGTACTGGCGGCCATCCATACATGCCAAACCACCCTAATCACGTGTATCGAGGAAATTAAAGTTGATGTTTCTCTCCTACGTCAAGATGCACAGCACACTAGAGAAACGATGACGGAGGTTGAAAATAGAGTCAGTACTCTGGAAGACCAAGCCCTAGACGTCTTGGAGATGTTGAACAGGGCCTCACCAGACTTCATCAGCACCTGGACGATCAGGAGAACAAACTGAGGTGCTGCAACCTTTGCTCTATAGGCCAGCCAGAGCGGTCGGAAAGCTCCTCTCCTGAATCCTTCTTGGAAAATCTGCTTACTACCGCCTTCGGCAGGCAGATATTCTCCGTTATGTTTGCTGTGGAGAGAGCGCTCTGTATTCTGTCCAAACCTCCGCCACGCACGTTTATTGCTAAACTCCTCAACAACTGGGAGAGGGACACTATCCTTAAACTCACAAGAGAAAAAGGGTCAATTCCGTATGCCAACTCACATATCCCAGTTTACCCTGATTTCTCTATTGAGATACCATTGCACATTCACTAATTTGGCCAAGGGTGTCTCATTATTGATAAAACTCTCTATCCATTTCGATCTGATGGATATGTCCTCAGACCCGAGTGGTAAATTTGTTCTGATACACTGCCTCCTTTATCATGAACCATTTCCCCTGATAGGGGTTTATGTTCCTCCTCCCTTTTCCCTTGCCACAATTAATGCCATTTTGTCATTTGTGACCAGTCACCCGTCTGTGCCTAGTATTTGGCTGAGGGATTTTAATTCCACCTGGGATAAGCATGTAGACAAGTTCCTTCACCCTGACCAAAATCCCGTATCTCCGGCTCCCTCCTCCCTCCATTCTCTCCTTTTAGAATTTAATATTACAGATGCCTGGAGAACTATAAATCCTCTTACTGGACAATATTCTTGTTTCACTCCTCCGTTTGAGGCTTTATCCCGTATTGAATAATGTTAGTACACACTTCCCTGCTGATGACTGTGGACTCTGTGGAGTATCTTTCCAGGTCTGTTTCAGACCACTCTCCTGGCCGTCTGCATATTAGACTCCCTAATCTACCCCCAAAGAAATTGCTGGCGATTGAACCCCTTTTTCGCTGAAAATTCTCCCCCATCTGACTATTTCCAGACAAAGTGGCATCAGTTTTCCCTTGACAATGACGGCAGCGCTTCTCCTTTAGTTGTGTGGGACTCCTCCAAGGCATATGCTCATGGGGCACTTTCTGTGGCAATTAACGATTTGAAGACGGGTTTGGCATATAACGAACTCCAGCTGGCTAATGACGCTTTGGCGGTCGAACTTCAGTATATCAATAATCCGACTGAGAATCAGAAATGGTTTGGCTTTGCAAACCTCCTTAAATAATAAGGCTCAGAAAAAAGCCTTCTTTTCCAAACAATCATATTATCAACATGGTGAAAAATCTGGTAAACTTTTAGCCTGTATAGCCAAGGGTGATAGGGAACCCCCAGTGATATCACAGCTTGAGATCTCAGATGGTTCCCAGTCCTCTGATCCACAGGTAATTTTATCTGCCTTTCGCTCATATTATGAAACATTATATTCCTCACACATTTCAGCCTCCTCCACAAAAATCACTGAATATCTAGAGCAGATAACCCTCCCCTCACTATATCGACCTGCTCACAGGGATTATTTAGATGACCCCATTACGGTACAGGAGATTCTGAAGTCCACGGCCTCCTTCCAGACGTCTAAATAACCCGGTAGTGATGAACTGCCTATTGAATTTTACAGGGCTCATGACAATTTTTTGGCTACCCGTCTCCTGGATGTTTACCAGGCGGCATTGGGCTCTGGAGAATTGCCGTGTTCAATGAGGGAAGCAACGATAGTAGTACTGCCTAAGCCGGGCAATAACCCTATATTGTGCAATTCCTACCACCCCATCTCACTTCTCCAGACTGACATTAAAATTTTGGCAAAACTTTAGGCTAGACAACTTAATACGGTTATACTGTCTCTGATACATCCGGATCAGACTGACTTTATGCCTGGCAAAGCCACGACCATTAACCTTCGCTGACAGTTCACTAATTTGCAGACCACTCATGAGGATGTTGGCACTCGGATCATAGTTTCCCTGGATGCCGCTAAAGGCCTTTGACTCAATAGAATGGGATTTCCTTTTTTAACACTTACGAAATTTGGATTCGGACCCGAGCTTATAAAATGGATTAAATTCACTGGCGTAGCTATAGGGGTCGCAGCGGTCGCAATTGCGACCGGGCCCCGAAGCCAGGGGGGCCCACGGCCCCCCCGCACCACATCAATAAAAAGTTACTATAGTAACTCGGGCCGCGGGCCCCTGTTACTATAGTAACATACTTTACTTACCTTCCTGGTTCCGGATGGCAGTGGAGGTCCTGACGTCAAGCGCTGTGCGCAGCGCATTACGTCACAGCGCTATGCGCCGCACACAGCATCGAGACGACAGAACTCCCGCCGCGGCAGAAGAGGAAGGTAAGGTTAGCCCTGACTGGCGGGGTCCGTCTCCTGGGACCCGCCAATCAGCTGTTTTGAAGGGGCCGCAGCACTCGTACGAGAGCTGATCCCCTTCATTCCTGTCACTTCATTCCGGTCACACTGTGAATCCGTGTCGGCGATTCACAGTGTGAGCGAGTAGTGAAATGAAGGGAAGCAGCTCTCGTACAAGTGCTGCGGCCCCTTCAAAACAGCTGCTTTGCGGGTCCCGAGAGACACATCAGCTATTGACGGTCTATCCTGAGGATAGGCCATCAATGTTTAGGGACTGGGCCCATGAGACAGGATCACAGATTGTGTGATCCTGTCTGCTGGGCCCTGTATCTAAGCCAATCACATGGTAGGTTTAGATACATGGCCCATGCGTGATCCTGTCTGCTGGGCCCTGTATCTAAGCCAATCACATGGTAGGCTTAGATACATGGCCCATGCGTGATCCTGTCTGCTGGGCCCTGTATCTAAGCCAATCACATGGTAGGCTTAGATACATGGCCCATGCGTGATCCTGTCTGCTGGGCCATGTATCTAAGCCAATCACATGGTAGGCTTGGATACATGGCCCATGTGTGATCCTGTCTGATGGGCCCTGTATATAAGCCTACCACACTGTAGGTTTAGATACAGGGCCCCAGCACACAGTAATCTTATACTGTATAAGATTACTGTCTGCTGGACCCTGTATCTAAGCCTACGTTGTGGTAGGCTTAGATACAGGGTCCCACAGACAGTATCACACATGGGCCCTGTATCTAAGCCTAACACACGTGTTACAAAATAATTGGAAAGAACGATGTGGGGTCCCCCCCAATTTTCATAACCAGCCAGATACAACACAGCAGCAGCAGGCAGCATTACAAGGGTGGGAAGGGCCACTGTTTTTGGCCTTCCCCAGCCTAACACTACCAGCCTAATACTACCAGCCTGCGGCCACCCCGGTGCCTGCCCGTCACTACAGATGGTCGGGTACTGGTTCGTACCCGGCTCTTCCCAGTACTCCTGGTGGCGGTGGGTACCGGGGTAATAATGGGGGTTAGTGTAGCCTCTGCACCGGCTAACATTAAGCCTCGCCTTAGTAATGGAGGTTGTCAATCAGCCGGCGGCCATTACTAAGGCGGTGATAATAAAGTTTAAAAAGATACAAGCACATAGAAAAAATATTTTATTGAAATAAAAAAACACAACCCTCATTAACCATTTTATTGAGAATAAAAAAAACGCCGTCATTGAAGTCCTTGAATCCGAAGTCCAACAACCGAACCTGTAAAAAAAACACAAACACACAAAAATAATCAGTAACACATAAAGAAGCAAAATTATTATTCTTACCTATCCTGGGTCCAGCGCTGGAGACGCAATGACAGCGAGCTGGGCCCTGTATCTAATCCAATCATGTGTGATACTGTCTGCTGGGCCCTGTATCTAATCGTATCTTGTGTGATACTGTCTGCTGGGCCCTATATCTAATCCGATCATGTGTGATACTGCCTTCTGAGCCACTGTATCTAATCCTATCATGTGTGGTACTGTCTGCTGAGCCACTGTATCTAATCCTATCATGTGTGGTACTGTCTGCTGAGTCACTGTATCTAATCCTATCATGTGTGATACTGTCTGCTGGGCCACTGTATCTAATCCTATCATGTGTGGTACTGTCTGCTGAGCCACTGTATCTAATCCTATCATGTGTGTTACTCTCTGCTGAGCCACTGTATCTAATCCTATCATGTGTGATACTGTCTGCTGGGCCACTGTATCTAATCCTATCATGTGTGATACTGCCTTCTGAGCCACTGTATCTAATCCTATCATGTGTGATACTGTCTGCTGAGCCACTGTATCTAATCCTATCCATAGTTTATAGGGTCGTAGTGCTATAGATATGTCTCATATACACACTTTTTTTGGGGCGGACACATATGTATTGGGGCTATTTCCCATGACATTTTAAGCCCTGACGGTATGTTCACACGGCAGCGTCTGTTACGGTTGAAATTACGGTGCTGTTTTCAGGAGAAAACAGCACCGTAATTTCAGCCGTAATGGCATGTGCAGGCGTCTTTCGCTGCGTCCATTACGGATGTAATTGGAGCTGTTTTTCCATAGAGTCCATGGAAAACGGCTCCATTTACGTCTGAAGAAGTGACAGGCACTTCTTTGACGCGGGCGTCTTTTTTACGCGCCGCCTTTTGACAGCGGCGCGTAAAAAAAATGACCGTCGGCACAGAACATCGTAAGAGCCATTCAAATGAATGGGCAGATGTTTGCCAACGCTTTTGAGCCGCATTTTCGGACGTAATTCAATGCTAAAACGCCCGAATTACGTCCGTAAATAGGGTGTGTGAACCCAGCCTTAGTGACGCCGCGGCTGCTAGTACTGCATTGTTGGGTCACTTAGGAGACCCAGCGATGCAGCTGAAAGCTGCGGACCGTCGGCCATGAGAAGTTTGCGGGGGGGGGGGGGGGCCAGTAAGAATTTTTGCATCGGGGCCCATGAGCCTTTAGCTACGCCCCTGATTAAATTGTTATACTCTGCCCCATGCTCACGAGTGGCAGTAAATGGCTGGACTTCGGACCCCTTTCCCTTATATAGAGGTACCTCTTTCCCCTCTAATATTTGTGCTGGCAGTGGAACCTCTCGCTGAAGTACTCAGACAAGAACCCCGTATTATAGGTTTTAACCTCTCCCTGTACAAAAAGAAGGTCAGCATTTAGGCTGATGACACCCTGTTATATCTCGCTGACCTTGGGGTGTCCCTGCATATAGTACTTTCTATAATGACACGCTTTTGTTTCATGTCTGGTTTATCCATTAATTGGTCTAAGTCTCATATTTTACCATTAGATATATCGACCCCTATTGCCTCAGCGATCTCTACCCCACTCTTCCGGTCCACCTGTAATGGCAGGAAGGAGGTGAAGGGAAAGTGAGCCCTAATCTACCCACCGCCCTGTCCCTGCCTACTTGCAACGACCCGCCCTAGGCGACGAGGTACAACTGGGCGGCGGTCCCTACGCTGGCTAAGTGCACAGGAAGACAAACAGGGAACACGCAAGGGAAGGGGCAGTAGCCACGGAACGCCACGAGGAAACGGGGCGGCGAACGAACAGTCAGGACCAGGACGAAGTGAGTACACCCGAGCAGGCACGGAGACAGGAGCAAGCCAGGGCAAGCAAGCAGGTCAAGCAGAACTGCAGCAAGGCAGAAGCACGGCAGAAGCAGGCTGGAGCAAGCAGCAGTGGGGCCAGGAATCCAAAAGAATTACAAGCACTGAGGGAGAGCACAGGGCAGGTAATAAAGGGCAGGGGGCGGAGCTAACTCCGAGAGACCAGGCCGCGATAGGCTCTCCCACTCCTGAGCCTGCCACCCTGGTTGGTAGGAGATGGTGTCAGTCGAGCAGGTCTGGCCTCAGGTGTGGATTGATTAATCCCAGGAGTATAGCTAGATGAAGTACCTGGCAGATCCCTAACAGTACTCCCCCTTTTATGAGGGGCCACCGGACCCTTACTAAGGGGACCCGGTTTAGTGGGGAAGAGGAGGTGGAACCTCCTGATCAATACCCCAGCGTGAACATCACGGGCAGGTACCCAAGTCCTCTCCTCCGGCCCGTATCCTCTCCAATGGACCAGGTACTGGAGGGAGCCCTGGACCATCCTACTGTCCATAATCTTGGCCACCTCGAATTCCACCCCCTCAGGGGTGAGAACGGGAACAGGAGGTATCCTCGAGGGGGACCAGGACGGGGAGCAGCGTTTAAGGAGGGAGGCATGGAAGACGTCATGTATGCGAAAGGATGGGGGGAGCTCCAGACGGAAGGATACAGGGTTGAGGACTTCAATGATCTTATAAGGTCCAATAAATCGGGGAGCAAACTTCCTGGACGGGACCTTAAGGCGCAAGTTCCTGGACGACAACCAGACCAAATCCCCGACGACAAACCGGGGGTTAGCAGAACGTCTACTATCCGCCTGAATCTTTTGTGCGCTCTGGGACGCCTCTAGGTTCTTCTGAACCTGGGCCCAGACAGTGCACAGTTCCCGATGAACCTCCTCTACCTCAGGATTATTGGAACAACCAGGGGAGACGGAGGAGAACCTTGGGTTAAACCCGAAATTACAGAAAAACGGGGAGACCCCTGAGGAGTTACTGACCCGGTTATTCAGGGAAAATTCAGCAAGGGGAAGGAATGAGACCCAATCGAATTGACAGTCAGAGATGAAACACCTTAAATACTGTTCCAGGGATTGGTTGATCCTTTCCGTTTGGCCATTAGTTTCGGGATGGAAGGCGGAGGAGAAGGACAGATCAATCTCCAACTTTTTACAAAAAGCTCTCCAAAATAAGGAAACAAATTGTACCCCTCTGTCAGAAACGATATTGACTGGGGCCCCATGGAGACGCAGGATGTGTTTCACAAACAAAGAAGCTAACGTCTTGGCGTTAGGTAGCTTCTTAAGGGGCACAAAGTGGCACATCTTGCTGAAGCGGTCGACTACCACCCACACCACCGACTTGCCCTGAGATGGAGGCAAATCGGTGATAAAATCCATGGAGATATGGGTCCAAGGTCTCTGGGGAATTGGCAAGGAACGTAGTAGGCCCGCAGGTCGGGACCTAGGGGTTTTGGACCTAGCGCAAACCTCACAAGCGGCGACGTAAGCCCTAACATCTTTAGGCAACCCAGGCCACCAATAGTTTCTGGTAATGAGGTGTTTGGTGCCCAAGATGCCAGGATGACCAGATAGAGCGGAGTCATGGTTTTCCCTGAGTACCCTCAGCCGGTATTGCAGGGGAACAAACAGTTTGTCCCCAGGGACGTTCCCGGGAGCTGCACCCTGATCAGCCGCGATATCAGAAGCTAAATCAGAATCCGTGGCAGAGACGATTATACCAGGGGGTAAAATACAAGCGGGATCCTTCTCGGAAGGAGGATTGGCCATGAAACTACGTGACAGAGCGTCAGCCTTAATATTCTTGGACCCAGCCCTATAGGTAACCAAGAAATTAAATCTGGTAAAGAATAGTGCCCACCGAGCTTGTCTAGGATTAAGCCTCCGGGCCGATTCTAGGAAAACCAGATTCTTGTGATCCGTAAGGACCGTTACCTGGTGTCTGGCCCCCTCCAGGAAGTGCCGCCACTCCTCAAAAGCCCATTTAATGGCTAGAAGTTCGCGGTTACCAATATCATAGTTACTCTCCGTGGGCGAAAACTTCCTAGAGAAGTAAGCACAGGGGCGGAGATGGGTGAGGGACCTGGTACCCTGGGACAAGACGGCCCCCACTCCCACCTCGGAAGCGTCAACCTCCACAATAAATGGCTCCTCTTGGTTGGGCTGAATCAGCACGGGGGCCGAGATAAAGCACTTCTTGAGAGCCTCAAAGGCCTGGACGGCCTCAGGGGGCCAATGGAGGACATCGGCACCCTTGCGGGTAAGGTCCGTAAGAGGCTTAGCGACGACCGAGAAGTTGGCAATAAATCTCCTGTAATAGTTGGCGAACCCTAAAAAACACTGTAACGCCTTAAGGGAGGCAGGTTGGACCCATTCCGCCACAGCTTGAACCTTGGCAGGGTCCATGCGGAATTCATGAGGAGTGAGGATTTGCCCTAAAAATGGTATCTCCTGTACCCCAAAGACACATTTTTCAGTCTTAGCAAACAGATTATTCTCCCGAAGGACCTGGAGCACCTTCCTGACATGCTCCACGTGGGAGGACCAGTCCTTGGAAAACACCAGTATGTCATCAAGGTACACAACAAGAAAATTACCCAGGTACTCTCTCAGGATTTCATTAATAAAATTCTGGAAGACAGCAGGGGCATTACACAACCCAAAGGGCATGACCAGGTATTCGAAATGACCCTCGGGTGTGTTGAACGCAGTTTTCCACTCATCCCCCTCTTTGATGCGGATAAGGTTATATGCCCCCCGTAGATCGAACTTAGAAAACCATTGGGCTCCCTGAACCTGATTAAAAAGATCCGGAATCAAAGGAAGTGGGTACTGGTTCCTTACGGTGACCTTATTCAGGTTACGATAATCAATGCACGGCCTAAGACCACCATCCTTCTTCCCCACGAAGAAGAAGCCAGCACCTACAGGAGAAGTCGAGGGGCGAATGAAACCCTTGGCCAGGCATTCTTGGATATACACCCTCATCGCTTCACGTTCAGGACATGAAAGATTAAATATCCTACCCTTAGGAAGCTTGGCACCAGGCACCAAATCGATAGCGCAATCGTAATCTCTATGGGGGGGCAACACCTCGGAGGCCTCCTTAGAAAACACATCGGCGAAGTCCTGAACAAACTCAGGAAGCGTGTTTACCTCCTCCCGGGGAGAAATAGAGTTAACAGAAAGACATGACATAAGACATTCATTACCCCATTTGGTGAGATCCCCAGTATTCCAATCAAATGTGGGATTATGCAACTGCAACCAGGGGAGACCTAATACCAGATCAGACGATAATCCCTGCATCACCAGTACAGAGCACTGCTCCAAATGCATGGAGCCAACAAGGAGTTCAAAAACAGGAGTATGCTGAGTAAAATAACCATTAGCAAGGGGAGTTGAGTCGATTCCTACTACAGGGATAGGATAAGGTAAATCAATACAAGGCATCTTTAGAGACATAGCAAAATCCACAGACATGATATTAGCAGATGAGCCAGAATCCACGAAAGCACTGCCCGTGGCAGACCGGCCAGCAAACGAGACCTGAAAGGGAAGCAAAATTTTATTACGTTTCACATTAACGGGAAATACCTGTGCGCCCAAGTGACCTCCCCGATGATCACTTAGGCGCGGAAGTTTTCCGGCTTCTTATTCTTGCGCCTGGGACAGGTGTTCAGTAGATGCTTGTCGTCCCCACAGTAGAAGCAGAGACCATTCATTCTGCGAAACTCTCTACGTTGTCGAGGGGACATGGAGGCCCCGAGTTGCATAGGTACCTCCGAGTCCTCCGTGGAGGGGCGAGGAGACGGGACCTCGGGGGGAATCGCAGAAAAGTCAGAGGGGAGCACACTGAAGCGTTCTAGCTGACGTTCCCTGAGACGTCGGTCAAGTCGTACTGCTAGGGCCATAACCTGGTCAAGGGAGTCAGGCGAGGGGTAGCTAACCAGCAGATCCTTCAGGGCGTCAGATAATCCTAACCTAAACTGGCACCTTAGGGCCGGATCGTTCCACTGAGAAGCTACGCACCACTTCCTAAAATCAGAACAGTATTCCTCAACCGGTCTCCTACCCTGACGTAAGGTCACCAGCTGACTCTCGGCTAAAGCAGTCCTGTCAGTCTCGTCGTAAATGAGTCCGAGGGCAGAGAAAAAACGATCAACAGAGGAAAGTTCAGGGGCGTCAGGAGCCAAGGAGAAGGCCCACTCTTGGGGCCCTTCCTGGAGTCGGGATATGATGATACCCACCCGCTGGTTCTCGGAACCTGAGGAGTGTGGCTTTAGGCGGAAATACAGTCTGCAACTCTCCCGGAAGGAGAGAAACGTCTTACGGTCCCCTGAAAACCGGTCAGGTAACTTGAGGTCGGGTTCTAGAGGTGAGGTGAGGGGTACTACTAAAGCAGCGTCACCCTGATTGACCCTTTGGGCCAGGGCCTGGACCTGTAGGGAGAGGCCCTGCATCTGCTGGGTCAGGGTCTCAAGGGGGTCCATGATAGCGTCAGCGTAGGAGAAATGGTAGACTAGGTAAGGGCTTGTAATTATGTAATGGCAGGAAGGAGGTGAAGGGAAAGTGAGCCCTAATCTACCCACCGCCCTGTCCCTGCCTACTTGCAACGACCCGCCCTAGGCGACGAGGTACAACTGGGCGGCGGTCCCTACGCTGGCTAAGTGCACAGGAAGACAAACAGGGAACACGCAAGGGAAGGGGCAGTAGCCACGGAACGCCACGAGGAAACGGGGCGGCGAACGAACAGTCAGGACCAGGACGAAGTGAGTACACCCGAGCAGGCACGGAGACAGGAGCAAGCCAGGGCAAGCAAGCAGGTCAAGCAGAACTGCAGCAAGGCAGAAGCACGGCAGAAGCAGGCTGGAGCAAGCAGCAGTGGGGCCAGGAATCCAAAAGAATTACAAGCACTGAGGGAGAGCACAGGGCAGGTAATAAAGGGCAGGGGGCGGAGCTAACTCCGAGAGACCAGGCCGCGATAGGCTCTCCCACTCCTGAGCCTGCCACCCTGGTTGGTAGGAGATGGTGTCAGTCGAGCAGGTCTGGCCTCAGGTGTGGATTGATTAATCCCAGGAGTATAGCTAGATGAAGTACCTGGCAGATCCCTAACACCACCTATATTACATATCTTGGTATACAGATTTCCAGATCAGTTTTGGATTTCGAGGTATTAAATATCACCCCTTTGATTTCCTTTCTACGTACCAAAATTGCCAGATGGAACCAATTGCTTCTATCTACAGCTGCAAGAGTCAAAGTTAGTTAAAATGACCCTAATGCCTAACATCCTGTATATTGTCCAGCAATCTCCCATATACCTCCCAGCTCGTTTATTAACAGTGTATTGAAAGTATACTCACTTCCTTTGTATGGAATAATGGTAGGTCTCAGGTGGCTAACCGGCGTCTATACGCCCCATCGGATGAGGGTGTTGTATCTTTCCCCAGTGTTAAATGGTACTATATAGCTGGTCAGTTGTCTTATCTGGCAAGATGGGGAGCGGCCGAGCATGTGAGAGTTCAGAACCTAATTATTTCCCCATTTAGTGCACATTACTCTCACCCTTTGAATATCTTGTTTTGTGGCCGACTGCATACCGGTGGAAACTTACATGACCACCCGATCCTGAATCAGGCCTTACTGGTGTGGGATGTTTGCCAGCGCATGTTCTACTCCACTGGCACCACTATGCACACACCTCTATGGCACTGTAAAGCTCTCCCAGAATTATTGCAGCTTTCCTTTGATATCCCTGGCACAAGAATGGTATTTGGTATCTCTCCCATATGTATTCTGACTCTGGTATTAAGACCTTCCCACAGCTGCAGGATGAATTTGATCTCCACTCTTCCCAGCTGTTCTCCTATTTGAGAGTCAAACATGCACTTGAGAGTCAGCTGGGCCCCGGAGAACTAACGTACCAAAGCTTACCACTTCCTAACTTTCTGCTTTCTGCTCCTGTTCCCTGTTAAACACTAGATTTCTCATCTTTATGGCCAATTGTCCAGCAAGTTTTGGAGAATATACAGTGAAGGAAATAAGTATTTAATCCCTTGCTGATTTTGTAAGTTTGCCCACTGTCAAAGACATGAACAGTCTAGAATTTTTAGGCTAGGTTAATTTTACCAGTGAGAGATAGATTATATTAAAAAAAAAAACTGAAAATCACATAGTCAAAATTATATATATTTATTTGCATTGTGCACAGAGAAATAAGTATTTGATCCCTTTGGCAAGCAAGACTTAATACTTGGTGGCAAAACCCTTGTTGGCAAGCACAGCAGTCAGACGTTTTTTGTAGTTGATGATGAGGTTTGCACACATGTTAGATGGAATTTTGGCCCACTCCTCTTTGCAGATCATCTGTAAATCATTAAGATTTCGAGGCTGTCGCTTGGCAACTCGGATCTTCAGCTCCCTCCATAAGTTTTCAATGGGATTAAGGTCTGGAGACTGGCTAGGCCACTCCATGACCTTAATGTGCTTCATTTTGAGCCACTCCTTTGTTGCCTTGGCTGTATGTTTCGGGTCATTGTCGTGCTGGAAGACCCAGCCACGAGCCATTTTTAATGTCCTGGTGGAGGGAAGGAGGTTGTCACTCAGGATTTGACGGTACATGGCTCCATCCATTCTCCCATTGATGCGGTGAAGTAGTCCTGTGCCCTTAGCAGAGAAACACCCCCAAAACATAATGTTTCCACCTCCATGCTTGACAGTGGGGACGGTGTTCTTTGGGTCATAGGCAGCATTTCTCTTCCTCCAAACACGGCGAGTTGAGTTAATGCCAAAGAGCTCAATTTTAATCTCATCTGACCACAGCACCTTCTCCCAATCACTCTCAGAATCATCCAGATGTTCATTTGCAAACTTCAGACGGGCCTGTACATGTGCTGTAAAGGTTCTGCCAGGCACTACGTCTGTGGATACTCCCAGGATTAATCAATCGACACCTGAGGCCGGACCTCTTAGACTGACTCCGGCTCCCACCAATCAGGGTGGCAGGCTCAGGAGTGGGAGAGCCTATCGCGGCCTGGTCAGTCGGAGTTAGCTCCGCCCCCTGTCCATTTATACCTGCCGTTTTCTCTTCCTCATTGCTTGTGATTCTTCCTGGTTTCCTGGCTCTGCTTCAGCCTTGCTCCAGCCTGCTACAGCCTTGCTTCAGCCTTGCTACAGCTGCCGCTTATCCTGCTTCGCTCTGACCCCGGCTTGCTTCCTGCTCCTTGCTCTGCGTTGGTATACTTCGTGACATCCTGATTCTGACTGCTCGTTGACCACTCTGGTTTCCTCACGGTGTTCCGTGGGCTACTGCCCCTTCCCTTGCTTGTTCCCTGTTTGTATTCCCTTGCACTTAGTCAGCGTAGGGACCGCCGCCAAGTTGTACCCCGTCGCCTAGGGCGGGTCGTTGCAAGTAGGCAGGGACAGGGCGGTGGGTAGATTAGGGCTCACTTATCCCCTTCCCCTTCTTCCTGCCATAACATAATCACAAGCCCCTACCTAGTCTACCCTTTCTCCTACTCTATCATGGACCCCCTTGAGACCCTGACCCAGCAGATGCAGGGCCTCTCCCTACAGGTCCAGGCCCTGGCTCAGAGGGTCAACCAGCCTAACGCTGCCATAGTAGTACCCCTCGCCTCACCTCTAGAACCTGACCTCAAGTTACCTGACCGGTTCTCAGGGGACCGTAAGACTTTTCTCTCCTTTCGGGAGAGTTGCAGACTTTACTTCCGTCTAAAACCTCACTCCTCAGGTTCCGAGAACCAGCGGGTGGGAATCATTATATCCCGACTCCAGGAAGGGCCCCAAGAGTGGGCCTTCTCCTTGGCTCCTGACGCCCCTGAACTTTCCTCCGTTAAGCGTTTTTTCTCTGCCCTCGGACTCATTTACGACGAGACTGACAGGACTGCCTTGGCCGAGAGCCAGCTGGTGACCTTACGTCAGGGTAGGAGACCTGTTTAGGAATACTGTTCGGACTTTAGAAAGTGGTGCGTAGCTTCTCGGTGGAATGACCCTGCCCTAAGGTGCCAGTTTAGGTTAGGCTTATCTAACGCCCTGAAGGATCTGCTTGTTAGCTTCACCTCTTATGACTCCCTAGACCAGGTTATGGCCTTAGCAGTACGACTTGACCGACGTCTCAGGGAACGACAGTTTGAACGTTTCAGTGTTTTCCCCTCTGACTTCCCTGCGATCCCCCCCGAGGTCCCGTCTCCTCGCTCTTCCACGGAAGACTCGGAGGTACCTATGCAACTCGGGGCCTCCGTGTCCCCCGACAACGTAGAGAGTTCCGCAGGAAGAATGGTCTCTGCTTCTATTGTGGGGATGACAAGCACCAACTGAACACCTGTCCCAGGCGCAAGAATAAGCAGCCGGAAAACTTCCGCGCCTAAGTGATCATCGGGGAGGTCACTTGGGCGCACAGGTATTTCCCGTTAATATGAAACGCAATAAAATTTTGCTTCCCTTTCAGGTCTCGTTTGGTGGTCGGTCTGCCACCGGCAGATTCGTGGATTCAGGCTCATCTGCTAATACCATGTCTGTGGAATTTGCTATGTCTCTAAAAATGCCTTTTATTGATTTGCCTAATCCTGTCCCGGTAGTGGGTATCGACTCCACTCCTCTTGCTAATGGTAATTTTACTCAGCATACTCCTGTTTTTGAACTCCTTGTTGGCTCCATGCATTTGGAGCAGTGCTCTGTACTGTTGATGCAGGGATTATCGTCCGATCTGGTATTAGGTCTTCCCTGGTTACAGTTGCATAATCCCACGTTTGATTGGAATACTGGGGATCTCACCAAATGGGGTAGTGAATGCCTGACGTCATGTCTTTCGGTTAACTCTATTTCTCCCCGTGAGGAGGTAAACACGCTACCTGAGTTTGTTCAGGACTTCGCTGATGTTTTCTCTAAGAAGGCCTCCGAGGTGTTGCCCCCTCATAGAGATTACGATTGCGCTATCGATTTGGTACCAGGTGTTAAGCTTCCTAAGGGTAGGATATTTCATCTTTCATGTCCTGAACGTGAAGCCATGAGGGAATATATCCAAGAATGCCTGGCCAAGGGTTTAATTCGCCCCTCTACTTCTCCTGTAGGTGCTGGCTTCTTCTTCGTGGGGAAGAAGGATGGTGGTCTTAGGCCGTGCATTGACTATCGTAACTTGGATAAGGTCACCGTAAGGAACCAGTATCCCCTTCCTTTGATTCCGGATCTTTTTAATCAGGTTCAGGGGGCCCAATGGTTCTCTAAGTTTGATCTACGGGGGGCATATAACCTTATCCGCATCAAAGAGGGGGATGAGTGGAAGACTGCGTTCAACACGCCCGAAGGTCATTTCGAATACCTGGTCATGCCCTTTGGGTTGTGTAATGCCCCTGCCGTCTTCCAGAATTTTATTAATGAAATTCTGAGAGATTACCTGGGAATTTTTCTTGTAGTGTACCTTGATGACATACTGGTGTTTTCCTAAGGATTGGTCCTCCCACGTGGAGCATGTCAGGAAGGTACTCCAGGTCCTCAGGGAAAATAATCTGTTTGCGAAAACCGAAAAATGTGTGTTTGGGGTACAGGAGATACCATTTTTGGGTCAAATCCTCACTCCTCATGAATTCCGCATGGACCCTGCCAAGGTTCAGGCTGTGGCGGAATGGGTCCAACCTGCCTCCCTGAAGGCGCTACAGTGTTTTTTGGGGTTCGCTAACTATTACAGGAGATTTATTGCCAACTTCTCGGTCGTCGCTAAGCCTCTTACGGACCTCACTCGCAAGGGTGCTGATGTCCTCCACTGGCCTCCTGAGGCCGTCCAGGCTTTTGAGACCCTCAAGAAGTGCTTTATCTCGGCCCCAGTGCTGGTTCAGCCCAACCAAAGGGAGCCATTTATCGTGGAGGTTGACGCATCCGAGGTGGGAGTGGGGGCTGTCTTGTCCCAGGGTACCAGGTCCCTCACCCATCTCCGCCCCTGTGCTTACTTCTCCAGGAAGTTTTCGCCCACGGAGAGTAACTATGATATTGGCAACCGCGAACTTTTAGCCATTAAATGGGCTTTTGAAGAGTGGCGTCACTTCCTGGAGGGGGCCAGACACCAGGTAACGGTCCTTACTGACCACAAGAATCTGGTTTTCCTAGAATCTGCCCGGAGGCTTAATCCGAGACAAGCTCGATGGGCGCTATTTTTTACCAGATTTAACTTTTTGGTTACCTATAGGGCTGGGTCCAAAAATAGTAAGGCGGATGCCCTGTCACGTAGTTTCATGGCCAATCCTCCTTCGGAGAAGGATCCTGCTTGTATTTTACCCCCTGGTATAATCATTTCTCCCACTGATTCTGATTTAGTCTCTGATATTGCGGCTGATCAAGGTTCAGCTCCCGGGAACCTCCCTGTGGACAAGTTGTTTGTCCCCCTGCAATACCGGCTAAGGGTACTTAGGGAAAACCATGACTCCGCACTATCTGGTCATCCTGGCATCTTGGGTACCAAACACCTAATTACCAGAAACTATTGGTGGCCTGGGTTGCCTAAAGACGTTAGGGCTTACGTCGCCGCTTGTGAGGTTTGTGCTAGGTCTAAGACCCCCAGGTCCCGACCTGCGGGCTTACTACGTTCTTTGCCCATTCCCCAGAGACCTTGGACCCATATCTCCATGGATTTTATCACCAATTTGCCTCCATCTCAAGGCAAGTCGGTGGTGTGGGTGGTAGTAGACCGCTTCAGCAAGATGTGCCACTTTGTGCCCCTTAAGAAACTACCTAACGCCAAGACGTTAGCTTCTTTGTTTGTTAAACACATTCTGCGTCTCCATGGGGTCCCAGTCAATATCGTTTCTGACCGAGGGGTACAATTTGTTTCATTATTTTGGAGAGCCTTTTGTAAAAAGTTGGAGATTGATCTGTCCTTCTCCTCCGCCTTCCATCCCGAAACTAATGGCCAAACGGAGAGGACTAATCAATCTCTAGAACAATATTTAAGGTGTTTCATCTCTGACTGTCAATTTAATTGGGTCTCATTCATTCCCCTCGCCGAATTTTCCCTGAATAACTGGGTCAGTAACTCGTCAGGGGTCTCCCCGTTTTTCTGTAATTTCGGGTTTAATCCACGGTTCTCCTCCGTTTCTCCTGGTAGTTCCAATAATCCCGAGGTAGAGGTCGTTCATCGGAAACTGTGCACAGTCTGGGCCCAGGTTCAGAAGAACCTAGAGGCGTCGCAGAGCGTACAAAAAATTCAGGCTGATAGAAGACGTTCTGCTAACCCCCGGTTTGTCGTCGGGGATTTGGTGTGGTTGTCGTCTAGGAACTTACGCCTTAAGGTCCCATCCAGGAAGTTTGCTCCCCGATTTATTGGGCCTTATAAGGTCATTGAAATCCTCAACCCTGTATCCTTCCGTCTGGAGCTGCCCCCATCCTTTCGCATACACGACGTCTTTCATGCCTCCCTCCTTAAACGCTGCTCCCCGTCCTGGTCCCCCTCGGGGAAACCTCCTGTTCCCATTCTCACCCCTAAGGGGGTGGAATTCGAGGTGGCCAAGATTGTGGACAGTAGGATGATCCAGGGCTCCCTCCAGTACCTGGTCCATTGGAGAGGATACGGGCCGGAGGAGAGGACTTGGGTACCTGCTCGAGATGTTAACGCTAGGGTATTGGTCAGGAGGTTCCACCTTCTCTTCCCCACTAAACTAGGTCCTCTTAGTAAGGGTCCGGTGGCCCCTCATAAAAGGGGGGGTACTGTAAAGGATCTGCCAGGCACTACGTCTGTGGATACTCCCAGGATTAATCAATCGACACCTGAGGCCAGACCTCTTAGACTGACTCCGGCTCCCACCAATCAGGGTGGCAGGCTCAGGAGTGGGAGAGCCTATCGCGGCCTGGTCAGTCGGAGTTAGCTCCGCCCCCTGTCCATTTATACCTGCCGTTTTCTCTTCCTCATTGCTTGTGATTCTTCCTGGTTTCCTGGCTCTGCTTCAGCCTTGCTCCAGCCTGCTACAGCCTTGCTTCAGCCTTGCTACAGCTGCCGCTTATCCTGCTTCGCTCTGACCCCGGCTTGCTTCCTGCTCCTTGATCTGCGTTGGTATACTTCGTGACATCCTGATTCTGACTGCTCGTTGACCACTCTGGTTTCCTCACGGTGTTCCGTGGGCTACTGCCCCTTCCCTTGCTTGTTCCCTGTTTGTATTCCCTTGCACTTAGTCAGCGTAGGGACCGCCGCCAAGTTGTACCCCGTCGCCTAGGGCGGGTCGTTGCAAGTAGGCAGGGACAGGGCGGTGGGTAGATTAGGGCTCACTTGTACCCTTCCCCTTCTTCCTGCCATAACATGTGCCTTCTTGAGCAGGGGGACATTGCAGGCACTAATCCATTAATCCATTACAGCGTAATGTGTTACTAATGGTTTTCTTGGTGGCTGTGGTCCCAGCTGCCTTGAGATCATTAACAAGTTCCCCCTGTGTTGTTTTCGGCTGAGCTCTCACCTTCCTCAGGATCAATGATACCCCACGAGGTGAGATTTTGCATGGAGCCCCAGATCGATGTCGATTGACAGTCATTTTGTATGTCTTCCATTTTCTTACTATTGCACCAACAGTTGTCTCCCTCTCACCCAGCGTCTTACTTATGGTTTTGTAGCCCATTCCAGCCTTGTGCAGGTCTATGATCTTGTCCCTGACATCCTTAGAAAGCTCTTTGGTCTTGCCCGTGTTGTAGAGGTTAGAGTCAGACTGATTAATTGAGTCTGTGGACAGGAGTCTTTTTATACAGGTGACCATTTAAGACAGCTGTCTTTAATGCAGGCACCAAGTTGATTTGGAGCGTGTAACTGGTCTGGAGGAGGCTGAACTCTTAATGGTTGGTATGGGATCAAATACTTATTTCTCTGTGCACAATGCAAATAAATAAATATAATTTTGACTATGTGATTTTCTTTTTTTTTTATTTTATATAATCTATCTCTCACTGGTAAAATTAACCTAGCCTAAAAATTCTAGACTGTTCATGTCTTTGACAGTGGGCAAACTTACAAAATCAGCAAGGGATCAAATATTTATTTCCTTCACTGTGTGTATATATATATATATATATATATATATATATATATATATATATATATATGTATATATATATATATATATATATATATATATATATATATATATATATATGTATATATATATATATATATATATATATATATATATATATATATGTGTACATATATATATATATATATATATATATATAAATGATTTTGTGTATGTGTATATACACTACCGTTCAAAAGTTTAGGGTCACTTAGAAATGTCCTTATTTTTTAAAGAAAAGCACAGTTTTTTTCAATGAAGATAACATTAAATTAATTAGAAATACACTCTGTACATGGTTAATGTGCTAAATTACTCTTCTAGCTGCAAACGTCTGGTTTTTAATGCAATATCTGCATAGGTGTATAGAGGTCCATTTCCAGAAACCATCACTCCAGTGTTCTAATGGTACATTGTGTTTGCTAACTGTGTTAAAAGGCTAATGGATGATTAGAAAACACTTGAAAACCCTAGTGAAATTATGTTAGCACCGCTGTAAACAGTTTTGCTGTTTAGAGGAGCTATAAAACTGACCTTCCTTTGAGCTAGTTGAGAATCTGGAGCATTACATTAATGGGTTCAATTAAACTCTCAAAATGGCTAGAAAAAGAGAGCTTTCATGTGAAACTCGACAGTCTATTCTTGTTCTTAGAAATTAAGGCTATTCCATGCGAGAAATTGCCAAGAAACTGAAGATTTCCTTGTGGTGTGTACTACTCCCTTCAGAGGACAGCACGCACAGGCTCTAACCAGAGTAGAAAGAGAAGTGGGAGGCCCCGCTGCACAACGGAGCAACAAGACAAGTACATTAGTACATTCTCTAGTTGAGAAATAGACGCCGCACAGGTCCTCAACTGGCAGTTTCATGAAATAGTACCCGCAAAACGCCAGTGTCAACGTCTACAGTGAAGAGGCGACTCCGGGATGCTGGCCTTCAGGGCAGAGTGGCAAAGAAAAAGCCATATCTGAGACTGGCTAATAAAAGGAAAAGATTAATATGGGCAATAGCACATGGACATTGGACAGAGGAAGATTGGAAAAAAGTGTTATGGACAGACGAATCGAAGTTTGAGGTGTTTGGATCACACAGAAGAACATTTGTGAGACACAGAACAACTGAAAAGATGCTGGAAGAGTGCCTGACGCCATCTGTCAAGCATGGTGGAGGTAATGTGATGGTCTGGGGTTGCTTTGGTGCTGGTAAAGTGAGAGATTTGTACAAGGTAAAAGGGATTTTGAATAAGGAAGGCTATCACTCCATTTTGCAACCCCATGCCATACCCTGTGGACAGCACTTGATTGGAGCCAATTTCATCCTACAACAGGACAATGACCCAAAGCACACCTCCAAATTATGCAAGAACTATTTAGGGAAGAAGCAGGCAGCTGGTATTGTATCTGTAATGGAGTGGCCAGCACAGTCACCAGATCTCAACCCCATAGAGCTGTTGTGGGAGCAGCTTGACCGTATGGTACGCAAGAAGTGCCCATCAAGCCAATCCAACTTGTGGTAGGGCCTTCTGGAAGCATGGGGTGAAATTTCTCCCGATTACCTCAGCAAATTAACAGCTAGAATGCCAAAGGTCTGCAATGCTGTAATTGCTGCAAATGGAGCATTCTTTGACGAAAGCAAAGTTTGAAGGAGAAAATTATTATTTCAAATAAAAATCCTTATTTCTAACCTTGTCAATGTCTTGACTATATTTTCTAGTCATTTTGCAACTCATTTGATAAATATATGTGTGAGTTTTCATGGAAAACACAAAATTGTCTGGGTGACCCCCTTTTGAACGGTAGTGTATGATTGTGTGTGTGTATATTATTGTGTGTGTGTATATTTATATATATATATATATATATATATATATATATATATATATAGTGTGTGAGTATATATATGATCGATTGTGTGTGCGTGTGTATGTATACATACATTGCAGGGGCGTAACTAGGAGAGACTGGGCCCCATAGCAAACTTTTGACTGGGCCCCTCCTCCCCTGGGTATCACTCAATCCCCCTCGTAGATAGTGCCAACCTATAGATTCCACCACACAGCGCCCCCTATAGATAGCACCATACAGCCCCCTGTTGATAACACAGAGGCGTAGCTAGGTTCTCCTGCACCCAGGGCAAAGATTCAGATTTGCGCCCCCCCCCCAACTTATTTCCCGACATCTCCTTCCCCCTCGCCATGTTTTCTTTCCCTACCAATCAATGAGATGTAATTTTTGTTCACAATTTTTTTCATGTAACTTGAGTATAAAAGCATTTCTACATTTTACAAGCTATATAGTTCTATAATGTAATTAACATAAAAATAAATTAAAAGAAAATAAATTAAAGAGGCCACACACAGCCCCTTGTAGATAGCGCCACACAGCCCCTCTCTTGTAGATAGTGCCACATACAGCCCCCAGTAGATAGTGCCACACACTGCCCCTTGTAAATAGTGCCACACACAGCCTCCTTGTAAATAGTGCCACACACAGCCCCCCTTGTAAATAGTGCCACACACAGCCCCCCTTGTAGATAGTGCCACACACAGCCCGCTGCCCCTTTGTAAATAGCGCCACACTCCCCCCCCTTTTAAATAGCGCCACACTCCCACCCCTTTTAAATAGCGCCACACTCCCACCCATTTTAAATAGCGCCACACTGTGAACAGACCGGTGAGCAGTAGCCTACCGCTACCACTCTACGCTCTGCCTGGTGTGACTTACCGGAGGAGCCGAGGAGGTCATTCGGCGCAGGCAGCGGCGGAGTTTCTTCTGACTAGGGTTGGTGAAAGTCAGGGCCGGCCTTAGGTTGGATGGCGCCCTGTGCGGGACTCTCTATTGCTGCCCCCTACACAAACCAAAAATTAACCACATATATAGACACGCTGGAACATATATACTGTACATACATAAAGACAGATATTTAGACATACAGGGAAATATACATACACACATCTGGAATATATACATACAGGTAAATATATAGACGTACAGACACATATACGCACACACACCGGCAGATAAATACACAGACAGGAACATATGCAAATACATAAAAGGCACATATATACAAGCACAAAGACACATTCACAAACAGACCCATATATACCCACACAGGCACATATGTACACATCACAGATAATGTAGTAGATGTTACCTGCAGTCCTATGTAACACCACAGATAACACAGTGATAACTCTCTAAATACAGATAGTAGTGTTACCTGCAGTTCTATGTAACACCACAGATAACACAGAGATAACTCTCTGAGTACAGATAATATAGTAGCTGTTGCCTGCAGTCCTATGTAACACCACAGATAACACATTGTAGCAGAGCTGAGATTGTAATTTAGCACAGTGTGTTATCTGTGGTGTTACATAGGACTGCAGGCAACAGCTACTACATTATCTGTAATCGGAGTTATCACTGTGTTATCTGTGGTGTTACATAGGACTGCAGGTGACACTACTATCTGTATTTAGAGCGTTATCACTGTGTTATCTGTGGTGTTACATAGGACTGCAGGTAACACTACTACATTATCTGTACTCAGAGTTATCACTGTGTTATCTGTGGTGTTACATAGGACTGCAGATAACATCTACTACATTATCTGTACTCAGAGCGTTATCACTGTGTTATCTGTGGTGTTACATAGGACTGCAGGTAACACTACTACATTATCTGTACTCAGAGAGATATCACTGTGTTATCTGTGGTGTTACATAGGACTGCAGGTAACATCTACTACATTATCTGTACCGTGTAGCAGAGCTGAGATTGTAATTTAGCACACAGTACAGATAATGTAGTAGATGTTCCCTGCAGTCCTATGTAACACCACAGATAACACAGTCATATCTCTCTGAGTACAGATAATGTAGTAGTGTTATCTGCAGTCCTATGTAACACCACAGATAACACAGAGATAACTCTCTGAGTACAGATAATGTAGTAGATGTAAGAGACAAACACATGCAGAGACAGAGACACAGACACAGACACACACACACACACACATACTGTAACATATACACATACAAACACAGAGACACACATATACACACAGACACTCACCATGTCTCCTTGCTGACAGGTCAGGACGGGCTATGGGCGGAGCTTTCTCTCTGCTTCTCGGCAGAGCACAGAGCACAGGCAGATGCTGGGAGGCTGCAGCACGGAAGTGGACCTATCCCCTGACCTGAGTCATCTGACCTCATGTCACTGACGTGAGGTCAGGTGACTGGACTGGTCCACTCCCTGGCCGTCACAGACCCCAGTCAGAACGCCGTAATGTCCTGGCTCTTCCTAAGCTGCTGCAGGTGTCCCACATACGGGGCGCCTGTCAGCAGCGATCAGCTGCTCTTCGGCGCCCCCCATCCGTATCCTCCAGGTTGCGCCCGGGGCACATGCCCCGCCTGCCCCCCCTAGCTACGCCCCTGGATAACATCATACAGCCCCCCTGTAGATAAAATCATATAGCCCTCCCCTGTAGATAACGTCATACAGCCCTCCCCTGTAGATAACGCCATACAGCCCACCCCTGTAGATAACGCCATACAACCCCCCTGTAGATAACGCCATACAGCCCCCCTGTAGATAACGCCATACAACCCCCCTGTAGATAACGCCATATAGCCCTCCCCCTGTAGATAACGCCATACAACCCCCCTGTAGATAACGCCATACAGCCCCCCTGTCGATAACGCCATACAACCCCCCTGTAGATAACGCCATACAGCCCTCCCCCTGTAGATAACGCCAGACAGCCCCCCTGTAGATAACGCCATACAGCCCCCCTGTAGATAACGCCATACAGCCCCCCTGTAGATAACGCCATACAGCCCCCTTGTAGATAACGCCAGACAGCCCCCCTGTAGATAACGCCAGACAGCCCCCCCTGTAGATAACACCAGACAGCTCCCCCTGTAGATAACGCCAGACAGCCCCCCTGTAGATAACGCCAGACAGCAACCCCTGTAGATTACGCCAGACACCCCCTGTAGATAACACCATACAGACCCCCCTGTAGATAACGCCATACAGCCCTAAACTCCCCCCTGTAGGTAACGCCATGCAGCCCCAACAAAAAACGGCCTGTAGTTTGTCCTACAAAAGACATCCATCCCCTATCCACAGGATAAGGGGATACATGTGTGATCGCTGGCAGCGATAAAGAGAACGGGGGACCGAAAGTCCCCCGAAGTTCTGCATGGCAAACAGACTTCCGGCGTCTGTGCAGTTCAATAAAAATGAAAGGCGCGCTGGTCACACATGCGCACAAGCGCGACCGGTGCACAAGTAATTTCTATGGAGCTGCAGACAGACACGGGAAGTCTGAGGTCTGTCATGGAGAGCTTCGGAGGACTTTCGGTCCCCTGTTCTCCTTATCGCTGGGCGTCCCAGCGATCACACATGCATGTATTCCCTATCCTGTGCATAGTGGATGCATTTCTTTTGTAGGAACAACCCCTTCAGTGGCGTCTCTCCGGCCATGGGAGAGGGGGCCCGTGCCGGCGGGCGAAGCGGGCCCCCTCATGCTGCGTACCCCGTAGTAGCCAATACGGCTGCTACTGCGGTAGTTACGCCACTGATACATTGCGATTCTCGATACCAAAACGATACTTTGCCAACAGTAATAAAAAAAAGTTCTTCTATTTTCTGATGTGAGGCACGCGATGTGATGAATTTTGAATGTGCCTCACATTAATAGTAATTAACCCTATCAGGTTCCGCAGTCATAATGGACAACATTGGGTTATTGTGTGAGCTACATGATTGGGTTAATTACTATTAATGTGAGGCAAAAGGAGGTTAAAAATTCATAATACCTGGGGCCTCACATTAATAAGTGAAAGAAAGCAGTTTTTATTTTATAACAGAAAAAAACATGAATGACGCTATAAATGTGTTATTACGGTCACGACGATAACGAATATGTGTATATCTTATGTATTGAGACTTATTTTAATGTTTATTGTAAAAAATGTGTGCATTTTTTTATTTAACATTACTTTATTTTTACTTTTTTATCTTTAACCCCTTAATGACCGGACCTGAAAAGGCCTTAATGACCAGCTACATTTTTCAGTTTTTACCTCTCTGCATTTTAGCAGCCATAACTTTTTTATTTTTTCATTGACATGGCCGTATGTGGCCTTGTTTTATGCGGAATAAATTGTATTTATTTTTTTCATAGTTTGGAGGTAAAAAGTAATTTTTTACGGCGTGAATATAAGAAAAAGTGATTCTCTGCATCATTTTTCTTGTTTATGTTTTATCCCATTCACGTTTCACGCTAAATAACCCATTAGATTAATTCTTCAGGTTATTATGGTCATTTAGATACCTAATATGTGTAGTTTTTTTGTTTTTATTTAATGTAGGGGCAATAAAATATATTTGATGCAAAATAATTATTTATTTATTTTAACTTTTTTTTATTGTTATTATTTTTTTGTTACTTTTCTTTAAATCCCATTAAGGGATAACTTTATTTATAACTTTATTTTTTACTTGTAATGTATTAGCATACGCCTGTATGCTAATACATCATACTGTGTCACTATGACACAGGCTGCTGTTAGGGCTGCACTTAGGGTGCCCGAACAGCTGGCAAATGGAACAAACAGCCCTGGGGTCCTTTGTAGGTCCCCAGAGCTGACTGCAGAGAGATTGCTGGTGTCTGATCACGTCACTGGGTTTCCGATGACAAGATCAAAGCGGGGAGTTCCCTTTGATCTTGCCGCAGTCACGGATTGCGGCGATCAAAGGGTTAAACAGCTGGGATCAGAATATCCGCTCATCAGCCTCTTCTACAGCGACGCCAAAAGATGTCGCTGTATACTAAGGACATGCGCCGCCTGTCGTCAAAAGACGGTGGGTGGTCGTTAAGGAGTTAAAATTTAATATCCTGGCATATATCTATATACTAATATTACACAGGCAGTTGTTAGGACATACCTAAGTAGGCCCTAACAACAGGAAACATGGTCAGACAGCTCTGGGGTGCTTCAATGGACACAGGGCTGTTTACCCATATATGGTATGTCCCTCGATCGCGTCACAGGGGTTCCCATTGTAATACAGCCATTGACTCGCTCCTGACCATAAGAAGTGCACGCGCGCGATCAGCATGATGTGATGCAGCCGGCGCTGTACTAGGCGCAGGCACTGAAGACAAAACATGGGGGTGTTTTGTAGTGCACCCGCCATGTTCTCTCTTCAGTGCCGGCAAACTTTAGTGCAGATCTGGTCGCATCACATCACACTGACTGCGCGCACACTTGTCAGGACTCAGGAGCGGGGCAATGGTTGTATTACACATGTATTACATAGCCGCAGCCCCGCTCTTACTACATTCATGTATTACTATACTTAGCTATGCGGCCGCACAGCTTAGTATTGAAATACATGAAATAACGGTATTAAACCGTTTGAGGGTGCACGGTATCGAAACAGTATCAAAATTTCAATGCATCGTGCAACCCTAGTGAAACAGCTTATGTTTTTCAGTTCACCCTTAATAGGGTTTTCCCATCAGGGCCATTTATGACATACCCACAGGATATGTAATAAATGTCAGATAGATGCAGGTCCTAACAATGGCCAATAGGACACACACATATCTCTAGTACGGGGCTCCCTAAAACCTGTTCTACCTTTTTCCGCTCCCACTGCCTCCTAGCCACTACCTGACTATATGGTCTGGAGTTATGATATCAGCGTAGCTCGCTGAGCTACGTTGTTTCCGTAAGTGCCATAGAACTAAATAGTATTTACGGAAAAAGCGTAGCTCGCATGCTACGCTGCTTCCGTATTTGCTATTCACTACTATGGGACTTACGGAAGCAGTGTAGCACAGCGCGATGACATCACTGTCCATATATAGACAGTGACGTCAGGAGCTTTCCCTGGACCGTAGTCCCGGGGCAAAGCTTGTACTAGCACTCTGTTCGGGGATTCCAGTACTGCTCCTGGCGTCACTATCCATATATGGGCAGTAACATCAAAAGTTTTCTATCGCGCCAGCACTGGACCCAGGAAAGGGAAGTATAATAATTGTTTTGCCTTTATGTGTTACTGATGTGTTACTTGTGTATTTTGATAGGTTGAGTTGTTGGACTACTTCAAAGACGGCATTTTTTTATTCTCAATAAAATAACGAGGATTGTGTGGGTGTTTTTTATTTCAATAAAATATAGATTTTTATATCTCTCTGTTTTTAACTATATTACTACCGCCTTAGTAATGACCGCTGTGTGATTGACCACATCCATTACTAAGGCGGGGCTTAGTGTTAGCTGGTGCAGAGGCTAACACTAACCCCGCCACCAGGGGTACCGAGAAATTCCGGGTACGGTCCAGTACCTGACCATCTGTAGTGATGGTTGTGTAATGGGGCTGCCGCATGCTGGTATTATTAGGCTGGGAAAGCCCAAACACAGTGGCCTTTCCCACCCTGGTAATGCTAGCCTGCTGCTGCGTTGTATCTGGCTGGTTATGAAAAATGGGGGGGGGGGTACCCCACATCATGTAAATGTATAATCAGAAAAAAATTACATAGGGTAAACCCCACTTTTCAGAACTAGCCAGATATAACATAGCAGCAGGCTAGCATTACAAGGGTGGGAAGGGCCATGATATTTGAGCTTTCCCAGCATACTAACACCAGCCTGCGGCCACCCCAGTGCCCGACCATCACTACAGATGGTCGGGTACTGGATCGTACCCGGCTCTTCCCAGTACCCCTGGTGGTGGTGGATACTGGGGTAATAATGGGTGTTAGTGTTGGCCTTTCCACCGGCTAACACTAAGCCCCAGCCTTAGTAATGGATGCAGTCGATCAGCCAGCGGCCATTACTAAGGCAGTAGTGATAAAGTTACAAAAAAAAAGATTAAAGGGGGCGTGGCCTGGACTAGCATGAGAGCTGGCGCATAAGTTCTTTCTCTCCCGCTGACTGAAGCAAAAAACTGCTCAACTAAACCACAGACTGATCATACATACCGGGGATTCTCCGGATACTTGTGGAGTGAAGGGGCAGAGAGACTCTGAGCTTCCGGCGTGTCTCCTGCCTGTCGGATTTTCTCTGTGTCACTGCGGCCTAAGACACGTGGAGACCGAGGAGTAAAGTGGAGCCAGAGCCCACCGTCTAGTGAGTCTGGCGGTGCAGTGTTTTTCTGCTCGTCCTCTGGGGATAGAGTGTGCTGCTGCTAGAGGAGACTGACATCTCCCTGCTTTTCAAGTCCTTACCTCTGGTCTCTGCAGATGAAGATTCTCCTGTAAACTACGCCGGATTCATATTTTATCTTTTCAACAGTGAGTACATCTCGTGTCCTATGCAGTACTGAGAAATTTTGATCTGCTATTACCTGCTAACATCATCGCTGTCCGCCATTACAAAACGTCTGCTAAATAACTTTATTATAGTGTGTTGCACTTTACTTGACTCATCCCATTCCTCTCCTGCTGGTGGAATTGTTTGGGTGTGATAAGCCCTTTTCTACTCTACAAGTCGCATATTCCTATATATTTGACTGTTTCCCTGACTGAGGCAAAATTGGTACAACTAAAAAAAATGGCAAGTCCAAACCTACGAAACTCACAGAGTTTTTTCAGAATTCTTCTTCTCAGTACTCTGATGTTAATAGACGTGTATCGCTTCCTCCAGCCTCACCTACCCCCTCGTCTAGGGCAGAATCTCTGGATAGTGTGATGCATGATCCCCTGGAATCTCACCCTGTGTTAGAGGCAGTGATTAAAAAGTTTTTAAATTCCCTGAGACATTTTCTTCAAACGGATATTAGACAAGCCATGGGGGAGTTGAGGTCTGATATTCAATCCATTGCTACATGTACAGATCATTTTGAAAACAAGATGGTGGTTTTTGCTAAATCTCATAACTCCTTGAATGATGCTAATGCTACCTTAGAAGAAGAAGTGCAGAGACTTTCTAACAAATTTCTGGATCTGGAAGATAGGTCCAGATGGAATGATGTACGAATTCGTGGTATTCCAGAGTCTATTACTCCGGATTTGCTATCTCCATATCTGACAGATCTTATGTCCCTGGTCCTTCCTCAAAGATCTGATCTCGATCTAACTATTGATAGATTTCACCGGATTCCCAAGCCATGACATATTGCTGCCCATCTTTCTAGAGATACTATTGCTCGTATCCATTTCTATCATGTCAAAGATGATTTTTTGAAAGCCCTAAAGAAATCTCCAGAACTTCCGGATAAATTTAAAGATATATTGATTTATCCAGACCTCTCTGCGGCCACTATGTTACATCGAAAGGAATACTTACCTATGACCAATGTAAAGGATCTGCCAGGCACAACTTCTGTGTATACTCCCATAGGTAATAAGTCTGCACCTGAGTCTATGTCTCTGAGACTGACTCCATCTTCCACCACTCAGGATGGCAGGCTTAGGAGTGGGAGAGCCTATCGCAGCCTGGCTAGACGGAGCTAGCTCCCGCCCTCTGTCTATTTATACCTGCCTTTCCTGTTCCTCCTTTGCTTGTGATTCTTCTCGTGTGGTTTCCTGGCCCAGCTACAGCTTCTAACTATTTGATCCTGCTCCATACTGACCCTGGCTTACTGACTACTCTCCTGCTCTGCGTTTGGTACCTCGTGCACTCCTGGTTTGACTCAGCTAGTTCACCACTCTTGTTGCTCACGGTGTTGCCGTGGGCAACTGCCCCTTTCCCCTTGCTTTGTGATCCCTTGTCTGTTTGTCTCGTGCACTTACTGAGCGTAGGGACCGCCGCCCAGTTGTACCCCGTCGCCTAGGGCGGGTCGTTGCAAGTAGGCAGGGACAGAATGGTGGGTAGATTAGGGCTCACTTGTCCGTTTCCCTACCCCTATCATTACATAATCACAAGCCCATATATCTAGTCTACCCTGCTCCCTGACACTACTATGGATCCCCTTGAGACCCTGGCCCAGCAAATGCAGGGTCTCTCCCTACAGGTCCAGGCCCTGGCTCAGAGGGTCAACCAGCCTGACGCTACCATGGTAGTGCCCCTCACCTCACCTCTTGAACCCCACCTCAAGTTGCCTGACCGGTTCTCAGGGGACCGGAGGACTTTTCTCTCCTTTCGGGAGAGTTGTAGGCTCTACTTTCGCTTAAAGCCTCATTCCTCAGGTTCTGAGAGCCAGCGGGTAGGTATAATTATGTCCCGGCTCCAGGAAGGGCCCCAAGAGTGGGCCTTCTCCTTGGCTCCTGACGCCCCTGAACTTTCCTCCGTTGATCGTTTCTTTTCTGCTCTCTGACTCATTTATGACGAGACTGACAGGACTGCCTTTGCCGAGAGTCAGCTGGTGACCTTACGTCAGGGTAAGAGACCTGTTGAGGAGTATTGTTCTGACTTTAGGAAGTGGTGCGTAGCTTCTCGGTGGAATGACCCTGCCTTAAGGTGCCAGTTTAGGTTGGGTCTGTCGAACGCCCTGAAAGACCTGCTAGTTAGCTATCCCTCTTCCGACTCCCTAGACCAGGTTATGGCTTTAGCGGTACGACTTGACCGACGTCTCAGGAACGACAGCTTGAACATTTTTGTGTTTTCCCCTCTGACCCCCCCATGATGCCTCCCGAGGTCCCGTTGCTTCGCTCTTCCACGGAAGACTCGGAGGTACCTATGCAACTCGGGGCCTCCGTGTCCCCCCGACAACGTAGAGAGTTCCGCAGGAAGAATGGTCTCTGCTTCTATTGTGGGGATGACAAGCATCAAGTGAACACCTGTCCTAGGCGTAAGAATAAGCAGCCGGAAAACTTCCGCGCCTAAGTGATCATCGGGGAGGTCACTTGGGCGCACAGGTATTTCCCGTAAATATGAAACGTAATAAAATCTTGCTTCCCTTTCAGGTCTCTTTTGGTGGTAGGTCTGCTACCGGCAGTACCTTTGTGGATTCAGGGTCTTCTGCTAATATCATGTCTGTAGAATTTGCTATGTCTCTAGCTATGCCTTTGATTGATTTGCCTAAACCTGTCCCGGTAGTGGGTATCGACTCCACTCCTCTTGCTAATGGTTATTTTACACAGCATACCCCTGTTTTCGAACTCCTTGTTGGCTCCATGCATTTGGAGCAGTGCTCTGTACTGTTGATGCAGGGATTATCGTCCGATTTGGTTTTAGGCCTTCCCTGGTTGCAGTTGCATAATCCCACGTTTGACTGGAATACTGGGGAGCTTACCAAATGGGGTAATGAATGCTTGACGTCATGTTTTTCTGTTCATTCTATTTCTCCCCCTGAGGAGGTGAACACGCTACCTGAGTTTGTTCAGGACTTCACTGATGTTTTCTCTAAGGAGGCCTCCGAAGTGTTACCTCCTCATAGAGAATACGATTGCGCTATCGAATTGGTACCAGGAGCTAAGCTTCCTAAGGGTAGGATATTTAATCTTTCTTGTCCCGAACGTGAAGCCATGAGAGGGTATATCCAGGAATGCCTGGCCAAGGGTTACATTCGCCCATCTACTTCTCCGGTAGGTGCTGGCTTCTTCTTCGTAGGGAAGAAGGATGGTGGTCTTAGGCCATGCATTGACTACCGTAACTTGAATAAGGTCACTGTAAGGAACCAGTTTCCCCTTCCTTTGATTCCTGATCTCTTTAATCAGGTTCAGGGGGCCCAATGGTTCTCCAAGTTTGATCTATGGGGGGCGTATAACCTTATCCGCATCAAAGAGGGGGATGAGTGGAAGACTGCGTTTAACACGCCCGAAGGTCATTTCGAATACCTCGTCATGCCCTTTGGGTTGTGTAATGCTCCTGCGGTCTTCCAGAATTTCATAAATGAGATTTTGAGAGATTACCTGGGGGTATTTCTTGTAGTGTACCTTGATGACATACTGGTGTTTTCCAAGGACTGGTCCTCCCACATTGAGCATGTCATGAAGGTGCTCCAGGTCCTTCGGGAAAACAAACTGTTTGCGAAAACCGAAAAATGTGTGTTTGGGGTACAGGAGATACCGTTTTTGGGTCAAATCCTCACTCCTCATGAATTCCGCATGGACCCCGCCAAGGTCCAGGCTGTGGCGGAATGGGTCCAACCTGCCTCCCTGAAGGCGTTACAGTGTTTTTTGGGGTTCGCTAATTATTACAGGAGATTTATTGTTAACTTCTCGGTCATCGCTAAGCCTCTTACGGACCTCACTCGCAAAGGTGCTGATCTCCTCCACTGGCCCCCTGAGGCTGTCCAGGCTTTTGAGGTCCATAAGAAGTGCTTTATCTCGGCCCCCGTGCTGGTTCAGCCAAACCAAATGGAGCCATTTATCGTGGAAGTTGACGCATCTGAGGTGGGAGTGGGGGCTGTCTTGTCCCAGGGTACCAGGTCCCTCACCCATCTCCGTCCCTGTGCCTACTTCTCCAGGAAGTTTTCGCCCGCTGAGAGTAACTATGATATTGGCAACCGCGAACTCTTAGCCATTAAATGGGCATTTGAAGAGTGGCGCCACTTCCTAGAGGGGGCTAGGCACCAGGTAACGGTCCTTACCGACCACAAGAATCTGGTTTTCCTAGAATCTGCCCGGAGGCTAAACCCGAGACAAGCTCGATGGGCGCTATTTTTTACCAGATTCAACTTTTTGGTTACCTATAGGGCTGGGTCTAAAAATATTAAGGCCGATGCACTGTCGCGTAGCTTCATGGCCAGCCCTCCTTCGGAGGAAGATCCTGCTTGTATTTTGCCTCCTGGTTTAATCATTTCTTCTATTGATTCTGATTTAGTCTCTGAAATTGCGGCTGATCAAGGTTCAGCTCCCGGGAACCTTCCTGAGGACAAGCTGTTTGTTCCCCTGCAATACCGGCTAAGGGTACTTAGGGAAAATCATGACTCCGTACTATCTGGTCATCCAGGCATCCTGGGTACCAAACACCTCATTGCCAGAAACTATTGGTGGCCTGGGTTGCCTAAAGACGTTAAGGCCTACGTCGCCGCTTGTGAGGTTTGTGCTAGGTCCAAGACTCCCAGGTCCCGACCAGCGGGCTTACTACGTTCTTTGCCCAGTCCCCAGAGACCTTGGACCCATATCTCCATGGATTTTATCACCGATTTGCCTCCATCTCACGGCAAGTCGGTGGTGTGGGTGGTAGTAGACCGCTTCAGTAAGATGTGCCACTTTGTGCCCCTCAAGAAACTACCCAACGCCAAGACGTTAGCTACCTTGTTTGTCAAACACATCCTGCGTCTCCATAGGGTCCCTGTCAATATTGTTTCGGACAGAGGGGTACAATTTGTTTCATTGTTTTGGAGAGCCTTCTGTAAAAAGTTGGAGATTGATCTGTCCTTCTCCTCTGCCTTTCATCCTGAAACTAATGGCCAAACTGAGAGCACTAATCAATCTCTAGAACAATATTTAAGGTGTTTTATCTCTGACTGTCAATATGATTGGGTCTCATTCATTCCTCTCACCGAATTTTCCCTTAATAACCGGGTCAGTAACTCATCAGGGGTCTCCCCCTTTTTCTGTAATTTTGGGTTTAATCCATGGTTCTCCTCTCCGTTTCACCTGGTAGTTCCAACAATCCCGAGGTAGAGGTAGTTCATCGGGAACTGTGCACAGTCTGGGCCTAGGTTCAGAAGAACCTAGAGGCGTCCCAGAGCGTACAAAAAACTCAGGCTGATAGAAGACGTTCTGCTAACCCCTTGTTTATGGTCGGGGATCTGGTGTGGTTATCGTCTAGGAACTTGCGCCTTAAGGTCCCGTCCAAGAAGTTTGCTCCCCGGTTTATTGGGCCGTATAAGGTCATTGAAGTCCTCAATCCTGTCTCTTTCCGACTGGAGTTGCCCCCATCTTTCCGAATACACGACGTGTTTCATGCCTCCCTCCTTAAACGCTGCTCCCCGTCCTTGGCTCCCTCGAGGAAACCTCCTGTTCCCATTCTCACCCCCTGAGGGGGTGGAATTCGAGGTGGGCAAGATTGTGGACAGCAAGATTGTCCAAGGCTCCCTCCAGTACCTGGTTCATTGGAGAGGATATGGGCCTGAGGAGAGGACTTGGGTACCCGCCCGGGATGTTCACGCTGGGGTATTGGTCAGGAAGTTCCACCTTCGTTTCCCCAATAAACCAGGTCCACTTAGAAAGGGTCGGGTGGCCCCTCATAAAAGGGGGGGGGGGGGCACCACTCAGGATGGCAGGCTTAGGAGTGGGAGAGCCTATAGCAGCCTGGCTAGACGGAGCTAGCTCCCGCCCTCTGTCTATTTATACCTGCCTTTCCTGTTCCTCCTTTGCTTGTGATTCTTCTCGTGTGGTTTCCTGGCCCAGCTACAGCTTCTAACTATTTGATCCTGCTCCTTACTGACCCTGGCTTACTGACTACTCTCCTGCTCTGCGTTTGGTACCTCGTGCACTCCTGGTTTGACTCGGCTCGTTCACCACTCTTGTTGCTCACGGTGTTGCCGTGGGCAACTGCCCCTTTCCCCTTGCTTTGTGTTCCCTTGTCTGTTTGTCTCGTGCACTTACTGAGCGTAGGGACCGCCGCCCAGTTGTACCCCGTCGCCTAGGGCGGGTCGTTGCAAGTAGGCAGGGACAGAGTGGCGGGTAGATTAGGGCTCACTTGTCCGTTTCCCTACCCCTGTCATTACAACCAAACTCCTGAGAGAAAAAGGAATCTTGTACAAGTGGGGATTTCCGGTCAAACTTATAATTTCAGGGAATGGATCTCAAACTGTGTGTTTCTCTCCAGCGGATGCAAGAGATCTTCTTCAAACTTGGGGTCTCTTTTCAACCCCACCTAACAGTCCGCCTCACAAACAAGATACAAGACCAGAAATGGTTACCTGTTCTAAGCACAGAGTTGGTGATTGACACTGTTCTATTTCTGCTTTGTTTTTAGTTGTCTAAGCTTCAGATAAGTGTGTGACTCTCTGCTTTGGTCCGATTTGTGGCCCTTTGATAGAGGGTAACGAACTTCCACTGACTTTTGCCTCCTTTTCTTTTTCCCTGAAAGAGGGATATTGGTTATAATGTTCATCAGTTATATACTGTTGTGTGTTGATAATAAGATTGATTACTTTCTGACTCATTTGTGGTAAGCTTGATGGGAATCAAGTTTCTTTCCTTTAATGTTCATGGGCTGAATTCCCCATTTAAAATGTCGCTACTTTGGAACGAAGCAGTTAAATCAAGATGTGATGTTTTATGTATCCAAGAATCTAATTTATGTACTAAAGATACTTCTCTCCTTAAACATTCTTCATTTCTTCACGTTTTTTCAGCTTCTATTGATAAAAAGTTTCCATAGCTATTAAAAACTCACTTGCGTTTAAACATGTTAAAAATGTCATTGATCCAAAGGGTAGATATGTGATCCTGACTTGTGAACTTAATGCCATTACTTTTACTATTATTTCGGTGTATGCTCCTAACTCTAGACAGCATTCTTTTATAAGAAAAGTTATTGCAAAGGCCAAAGCTATACAGCAGGGGGGCTGGTCTTCTGTAGGGACTTTAATCTGCTCTCTTCTGAGCAGGTCTGCTGGAGGTGAACGACGCAAGCGGCACGTCGTTCAAAGGAGCTGATTGGGAGGGCAGAATGACTTGCCCTGTCAATCAGCGCCTTTGAAGCACGCAAGCGGCGCGATGATGTCATCGCACCGCCAGCGTCATTGAAAGGCTTTTTTTGCAGGGCAAGTAATTTTACCACACCAATCAGCGTAATTGCAAGGTGCTGAATGGTCGGGCACGGAACGTGCCCGGCCATTCAGCGCTAATGCATGTATTTGTACCTGCGTGCTATAGACGCAGGTACAATTACTGCAAGAGTGGGTGGCTGTCGCTAGCACCGGGGCCACTTCCGGTGCTAGTGACACCACCGGGCATGAGGGGGACCGTGCTGCCCGGCCCATAAATGTTAGGTGGCGAGGGCCCCGTAGTAGCGTTGCTACTGTAACGGCTGCTAGCGGCGCCACCAGGCATATGGGGGGGGGGTCGTGTCGGCAGGCGGCACGGGCCCCCTCATGCCGCGGGCTCTGTAGCAGCTGCTATGGCTGCTGCAGCGGTAGTTACGCCACTGCCGAAGACCTAGGGGCCAATCATCTCACTAAAAGAGTACCTGAGTAAAGAAGCGATTTGAAGACCACTGAAGGCTTTTTTCTGCCTAACTAGTCAGACCAAGATTCAAATCTGCTCTTGCTGTTTCAAATTGTTGCCTGAGGTCAGCCGAAGGTTCGCGTTTGAGCTGGTTTGAAAGGTCCTGAAAAATTGTTCTTTACGTGCTAATGCTTCCCTAGAACGTTTCTTCTTACATGATGCTATTTGGATAATTTTCCCCCTTATAGTAGCCTTATGGGCCTCCAAATTAACAATAGGTGATGTGTTTTGAGGATTATTGATTAGAAAATATGCTTTTAGCTCTGCATGACGTTCCTTTACGATCTCAGGATCTGACAACAAAGAGTCGTTCAGTCTCCAAGAGGACAATGGGGGCCGTTCACACAGATCAGGGATGTGTATCTGTAGGGGATCATGATCTGACCATGGGGTGGATAATATGCGAGCATGTCGGACCCCCAGGACAAGGCAAGATGATAAGAGAATGTGATCAATACGGTATATAGCTGATGGGCTGAAGAGTAAAATGTGTAATCACACGAGGTAGGGATACATTCTCTCCAGATATCTACTACATCTATAGAGTGGAGGAAATGCACTTCAGAAGGACTAGTCTTATTAGGGGTATAGCCCTAGAGGGGAAATCCTTGAATTTGTCCATAGAGGAGTCCAAAGCCACATTGGAATCTACAGCTAGAGTCAGTGGGCCCCCAATCAATGGGTGCAACTGGTTCCAAAAGGAGCTGAAAAAAATGCTGCTGGTGAGTATTGGGAGCATAATCATTTATAAACGTCACTGGGGAGTAATTGAGTGTACCTGACACCAGAATGAATCGACCCTCAGGATCCCAAAATACATTATTTGGGTTGAATGGGACTGACCGTGCTATCTAAATTCTGACTCTGTGTTGTTTGGTAGATGCACTTGCTAGTTATTGTTGAGGGTAGGTCTTGTGAAAATAGGCTAGTAGAGAAATTGTAGAGAAATGAGTCTCCTGTAGGAATAGAATATCTGCATTAATTGATTTATAATAAAGAAAGTTTTGCAACGTTTCATAGGTATCTTGTACATTATGAGTGACAATAGAAAGGGTTTTAGTATCAGTAGCCATTATGGTAGCCTAAATGAAAGTGCAAAACAGTCTGCAATGGGAAAGAGGAGGGAAGGGAGTAGAGAGAGAAAAAAGAAGGGGGAGGGAGACAAGAGTAATTGGACCGTAAGTACATAACAACAGGTAACAAATAAAACAGATGGTCAGTAGACCGGCCAGTCTCAATGACTGAAAATGGAGGTGCAGACCCTCAACCGTGTCAAGCCTAAAAAGCAAACCAAATGAATTATTCAAATGGACCTTGAGAAAAGAATGTGAAGCCACATCACAGATGACTCTTATAGATCACACAGATGTAACATCACATTCCCCATCAATTAGAAGGTTGAAATATTCATCCAAGGCATCCTAAGCCTTCCAAAGAAGGTAGTGAGAGAGAAGCATAGTATAATAATGATAAAAAAAAATCACTATACAGCATGAAATATACTCTGGGATGGGGATAGGTAGACAGTATAGGAGTCATCAAGGTTTTAAGGGAAGGTGAGCCTGTAGAGTATGAATGGTAGATGAATGTCAGTAGTTAACTATAGAGTGAATCTTGAGTGTATGGCCAGAGAAGTTAAAACGAATCTCCAGGGAGTAGAGAAAAATGTAATTCCTTAGATCAGTGTTCACGTATTAAGTATAAACAATGCGTGGAACTAAGTATAACTAGTAATAGTTATGAACTAACGACAGTATACAGTAGATAAGTACATCCTGAGAAAGTAGTAGGTAGGCAGGATATCAGGTATCAAAGTTTTAGGATAGGCAACTATAGGGTGTGATTGTGTACGAGTATGGAAGTATAACCGGAATCTCTAAGGAGTAGAATAGTATGCAATTCTATAAACCTGTACTTCATATTTTATGTTATGTGTAGTATAAACCTAAACAGAACTTGTAGGAATTGCGTAACAACCATAGTATAACTGTAAATCGTCAGTGAAAGCAAACAGGATTGTAGAGTTTCAGCGTCCGCATAACCAAATCCGTAGGAAAAATACAGTATTCTGAAAAGTCAAAATGGTCCTGTGGAACTGATACATCTTACCCATCAAGGAATACATGGGAAGACTTTAAGGATAGGCATGTGATATCCAGTCCTGGTGACTGTTGTGGATGATCCTCAGAGGGAGCAGAAGAGAGCTTTTGGCGCTTTTGACATTGCCACATAGAAGAAATTGGTGTCTGTGGTCTCATCACCCGCGATGGGGAATGAGGCTCTGGATTAGGTAGAAGCTTCAATTTAGCGAGGATATTTTCCCCTTCTAGAAAAGTTGAAAAGCTGTGTTGCCTGTTGTGGTAAATGAACCAGAAGTGGAAAGGAAAGGCCCACCTATAATTAACTTGATGTGAGTGTAAGATTTGCAACAGTGGGCGCAATGTCCGTCTCATTATTCATCAATGTTTGTCTCATTATTCCGTTGAATCTCATTATTCATCAGCATGAGTCTAGGGTGTTTTCTCACTGTTTGTATATAGGAGACTCTATACTGGAGCCCTCCTGGCTACAGAAACAGGAACTGCCACCACCTAGGCCCTCACAGACAACTCTAACTGAAGAGATGATTGTCGCCTGCACCACCTAGGCCCTCACAGACTGCCACCACCTAGGCCCTCACTTTCTTTTTGATATAATAATAATAATGAGGTTTAACAATTATGTCCCTCGGGAGGCCATCATTGAGTAATGCTGTCTCTACAGATCTATGAGTCCGATCAATTTCTGAGAATCATGTACTTCAGGTATCAGCGTTTTTATTAATTTGCGGGCCATGTCTGGACCATCAGTAAAGTATTCGGGTAACTCCCTTATACAAAAATTGTACCTGCTTGAGCGATTTTCCAGATCCTCTATGCGAGCTGTAGCCATATCATTCTGATCTTGGAGATCATGCACACATTTAGAGTTTTGATTAACTCTATTAACTGTCTATTTCAGTTTAGATTATATAGCTTTTATATGTGTCCCCATTTACTGGAGATTGTGATGCACCGCTTACATTTTAGAGCACAACGTGTCCATCTCACCTTTCAAGGATTTGGAGATGCCGGCGACAATCTTCTCTTCAGTTAGAGTTGTCTGTGAGGGCCTAGGTGGTGGCACTTCCAGTTCCTGTAGCCAGGAGGGCTCCGGTACAGAGTCCCCTATATCCTCCGGTGAGGAGGGGGTCGATGAGATGCTGTCCCGCTGACCTGAGTCCGGAGGATCTCTGAAGGTAGCTGGGAATTCCTGAGAGACCACTGGTATAAACTCCATCAGGATGGGAGCTAGGGGAGGTGGTAATTGCGCCTCTTCGTTGTGCTACTGTCTGTTTCCCTCCTTTGGGGTTCCCTCTTGCCATCTATGGCTCACCTGACCTTCCGCTGTCAAGTAGGTCTATTTCAGTTGTCCAATCTGTGCTGATAGCTGTATAAAAGGCTTTAATTCTCGGAAGAGGTGCCGAGCTAAGCAGTTATGCAACCGCCATGATCTGCCTCGCGCATGCACCACCAGCTTATCTTAATGATGTATCACCTCATGTACTAATTGTCTAAAACGACTAAACCCTTGCACAACAGAGACAAACTGAAACCATTGGCATCGGATTCATCACCATTGAAATCAATGGTGATGGAAACGGAAACCTTGGGTTTCAGTTTGTGTCAGTCAGGGCTCCGTTCCAACATAAAGCTCCAACGGAATGTCGGAACAGAGCCCTGACGCAGATGTGAACGAAGACTTAAATGTTGTGCTTTTTCCTAAGTCATTCATTCATAATCAGGGATTAACCCTTTAACTATAACGTACAGATAATTAGATGACTATAATTAAAGATCAAGTACATATATTTTTTTTTAATTATCTTTATTTAATAACATTGTAATTGTGCAAAAAAACAACTGACAGGCATCTGTGTGGACCTGAGGTATGCACATGCTTTCTTACTTTTCAGCTCTGGTGCCCCTTGTTAATCCTTGACTGTCCTTTTATAACTGCTAGGGTAAATTGATCAGTTTATTCATTATAGGTGTCGTAATCATTACTGATTAAGGCATCTAAAGTGTTAAACAGCAAAGCTGTGCTCCTGTGACATCATACTTACATGTCTATATGTGTTAAGGGCATACCTCCTAACATTTCAACCTTTATTTGCAGAATATGTTTGAGCCATGCCCCAGATTCGCCAAGAACGCACGCAAAACTACACAGAGACGCCCACTTTTGGACAAATTTACATAAGCCACACCCCTTTTGAGCTTCAGTTGGGAAGTATGGTTAAGGGGTAACGTTACAATGGGCACAGTCATTATAAGGTTAAACCCTGCGCATGTACAATGAGAAATACCAAGGAAAGGGTCTATGAATAACCAAATAAAAATCTGTAAAGTACATAGCAAACTTCTAATGGTATGTGTGTGGAAAAAAGGTACAAAAAACCTGCTGCCCAAATAAAAAAAATAAAAAGACAATATATGTTAAAGACAATTATAAACATATGGTACTCCCACCACTTGGCAGAACGTGCGTCCCTTTACCCCCACTGTGTTGCAGAAACAGTCCTTAGTTGTTTCTGTGACTCCCTGCTTGTCACTGCCTGCATGGTCAGCTCTTGCATGTTTCGCCTACCTATGACAGCTGCTGCAATCCATTTTCTGCAGCACAAAAACAATAGAAAAATTCATATTTTGTAAGCACTACATTTTTAAAAATCGTTAATCAGGGGCTGAGATTTACTTTGTTTGACGCCCTGATTAGAATTTCAGGGGCAATTTAGTGATTGCAGTTGCATCCAGTAGTTCAGGTTTGATAGATACCCTAACCTATAGGGAAATTACCCGGGTGACAGGCTCTCCACCAAGCCATTTATTTTCTGGGAAAGAGCTCCTTAGTTTAGTATAAGGGTTTAACATAAGATTGCAAAGCTTCCATTTTAAGCCTTATTACAGCCAGGAAACCATTATGTTTGAAATGTTGTCACATATGACCTTATGCATATGACCTTCACTTAACATAATTTGGTATATAAACAGTATTTCATGTTATATTATACTATGCTGTATACTGTGTATGTTTGAGATTAATAAATTATTTATAACAATAGAATTTTCAATGCAATTCCCAGAGATGCTGTGCAACATATCTGTTATAATTATGAAGAAAAGCCCTACAACACTCCGGAGACTCCAGTGACATCAGCTATAGGAAAAAAATATCCAAAAGCAAAGCAAAAGATAAGACACAACATAGTAGAATTATTGTTTTCAGCTTTACCTTAGCACAGAGAATATGTTCTACTGGTACTTTACATAACATTACATTTCTAGAATTAGTGTCATTTTAATTCAATTAAATGTTCTACAATATGATTCTAGTATAGAAACAAAGTGTATTGTCACTTGTATAAAACATCACCTAGTTCCTTATGTTGCAATTACGTTTAAAAAATAAATAAATCACAAAAGTATAAAAGCTTTTATCTGAGAAAAACAGACATTGAATAGCAAATATTTATATAATGTATTGTCCTTTTGGAATATTCTGTAACTACAAGGCCTAGAATTCTTTATACAACAATGGGAGGTGGTTTTGTTTTAAGTGAGGATTAGCTTTTAAGACCGTAAGTTTACAAGTAACTGCAATACTACTTTTTACATTGAATGGGGTTTTCTGGCTTCTGCAAATTAACTGGTTCCCGACTGCTGGCTGTGTTTTTACGGCCAGCGGTCAGGGTTCTTAAAACCTGCGCCATAGACTATTTACAGCGCGGGTTTTAACTTACTGCCCGAGCGATCGGGCAGCTGAATGTCGGGTCTCCGGCTGTCAGTGACTGCCGGGGACCCTGAGGAGAAGATAGAAGCAGCTTTCGCTGCTTCTGTCTTCTCCAATCTCTTTTACACAGCGCTCAATGAGCGCTGTGTATAGGAATAGAGGCAGCGGCCGCGCCGCTGTCTCTATTGGTCCCGGTGATCATGTGACTGGTCACATGATCGCCGGGTGCCGTTAGTGGCAGACTGCTGCTGGGTCTTACTAGACCCAGCAAAGCCCTATTAGTGACAATCATCAATATGAGAGGGCTGATTTCCCCTGTAATTGGGGTTGCTGTGCAGCCCCAGTTACAGTGGAAAAAGATGGTGTAAAAGAAAGAAAAAAATATATATAAAGTTCCCCAAAGGTCTTTTCTGACCTTTGAGGGACAGACCATAGTAATAAAAAAATAAAAGTAAAGTAAAGTGCAAACATTTTTTTTATAAGAAATACACATAAAATACCCATCCCAAAAAAAACGTTCCCCCCGTCAATCATTGTCGTAACGCTAGCCCTGACCCAATTACCCTAATATAGACATGTAATATATTAAAATTTATGGTAGACAATGACGATCACATATAAAAGGTCTATTTTAGGGTTATTACCAAAAAACATTGCTGAAAAGTACAAAAGCTTATTTTTTTTACTATTATTTTCAAACTTTAAGCCGAAAAATTCTAAAATAGCAAAAAGGATATGTAAAAAAAAGGTAAAAAAAAGAAACCTGCATTGTCTACGGAAAAAACATCGCACAAATCAATTCACTAGCCCAACAAATAAAAAAGTTATAGCCATTTAACTAACGTATGCTAAAAATGGCTAAACGGTGTCTGGTCCTGAAGGCTCAAAATAGCCCGGTCCGAACTGGTTAATGTAATTTTTTGTATAGTTAAAAGTTATACAATTTTCCAATATACAGTACTTTCTTTATTAATTCCTCACGATTTTCAAGATCTTCTTGTTGTTATTCAGTAGGAACTTTCATTGTTTACTTCCAATGGATAAAAGTCTGTCCTGGTCATGTGAAGGACACACAGGTGCTGGGATAGTAAGGCTCTGTTCACAACTGCATTGGAGGCTCCGTTAGGGGTCTCCGTCGTAGATCCGCCAGAGCTTACCGTAGACAATAGCACAGCATGTTGTGCTATTGTTTCCGGTAGACTCACAGACACCCCTACGGAAGGCCGACGGAACCTATTTAAGGTAACGGGTTCCATCGGCAACCGGCGGTGTCCGTTGTGCAACGCAACCGTTGGTTACGTTATTCCTTTGTTCTGCTCCTCTGACGGGTGTGAACATAGCCTTACAGTTACAGTATGTGTTTCAGATCAGTGTCTTCTAATCATCCCAGCACCTGTGTGTCTATCCCATGACCATGGACAGAATTGAATCCACAAACAATGAATGTTCCTACAGAATAAGAACAAGCAGAGATCTTAAAGGGGTAGGCCAGGAAAAAAATATTTTCGAAAGTGTCCCCCAGTCTTGGTTTGCCTTCCCTAATACCCCCTACTAACCTTCTAACCAGTTTATATTTGATCTCAATTGTCAATACTGCTCTTTCTGTTTGTTTACATCCCTTGCTTCTGTTCCTGGCTGTTTCCTGACTTGTAACCCACCATACCCATGCCAAACAGCCCTTCTCAAGAGCATGTCGGTAGACTATTTATAATAGAAAAAAATGCCAACTGTGACATTAGGTATTTCTCTAAACATAAAATCACATCCCCCTTTGACCATGTTCAAAACAGGCCCAAAACGAAAATGGCAAAAAGGGAGGGAGGGAATCTTAATGTCCTCAGAATGAGAGGAAACTAAGGAGGGGGCACTATATAGACACTAAATAATTAAAAACACCCACCTATAACTTCCGGGCTTTTATCATCTAATAATTTCTGCGACGTTTCTTTAAGAGCCGTATACCACCTAGGCTGCACCTTACACAGACACTGTGAACACACATTTACAGAAGAAGGGCTGCTGTGTACAATTCCTTTTTTTTTGTTGTTGGTGGTGCTGAAAAGGCAGCAAGGGGTAAATTCAAGCATTTTACAAATTTCAGCACTCCAGTTTTATCACCATTTTTGGATCAGTAAAAAAAAATGATAACAATAATAATAAAAAAAATTATAATATATATATATAGATCGATAGATAGATAGATATGGTATGTATAGTCCACCTATTAGTTTAGTGATCATCATAATCTCTGCTCACCTACACTACAGTCCACCTATTAGGTTACTTATAGAATAACTTTATAATATAAATTGGATATTGCTTTCTAGTAGTGCACATTTTTTTCTCTATGCCAGGGATAGTAAAAATAATAAGGATGTCCTCTGCAAATATAATTTTATGTTGGTAGTGTCTGATTCAGGAACTACGTATTTTTTTGGGAGAGGATCTCATAAACTGCTCTTTGTAAGTGCTCTCCACACTGGACAAGACAAGAAAATCCTGAAAATAGTTCCCCCTTCTATTAAAGGCTATGTAAACCTTTGAAAGTGATATATTATTTTTTTTGTAATAAAATTGTCAGTCAGTGTGTTTGATGCAACTTTCAAATTCGTTTTTATTCAAAATTCTTTTTACTTTTTGAGATACAGCTGCTCTGTATTCTGTATACAGAGCAGCATATAGTTTGCTAAATCCTATACCCGTCAGGTCCGCGGGACTGGCGGGTTTCAGTGAAAGCGGGTCCTGCATGTCTGCAGGTCCTGCGTGTCTCTGACACACAGGATCCACCTGTTATCCATCACATCTAAGTTCATAACTTAGATGTGATAGAATACAGGTCGATCCTGCGTAGTGATTAAAATAATGTTTAAATGAATCCATTTTGTGCAGCGGCCATCTTGCCTCAAGTTTCCACCTTGGTTCTTTTGTAGTGAATAAGAAAGTCATTGCTCCTTTAAGACAAGTTTTTATGTTTCTAAGTTAAGTTATCTTTGACCTTGGTTCCCATACGAGTTTGGAGAGAAGGATCAGGGAGTGAGCTAGGAGAGGGATACATGCCCACATATGCATGTGAGTATGTTTCCCCCATCTTAAAAGAATGATCTATTGTATGCTTGCCAAGAAAGATAGGCCATCTGCAAACCTGATAATAATGCATTTGGAATGTATCGTATGTCTGTAATTGGCTGAATTTGAAATATTGTCATATTGCCTCTGATTGGTTAAGCTCAAGCCTACACCGCTTTTGAATGATATTATTGTAATGGAGTTTGGCAATAAACCTCAGAGGAGTATTTTGAGTATACCAGCAGCGTCTGTGTGTTATTCCTCCTCTCCGATATATTGATAAAACATTATTGGAAACTGGATAAATCACTGGAGGACGGGTATCGGTTCACATACCCATTACAAATTTCAGTCTAATATATTTTGGCCCATGATTGCGTCAACACCCTCTAAGTTCATAACTTAGATGTGATAGAATACAGGTGAGTCCTGCGTGTCTCTGACCTGCTAACACTGAATCCGTCAGTCCCGCGGACCTGACGGGTTCAGATCGTAACGCACGATACAGCTGCTTTGTATAGAGAATACAGAGCTGCTGTATCTCAGAAAGTAAAATTAATTTTTGATAAAAACTAATTTGAAAGTTGCACCATAAACACTGACTGACATTTAAAAATACAAAAACTTTTTCGAAGGTGTACATGGCCTTTAACTCAGAATCCCCTAAGAGGGTATTTGAAAATGAGTTTTGTAAACTAGACAACCCCTTTAAGCTGCTCTATAAAAATGAAACCTGCACAGTAATTGGTTGCTATGCGCGACAAGGCCAGTTTTTCTGTTAGACAGTTTTGATCAATTAGGCCCAATGTGTTGCTAAAACAATGATAGACCAGATAAATAATATGTGTACTTTAATAATGTAGGATAAGCCACAGTGCTCCAATTCTCTTTCCCCAGGAATGATTTATTTTGTTTACCTCCATGTTTAGATCATGCTGCCACACCACTCAGATGATAGTAAAGCTTTCATATTGTCATGGAAACAGAATTAGTCTCTACAGTGTAATGCTGTAAAATTTGAGACAGATTAACACGACAAGTCCCAGTCAGTTAATGCTGAGAATACAGAATTGAAGAAGTTTATGTTTATTACCAGTTCAACTCCACAAAAAGATTTTAATACATTTATACATTTATTATTTATGCACATTTCATCTCTATTTATTCATGGTGCATAGTCATAATAATAGGAGCTTTACAAGAATATTTTCTTATACAAAGATTCAGGTAACTTCATAGAATCCTAAGACTTTTGGGGTTCACCTCTAAAGATGTTCTCAATAGTGTTTCGATAATTTTCGATTTGCTGTGAGTCCAATCTAACTTCAATCTCCACGGGTGCTTTAAGCTGTGATAAATGGAAATCAACATTGTAAGATCGAAAGATGCATAACTAATAAGCCCCCCCCCCCATATTGTATAATAAATATGTAGCTAATATAACCAATAAAACATTTGACATTTCCTCTAGAACTGTGATTTTCACCTTGTACATCGCAACCTATCCAATCGCTAAGTGAAAGGCTCTCTTTCATGAGTAAATCTAAAAGAAAGAAAAAACACAGCGCCTCATTGTGCAGGTCACCTTACGGTGGGTAGAAGTAGATGCGGTTATGCTCACCTAAGCTAGTTTTGCTGGCACAGTCACAACTCTGGTGTACACATGGGTTTAATGTTGTGAGCTGCAGCTAAATTCCAGCCCATTGACAGAAACTGTCACCGCTAAATAAATGGAGCAGCAAAAACAAAAAGTGGGCTGCTGACATCAGGCACGGACACTTTCTTTATTCTTTAAGTAAGGCCTCATGCACACGAACGTATTTTTTTCCCTCTCGTAAATACTGGCGTAAATACGGGTCCTTGGGCACACATATTCGACCCATATTGCACCAGTATTTACGGGCACGTTTTCACTGCAAAATTGCACTGCACTAATCGGCAGCCCCTTCTCCCTATCGGTGCAGGGTTGACAGAAGGGGCAGCCCTTTCCGCAGTAAAAGTAAAAGAAATTCATACTTACCCCGGCCGTTGTCTTGGTGACGCGTACCTCTTTCGACATCCAGCCTGACCTCCCTGGATGACGCGGCAGTCCATGTGACCGCTGCAGCCTGTGATTGGCTGCAGCGGTCACATGGGCTGAAACGTCATCCCAGGAGGCCGGACTGGAGGAAGAAGCAGGGAGTTCCGGGTAAGTATGAACGTCTATTTTTTTATACAGGTTGATCTAAATTGTGATTGGTAGCCACTGTCCAGGGTGCTGAAAGAGTTACTGCTGATCGTTTAACTCCTTCAGCACCCTGGACAGTGACTATCCCCTGACATCGCCTAGCAACGCTCTCATAATTACGGGTGCACACACGTAGCCACCCGTAATTACGGGAGCCCCATAGACTTCTATGGGCCTGCCCGTGCCGTTATTAGGCCTGAAATAGGACATGTTCTATATTTTTAAACGGCACGGGCACCTTCCCGTAAGCATACGGGGAGGTACCCGTGGCCAATAGAAGTCTACGGGCCCGTAATTACGGGCTGTAATTACGGCCCGTAATTATGGGCGTTTTTACGTTCGTGTGCATGAGACCTTAGTCTGTATTAAGCCTACGTGTTTTGACGCTAGAACAATTTTGATCAAGCCAATGGTCTATACAGAAAACATACAGTGTATGACATTTATAGGTTTAACCCCTTAACGACGAGTGATGGATATATCCATTACAAGCAGGAGCTAGTTCCCGCATATAGCGATGGATATATCTGTCACTCTGATCTCATAGCTACTGCCACTGTACCCACAAGATCAGCGGCAGGAGCACGGCTGTTATACACAGCCAGGCTCCTGCAGCTCTCCAATTCCGGCAGTTTAACCCCTTAGATGTAGCGGTCAATAGCAACTGCGGCATCTAATGTGTTTGACAGAGGGAGGGAGCTCTTTCTGTTATCCCATCGGCACACCCGCGACGAGATTGCAGGCCGCAGATGGATTTCCATGGTATTTCTGCGATCACAAGTTCGCAAAGTGAAGTCCCATAGTGGGACAAAAAAAAAGTTAAACCGTTAAATAAAGCTTATGAAAAAAAAAAAGATTATAGTAACAATTAAAAAAAAAACTCTTTTTTAAAAAAGTGGTTTTATTCAGTAAGTGTCCAAAAAAATAACATATATGGTATCGCTGTGATCGCAACGATTTGAACAATTAACACATTAATTAAACCGCAAAAAAAACTGCAGAAAACGTCAAAATTCCTTTTTTTCTTCCATTCCCCCCATAAAAATAAAATAAACGTTAGTCAATAAGTCCCATGTACCCCAAAATAGTACCAATGAAAAAGACACCTTGACCCGCAAAAAGCAAGCCCACATATGGCTACATCGATAGAAAAATAAAAAAGTTACGGCCCTTGCAATGCGGCGATGCAAAAACAAGTATTTTTTTAATAAAAGGGGTTTCAATGTGCAAACATATAAAACCTTTTACATATTTGGTATCCCCGTAATCGAGCTGACCCATAGAATAAAGGTAACGTGTTATTTACACCGCATATTGAACAGCATAAATTTATAACGTGAAAAACAATGCTGGAATAGCTGTTTATTTTTTAACTAAAATAAAGTTAATAAAAGTTAATTAATAAATTATATGCATACAAAAATTGTGCAATTGAAAAATACAACACGCCCCGCAAAAAACAAGCCCTTATACAGCTATGTCGACGGAATAAAAAAAAAAGTTATGACTCTTGGAATGTGGCAGTGATAAAACGAAAAATAATCTTTGGTCATTAAAGCGCAAAAAGGCCTGGTCATTAAGGGGTTAAAAAAGCCAAATCAGCTACTGTTATGAAGTCATGTGAGTTCAATAGGTTGTAAGTGATGATGGACAGAAAAAACAACCAATCAGAATGTGTGAGGTGACGGCATGGAGGAAAATTATTAAAATGAATAAAAACATAAGGATATGCATATAAAAAATGGTACTGATGCACTATGAAGTTACTTAAAGAGGCTCTGTCACCAGATTTTGCAACCCCTATCTGCTATTGCAGCAGATAGGCGCTGCAATGTAGATTACAGTAACGTTTTTATTTAAAAAAACCGAGCATTTTTGGCCAAGTTATGACCATTTTTGTAGTTATGCAAATGAGGCTTGCAAAAGTCCAAGTGGGTGTGTTTAAAAGTAAAAGTCCAAGTGGGTGTGTATTATGTGCGTACATCGGGGCGTGTTTACTACTTTCACTAGCTGGGCGCTCTGATGAGAAGTAACATCCTCTTCTCTTCAGAACGCCCAGCTTCTGACAGTGCAGATCTGTGACGTCACTCACAGGTCCTGCATCGTGTCGGCACCAGAGGCTACAGTTGATTCTGCAGCAGCATCAGCGTTTGCAGGTAGGCCATTTCTAAAATTAATATGGGTATCAGAGGAGGCAACCTCGATGAGGCTCTTTTGAGAAGAGAAAGCGAGTGGATATTCCGTATGAACTCCGTTAAACCGTTTGGCCTAAACGATAATTTTAATTTTGGTTGTTTTCTTTGATCTCTAAGCGAAAGTGACCAGGAATTATAACAGAACATCTCTTTACTGTATAGGTATGACGGGATTGATTATTTCCGCCATTACACTTATGTGACTGTCTGCTTCCGATATACACAGTAATCAATTTGTACCATCCTAGTATCATGGACTTATGAGTCTATACACATTAGATGTAATTATGCTTAACAGCATTGAACATATTATTTTTACAACCTATCAACCTTCCTTCTCTTCTCACCTAACATGGTGTAAGATTCATTTGTTTTTATCACAACTGTAATCATTAATTGAATTATGCATATACTTGATCTACAGCTGTTGTCTCAGGCTGTACATCAAAATCAAAACTACTGGACAAACAGATTAATACTGATATTTTTGTTAATAATAACTTTTATCACCTTCCCTTTCCAAAATAATTGCTGCATGTTTATTTCTGCAATGATAGTTTCATATGTGTAATTGTTTTGTGAGCACAAAGCATAATCCTCGTACTTTCCGTCGTGAATTGACTGATTCTTAGATCAGGCAATGTTACTTTAACATTGATACATTCCTAGAACTAACAGGAAGTATCACGTTGCACTGTCACACTGTTTCCAATCTACAATTGTCTTGATTGGTCTCTATTCCTGTCAATCAGGAATTTTTAGTATATCTGGGCCGTGAGTCCGGCGGCCACCACCCCTGGAAGAAGCCGGAAGTTCCGGCGAAACGCGCGTCGGGTGTTTCACTATCAACAATGTTTCATGCTCTAACACTAACTCCGTTTTTTGAGACACTAGTCTCCAACTAACAACTGTGGCAGAATATCTGCTAAGAGACAGGGACTCCTCTATGCCTCTATCACTGAAGCTGCACATAGTACGTGCGCTCAGTCAATTATAGCAGCTCAAACGAAGGGACCGGGCTGCTCTGGACGTGCTGAGTAGCACCCAGACAGCTGATCCCGGCACACAGGCTTCAACTCCCTGGTCGTTGGTCACGAACGGCACTGTCTATTGTGTGCCGTAATGATCAACGAGCAGCTTCAAAGACCGCAGAGACTGTCATTTCAACAGTCTCTTGTTGACACTGTACACACAGTGTGTGCCTAGGGAACCGCAGCAGCCTGCAGTGGGGGACCGTGCTGAGCTGTACTGGATGTGCTGTTAGCACCCAGACAGCTGATCCGGGCTCAACACTGTAAACTCCCTTTCTGATCACGAACGGCACTACTCCCTGTATGCCGTAGTGATCAACTAGAAGCTCCTGAAAGTCTCTCCTCGATGCAGCACACAGTGTGTGCCCAGTGAGCCGTAGCAGCCTGCAGTGAGAGTCCGTACTACGCTGTACTGGACGTGCTGACAGCACCCAGACAGCTGATCTCGGCTCTGCTCTGTAGATTACACTGGTTCATTATTCACAAACGGCACTTTTGATTTTGAGCCGTGTGACCATTGAGCCGCTACGTAGAGACTGTTGATTTAGCAGTCTCTCCATCTAGGCTGCACACACATTCTGTGCTCAGTGAGCTGCAATAGCCCACAAATAGGGACCGTGTTTAGCTGCACTGGACGTGCTAACAAGCACCCAGACAGCTTATCCCGGCTTTTGCCGTGTACTCTCTCTCATTTGACCGTGCTCAGCATTGTACATTGTATGCTGATATGGTCTATGTGCAACTTGACAGACACGCAGTGACTGTCACTTTACTAGGTTCCTCCATCGCTGGGCTAACATTACAGCCCGATGAAGGAACCTTCAGCACAGCATTATAGAGAATTGTGTACCACTACAACCAACTCAAGTTAATGCTCTAGCTGTGTAATTTCCACAACACTTTGCTTTAGCATATACAACTGTGGGCTAATCAATATATCAATATACATCTAAGATTTAGGCTACTTGTCCCATTACTCTCATATTTCCCCAACGGAGTAAGAATAATTAAGACATTTATTTGTCTATAGTGTCAAGTGAGGGGTCATTGGCACTACAAATTTTCAGCTAACATTGTTATTTTAACTATTTATTAATAAAGAATTTATTATTTTCAATATTATTTGATCACACTACTTTCCTCTTTCCCTTTCCTGTTACTATACATATATCATAAATCGGTGGTGTACACCTAGTGTGAATCTCATTGCTCCAACATATTATATATAAAATTGTATGAGGGTAATACCTATCAATCTATAATATATATGTATTGTCCAGATTCTGCCGTTTTTAGAAATGTCCCACATGTGGCCCTACTGCGCTCGTGGACTAAAAGACAAGCCCTAGAAGCGAAGAAGCACCTAGTGCATTTTGAGTCCTCTTTTTTATTAGAATATATTTTAGGCAGCATGCCAGGTTTGAAGAGGTGTTGAGGTGTCAAAACAGTAGGAATCCCCCAATAGTGACCCCATTTTGTAAACTACACCCCTCAAGGAATTCATTTAGGGTTGTTGTTACTATTTTGACCGCACATTTTTTTCACAGCACGTATTTGAATTGGGCTCTGAAATGAAAAAAATGTCATTTTTTCCAATAAAATGTCATTTGTGATCAAAATTTCTTATTTTCACAGGGAACAAAATACCCCATTTTGTTGCCCAATTTGTCCTTAGTGTGGCAGTACCCCATTTGTGGTGATAAACTGCCGTTTGGGCCCATGGGAGGGCTCAGAAGGAAAGGAGCGCTATATGTTTGTTGGAGTCCAGATTTTGTTGGATTGGTTTTCGGGTGCCATGTCGCATTTGCAGAGCCTCAGAGGTATCAAAGCAATGGAAACCCACCAAAAGTGACCCCATTTTGGAAACTACACCCCTCAAGGAATTCATTTATGGTTGTTGTTAGCATTTTGACCGCACAGTTTTTTCACAGCACCTATTTCAATTGGGCTGTGACATTAAAAAAATGTCATTTTTTCCAATAAGATGTAATTTTTTACCTAAATTTCTTATTTTCACAGGGAACAAAATACTCAATTTTGTTGCCCAATTTCTCCTGAGTGCATCAATACCCCATTTGTGGCAATAAACTGCCGTTTGGGCCCATGGGAGGCCTCAGAAGGGAAGGAGCGCTGTGTGTTCTTTGGAGTACAGATTTTGCTGGTTTGGTTTTCGTGTGCCATGTCGCATTTGCAGAGCCCCAGAGGTATCAAAGCAATGGAAACCCACCAGAAGTGACCCCATTTTGGAAACTACACCCCTCAAGGAATTCATTTATTGGTAATGTGACCATTTAGACCCCATAGTTTCTTCACAGAACTTATTTGAATTGGGCTGGGAATTTAAAAAAAATATATTTTTTCCAATAATATGTCATTTTAGCTCAAAAATTCTTATTTTCACAAGAAATAAAATACTCAATTTTGTTGCCCAATTTGTCCTGAGTGCGGCAATACCCCATTTGTGGTGATAAACTGCCGTTTGGGCCCATGGGAGGGCTCAGAAGGGAAGGAGCGCTGTGTGTTCTTTGGAGTACAGATTTTGTTGGATTGGTTTTCGGGTGCCATGTCACATTTGCAGAGCCCCAGAGGTATCAAAGCAATGGAAACCCACCAGAAGTGACCCCATTTTGGAAACTACACCCCTCAAGGAATTCATTTATGGGTAATGTGACCATTTAGACCCCATAGTTTCTTCACAGAACTTATTTGAATTGGGCTGGGAATGAAAACAAAATTATTTTTGTCAAATAATATGTAGTTTTGGCTGAAAATTTCTTATTTTCACAAGAAACAAAATACCCCATTCTGTTGCACAATTTGTTCTGAGTGCCGCAATACCCCATTTGTTGTGATAAACTGCCGTTTGGGCCCATGGGAGGGCTCAGAAGGAAAGGACCACCATTTGGCCTACTCGGGATTTTCTAGTGCGAAGTCATGTATGCAGAAGCCCCTGAGGTACCAGTACAGTTGAAACCCGCAAGAAGTGACCCCGTTTTAAAAACTACACCCTTAAGGCATTCATCTAGAGGTGTAGTGACCATTTTGACCGGAGACCTACACCCCATAAACTGTAATGTGGGTTCTCCCGGGTATGGCAATACCCTACATGTGGCTGTTATCAGCTGCCTGGACACACAGCAGGGCCCAGAGGGGAAAGATGAGGGGGATAAGCTGTGCGGAGTGCATCAGGGTAAGTAAAATTGGGGTAAATTATAAACCAAGGGATGTATGATAAATTTTAAAACACTTTCATACAGAGCTCTGGTTATTCGGGACACGTGTCACATTGATATATTGTGTCCTCCCTTATCCCCCTCTTATAGCAGACTTTGCACCTCTTTTGACTTTTTCCCTTCTTGCCAGTTTGGGGAACTTCCCCTGGAAAGTGTTGCCCTGGTACGATGCGTGTGGGCTCGCTTCCAGAAGTACTGGGTGCCCCCCCTTCTTGGTCCCTAAAGATTAGGTTCTTGATAATCACCTCTTGAAATTCCAGGAAAGTTCCCGTCTGGCCTGCACATCGACGTAGCACGTACGCATTGTACAAAGCCATCTGTATGATGTGCCCGGCCAGCTTCTTATACCACACCGCATGGCGCTGTAGGGCTTCAGGGCTTGATCTTACAAGTCCATCACTCCCATGTACCTATTGTAGTCCAGGATGCAGTCTGGTTTGGGGGTGGCCTTTCCTTCATATATCCTAAACCTGTAGGTATACCCTGATGCACTCTCACAGCTTATACATCTTCACGCCATACCTTGCCCTCTTACCCGGCAGGTACTCGCGGAATTGAACCCTCCCTTTAAAATGTACCAGGGACTCATCAATAGAAATACACTTCTCGGGGGTGTATGCTTGGGAAAACCGGGCACTGGAACGGTCTAATAGGGGTCTCCGTTTAGACAAACGGTCAAAACTGGGGTAATCTCGGGGTGGGCACGGCTCATTATCAGTATAATGTAAGAAGCGAAGTATTGCCTCATTTATTAATTTTTTTAGGTTCCAGTTCAGTTCTGAAGTTGCTTTGAGGGGCCCATATATTAGAAACTCCTATCAAATACCCCATTTTAGAAACTAGACCCCTCAAAGTATTCACAACAGCATGTAGAAAGTTTATGAACCCTTTAGGTGTTTCACAAAAATTTAGAGCAAAGTAGGAGGTGAAATTTACATTTTTTTTTTGTCAGAAAATCCTCTTTATACCATTTTTTTTATAACACAAAAGGATTTATCAGAGAAACGCAACTCAATACTTATTGCCCAGATTCTGCAGTTTAGAGAAATATCCCACATGTGGCCCTTGGGCGGTAATGGACTGAAGCACCGGCCTCCGAAGCAAAGGAGCACCCAGTGGATTTTGAGGCCTCTTTTTTATTAGGCACCATGTCCGGTTTGAAGAGGTCTTGTGGTGCCAAAACATTGGGAACCCCCCAAAAGTGACCCCAATTTGGAAACTAGACCCCTTGAGGAATCCATTGTAGTTTTCTTGGGGTGCATGCGGCTTTTTGATCAGTTTTTATTCTATTTTTAGTTGGCGTGGTGACTAAAAAACAGCAATTCTACTATTGTTTTTGTATACTTTTTTTTTTACAGCGTTCACCGTGCGCTATAAATGATATATTCACTTTATTCTGCGGGGCGATACGATTACGGCGATACCAGATGTTTATAGGTTTTTTTTATGTCTTATGGCGTTTGCACAATAAAATACGTTTTGTAAACAATCATTCACTTTTTGTGTTACCTTATTCTAAGAGCCAGAACGTTTTTATTTTTCAATCAATAAAGCCGTGCGAGGACTTATTTTTTGCGTAACGAACTGTAGTTTTGATCAGTACCATTTTTAGGTGCATGCGACTTTTTGATCTCTTTTTATTCCATTTTTTGGGAGGTGAAGTGACCAAAGAATTGTGATTGTGGTTCGGTTTATTATTATTTTATTTTACGGCGTTCACCGTGCGGGATAAATAATGAAATATTTTTGTAGTTCAGGCCGTTACGGACGCGGCGATACCAATTATGTATAGTTTATTTGTTTGTTTATATATTTTTATTAATAATAAAGGACTGATAAGGGAAAAGGGGGGATTTTTACTTTTATTACTTTTAAATCTTTTATTTTCTAATTTTTACACATCTTTTTTTAACTTTTTTTTCACTTTATTACTTTGTCCCACTAGGGGACATGAGGGCAGGAGGCTCTGATCGCTATTCTAATACACTGCACTACATGCGTAGTGCAGTGTATTAGAACTGTCAGCTACTCACTGACAGCAAGCATAGTGGGTCCTGACGTTGTCAGGACCCACTAGGCTTCCGTCTATGGCATAGCCGGACGCCATTGTTTGGTGTCCGGTTGCCATAGTCACCATCGCCGGCCGCTATCGCGTAGCAGGCCGGCGATGGCAGCTTAACCCCTAAAAAGCCGCGATCTCTATAGAACGCGGCTTTTAAGGGGTTAATCAGCGGGGACACAGCGATCGGTCCCCGCTGTAGGAGCTGTGACAGCTGCTGAACAAGACAGCAGCGTCACAGCTCCTGTATGTGTCGGGAGGACGGCCGAAACGGCCGTTACTCCCGAGACGTACTATTACGGCATGGAGCGCGAACGATACAGCTGCCATGACGTAATAGTACGTCAAGGAGCGGGAAGGGGTTAACCCCTTAACGCTCCATGACCTACTATTAGGTCATGCTAACTGTAGCGTTCGCGCTCAGTGACCTAATAGTAGGTCATGGAGTAAACACGGCGCCGTTCGCGCGGGGCGCGTTCATGAGCTGTGATAGCTGCTGTTTCCGACAGCAGACTATCACTGCTCAATGTGCCGGGACCGATCGCGGAGCTCCCCCGCCGATTAACCCCTCAGAAGCCGCGTTCAATAGCGATCGCGGCTTCTTAGGGGTTAATCCGCCATCGCCGGCCTGCTACACGATAGCGGCCGGCGATGGTGACTATGGCAACCGGACACCAAACAATGGCGTCCGGCTATGCCATAGACGGAAGCCTAGTGGGTCCTGACAACGTCAGGACCCACTATGCTTGCTGTCAGTGAGTAGCTGACAGTTCTAATACACTGCACTACGCATGTAGTGCAGTGTATTAGAATAGCGATCAGGGCCTCCTGCCCTCAAGTCCCCTAGTGGGACAAAGTAATAAAGTAAAAAAAAAGTTAAAAAAAGATGTGTAAAAATAAGAAAATAAAAGTTTTAAAAGTAATAAAAGTAAAAGTCCCACTTTTTCCCTTATCACTCCTTTATTATTAATAAAAATATATAAACAAACAAATAAACTATACATAATTGGTATCGCCGCGTCCGTAACGGCCTGAACTACAAAATTATTTTGTTATTTATCCCGCACGGTGAATGCCGTAAAAAAAAATATTAATAAACCGTACCACAATCACAATTGTTTGGTCACTTCACCTCCCAAAAAATGGAATAAAAAGAGATCAAAAAGTCGCATGTACCGAAAAATGGTATTGATTGAAACTACAGTTCGTTACGCAAAAAATAAGTCCTCGCACGGCTTTATTGATTGAAAAATAAAAACGTTATGGCTCTTAGAATAAGGTAACACAAAAAGTGAATGATTGTTTACAAAACGTATTTTATTGTGCAAACGCCATAAGACATAAAAAAAAACTATAAACATCTGGTATCGACGTGATCGTATCGCCCCGCAGAATAAAGTGAATATGTCATTTATAGCGCATGGTGCACGCTGTAAAAAAAAAAGTATACAAAAACAATAGTAGAATTGCTGTTTATTAGTCACCACGCCACCTAAAAATGGAATAAAAACTGATCAAAAAGCCGCATGCACCCCAAGAAAACTACAATGGATTCCTCAAGGGGTCTAGTTTCCAAATTGGGGTCACTTTTGGGGGGTTTCCAATGTTTTGGCACCACAAGACCTCTTCAAACCGGACATGGTGCCTAATAAAAAAGAGGGCTCAAAATCCGCTAGGTGCTCCTTTGCTTCGGAGGCCGGTGCTTCAGTCCATTACCGCCCGAGGGCCACATGTGGGATATTTCTCTAAACTGCAGAATCTGGGCAATACGTATTAAGTTGCGTTTCTCTGATAAATCCTTTTGTGTTATAAAAAAAATGGTATAAAAAGAGTAAATTTCACCTCTACTTTGCTCTAAATTTCTGTGAAACACCTAAAGGGTTCATAAACTTTCTAAATGCTGTTGTGAATACTTTGAGGGGTCTAGTTTCTAAAATGGGGTGTTTGATAGGGGTTTCTAATATATGGGCCCCTCAAAGCAACTTCAGAAATGAACTGGAACCTAAAAAAATAAATAAATGAGGCAATACTTCGCTTCTTACTTTATACTGATAATGAGCCGTGCCCACCCCGAGATTACCCCAGTTTTGACCGTTTGTATAAACGGAGACCCCTATTAGACCGTTTCAGTGCCCGGTTTTCCCAAGCATACACCCCCGAGAATTGTTTTTCTATTGATGAGTCCCTGGTACATTTTAAAGGGAAGGTTCAATTCCGCCAGTACCTGCCAAGTAAGAGGGCAAGGTATGGCGTGAAGATGTATAAGCTGTGCGAGAGTGCATCAGGGTATACCTACAAATTTAGGATATATGAAGGAAAGGCCACCCCCAAACCAGACTGCATCCTGGACTACAATAGGTACATGGGAGGGATGGACTTGTCAAATCAAGTCCTGAAGCCCTACAGCGCCATGCGGTGTGGTATAAGAAGCTGGCCGGGCACATCATACAGATGGCTTTGTACAATGCGTACGTGCTACGTCGATGTGCAGGCCAGAGGGGAACTTTCCTGGAATTTCAAGATCTAATCTTTAGGGACCAGGAAGGGGTGGCACCCAGTACTTCTGGAAGCGGGGCCACACGCAGCATCGTACCAGGGCAACACTTTCCAGGAGAAGTTCCCCAAACCGGTGGAAAGGGAAAGAGTCAAAAGAGGTGCAGAGTCTGCTATAAGAGGGGGATAAGGAAGAACACAATATACCAATGTGACACGTGTCCCGAAAAACCAGGGCTCTGTATAAAAGATTGTTTTAAAATGTATCATACATCCCTTGATTTTTAATTTACCCTGATGCACTCCGCACAGCTTACCCCCCTCATCTTTCCCTTCTGAGCCCTGCCGTATGCCCAGGCAGCTGATAACAGCCACATGTAGGGTATTGCCGTACCCAGGAGAACCCACATTACAATTTAAGGGGTGTATATCTCCGGTGGCGCATGCTGGGCACAATATATTGGACACTGAAATGGCATATATATATATTAAATTGCAAATCTCACTCTGCACCATCTGCTGCGCATTATCTTTTACACAGTACCTGTGGGGTCAAAATGCTCACTACACCTCTAGATGAATGTCTTAAGGGGTGTAGTTTTTAAAATGGGGTCACTTCTCGGGGGTTTCAACTGTACTGGTACCTCAGGGGCTTCTGCATACATGACTTAGCACCAGAAAAGCTCCAGTAGGCCAAATGGTGGTCCTTTTCTTCTGAGCCCTCCCATGGGCCCAAACAGCAGTTTATCACCACAAATGGGGTATTGCCGCACTAAGGACAAATTGGGCAACAAAATGGGGTATGTTGTTCCTTGTGAAAATAAGAAATTTTGATCAAAAATGACATCTTATTGGAAAAAATATCATTTTTTTCATTTCACAGCCCAATTCAAATAGGTGCTGTGAAAAAACTGTGCGGTCAAAATGATAACAAAAACCATAAATGAATTCCTTGAGGGGTGTAGTTTCCAAAATGGGGTCACTTCTGGTGGGTTTCCATTGTTTTGATACCTCTGGGCCTCTGCAAATGCGACATGGCACCCGAAAACCAATCCAGCAAAATCTGGACTCCAACAAACACATAGCGCTCCTTTCCTTCTGAGCCCTCCCATGGGCCCAAACGGCAGTTTATCACCACAAATGGGGTATTGCCGCACTAAGGACAAATTGGGCAACAAAATGGGGTATGTTGTTCCCTGTGAAAATAAGAAATTTTGATCAAAAATGACATCTTATTAGAAAAAATATCATTTTTTTCATTTCACAGCCCAATTCAAATAGGTGCTGTGAAAAAACTGTGCGGTCAAAATGATAACAAAAACCATAAATGAATTCCTTGAGGGGTGTAGTTTCCAAAATGGGGTCACTTCTGGTGGGTTTCCATTGTTTTGATACCTCTGGGCCTCTGCAAATGCGACATGGCACCCGAAAACCAATCCAGCAAAATCTGGACTCCAACAAACACATAGCGCTCCTTTCCTTCTGAGCCCTCCCATGGGCCCAAACGGCAGTTTATCACCACAAATGGGGTATTGCCGCACTAAGGACAAATTGGGCAACAAAATGGGGTATGTTGTTCCCTGTGAAAATAAGAAATTTTGATCAAAAATGACATCTTATTGGAAAAAATATCATTTTTTTCATTTCACAGCCCAATTCAAATAGGTGCTGTGAAAAAACTGTGCGGTCAAAATGATAACAAAAACCATAAATGAATTCCTTGAGGGGTGTAGTTTCCAAAATAGGGTCACTTTTGGTGGGTTTCCATTGCTTTGATACCTCTGGGGCTCTGCAAATGCGACATGGCACCCGAAAACCAATCCAGCAAAATCTGGACTCCAACAAACACATATCGCTCCTTTCCTTCTGAGCCCTCCCATGGGCCCAAACGGCAGTTTATCACCACAAATGGGGTATTGCCGCACTAAGGACAAATTGGGCAACAAAATGGGGTATGTTGTTCCCTGTGAAAATAAGAAATTTTGATCAAAAATGACATCTTATTGGAAAAAATATCATTTTTTTCATTTCACAGCCCAATTCAAATAGGTGCTGTGAAAAAACTGTGCGGTCAAAATGATAACAAAAAACATAAATGAATTCCTTGAGGGGTGTAATTTCCAAAATGGGGTCACTTCTGGTGGGTTTCCATTGTTTTGATACCTCAACACCTCTTCAAACCTGGCATGCTGCCTAAAATATATTCTAATAAAAAAGAGGCCTCAAAATGCACTAGGTGCTTCTTTGCTTCTAGGGCTTGTGTTTTAGTCCACGAGCGCAGTAGACACACATGTGGGACATTTCTAAAAACTGCAGAATCTGGACAATACATATTTTGTAGTATTTCTCTGGTAAAACCTTCTCTGTTACTAAAAAAAAATTGAATAAAATTGAAATTCAGCAGAAAAAATGAAATTTGCAAATTTCATTTCCACTTTGCTTTAATTCCTGTGAAATGCCTGAAGGGTTAAAAAACTTTCTATATGCTGTTTTGAATACTTTGAGGGGTCTAGTTTTTAAAATGGGGTGTTTTATGGGGGTTTCTAATACATAGGCCCCTCAAATCCACTTCAGAACTGAACTGGCACCTTCAAAAAAAGGCTTTTGAAATTTTCTAAAGAATATGCGAAATTGCTGTTTATGTTCTAAGCCTTGTAACGTCCAAGAAAAATAAAATAATGTTCAAAAAACGATGCCAATCTAAAGTAGACATATGGGAAATGTGAACTAGTAACTATTTTGGGTGGTATAACCGTCTGTTTTTCAAGCAGATGCATTTAAATTCTGAAAAATGCGATTTTTTGTAAATTTTCTCTAAATTTTGCAATTTTTCACAAATAAAGACTGAATATATCGACCAAATTTTACCACGAACATGAAGCCCAAAGTGTCACGAGAAAACAATCTCAGAATCGCTTGGATAGGTTTAAGCATTCCGACGTTATTACCACATAAAGTGAAATATGTCAGATTTGAAAAATGGGCTCTGAGCCTTAAGGCCCAAACTAGGCTGCGTCCTTAAGGGGTTAAAGAGGCTCTGTCACCACATTATAAATGGCCTATCTTGTACATAATGTGATCGTCGCTGTAATGTAGGTAACAGCAGTCGTTTTTATTTAGAAAAACGATAATTTTTGATGGAGTTATGACCTGTTTTAGCTTTATGCTAATGACTTTCTTAATGCCCAACTGGGCGTGTTTTACTTTTTGACCAAGTGGGCGTTGTGGAGAGAAGTATATGATGCTGACCAATCAGTGACCAATCAGCGTCATACACTTCTCTCCATTCATTTACACAGCACATAGTGTTCTTACTAGATCACTGTGTGCAGCCACATACTCACACATTAAGGTTACTGAAGTGTCCTGAGAGTTAATAGACATCACTACTAGCCAGGACGTGATGTCTATTCAGAATCCTGACACTTCGCTAACGTTTGTGTGTGATTTACTGCACAGCACATCGAGATCACGCTGGGCTGTCATTTACAGCGTAATCTTGCGAGATTACGCTTGAGGTGCTATGAATCACACTCAAATGTTAGCGAAGTGTCAGGATTCTGAATAGACATCACGTCCTGGCTGGTAGTGATGTCTATTAACTCTCAGGACACTTCAGTAACGTTAATGTGTGTGTATGTGGCTGCACATAGTGATCTAGTAAGAACACTATGTGCTGTGTAAATAAATGGAGAGAAGTGTATGACGCTGATTCGTCAGCGTCATACACTTCTCTCCAACACCCACTTGGTCAAAAAGTAAAACACGCCCAGTTTGGCATTAAGAAACTCATTAGCATAAAGCTAAAATAGGTCATAACTTGGTCAAAATAGATTGTTTTTCTAAATAAAAAACACTGCTGTAATCTACATTACAGCGCCGATCATATTCTGTAGAAGATAGGCCACTTATAATGTGGTGACAGAGCCTCTTTAAAGCACAGATGAAAAATCTGTAAGTAGGGATTTTAAGTGTGGTATCAGAATTAGATTTTTGTGCCCCTTGACTTTACCATATATTTTCATTGTCACTGCCACTTTCAAAGCCTCAGAATAGTTCCTTGCAAACATGCCAACAGAATCTCCAGATTGTAATGTCGGGTTAATAAAGCATGATGCTTAGTTAAGTCTTACAGTAAAGACTTTGCCAATTTTTGACAGATTCCAGTGATACTCTAATATTTATGTATTTTTCTTATTCTTTTGTTTTCCGCTGTGATAAGTGGCATTAGCTTTCACCAAGTTTTTGGGAGCCACTTATCACATGCCTTGCTCAACTGATACAACATACATGCTCCGTCAACCTGAAGGTCATGTTAATGGGGGGAATTATCCTGATAACTATTATGTTATCTTAAAAGGGTTTTCTGGTTTTACATTATTATTAAATTAAAGTGTGTAAGATTCCAAATTAGACCACTTACTAAGATTTAATGGCGGTAATTTACTAAGACTGGCGTTTCATACGGCAGTCTTAAACAGAAGCCCGCTGGAGGTAAGATGCACTAAAATGATTAAGAGGATAATGCAATATATAATAGATACTTTTTTTTAAAACAGTGATATTTGGCAGTCCTGTGTATCGCATGGGAGCATTAGTTGCAGATCTTTAAACAAATTATTCTAGTAAATTTAATAGCTAAGAAACAATCTTTTTTTAATGTATTTTTTTTTTATACAATAGGAACGAGTAAAAAGTATAAGTACAAGCACCTTTAAAACATCTTCTTCTTCCAGACCTCCCATATTACGCAGCTCACCTCCTTCTGATCTTTGTTGTAAAAATTTCTTGCATGGTCCACCCTATTCCGAAAAGTTAGATCAGAACAAAAAATAAAGCGTTATCAATATTTACCTGGTCTTTTATCATCATTTAATCAAACCAAAACATCTCTTTTTGAATAAAAAGTTAGATCTTTAGTGTAGCAGCAATAAATAAGGCTTCGTTCACATCTGCGTTGTGGCATTCGTTTTAGCGGATCCATTGAAATAAAAAAAAACTGACAGACTGACTGAATGCAATAGAAGGTAAAATATGTTTTTTATATTTTTAACTGATCTGTTTTTATCTTTGCATCATTTTTAATCTGCGCATGTGCAGAAAAAATGGATCCGTTAAACGTAATGCATAACTGATACAAACGGATGGTATATCAGTTTGTAGCCGTCATCCATTGACTTCAATGTTAAAAAACCCGTAAAGGTAATTTTTTCGATGGCAACAATAGTGTAGTGGACTGAGCTATTGCTTCTGCCAAAAAAAACAAAAAACCTTACGGAACGGAAACAAACGGAAACCATTTGCAACGGAAGCATTACCATTGAAATCAATGGTACTGCAAACGGAAGCTATGGTTTCCGTTTGCCTTTCCGTTGATGGGTTCCCCTCACGGAAAGGTCTAGCAGAACCCATCAATGCAACCCCAATGCTGATCTGAACAGGACCTCAAATAAATGTATTGGAAGAATTTTTAGGCTTAGAATGTGTTGACCTCCAAAACAAGCAGTTTTTATATAGACAATTGGGGCATACAGTAAGTAATCATCTCTTAAAATCACATATTATTCAACTGGGATTCTTATCTGAATTTAAAAACAGTTTTAAATAAAAATTTAGACTGTAATACCTGCATATTACAAGCATCGCTGTGCGAGAAAAAATGAAGAAAACTTCCATGAGTCTTCTCTGTCAACATGCAGAGACCAAATGCAACAAGAAAAGTTGACACAATCACACGGGAATCCATAGCTGTAATAGAAAAGAATAAATAACTTAAGATATTGCAACGCAGTAACAGCATGTCCTATAGAATCATATGGTATAATGAGCTACAAAACATTCTGATTCACTTTCCATCCATTTTTGTGTTGTCTTTTTATTTATACCCAAAGGAAAAAAATTACTTCGGGGGAAGTTGGAAGAGTATAGTAAAATAACAGAATATTGCACTTTCTCTCATCCCTTATGGCCACTTATGAGTTCACATTGACAGCAAAAAAGCAATTGTAGAAAAACACTTTGCTCATATTTATTATCAGTGTTTTTAGTAGTAGAAATGGTACCAATTTTATGTGAGTAATGTGGTTCTAATGTAATTAATTAGAAAAATAATGGATAAAATAAAATACAACGTTACTGTTGTAGTCACTGTATTATTGCATAATAATATTTTTGCATAACCACTGCATAACATCCGCTGCCCGGAGGCAGCGGTATAGCTGATCGCTGCGGGGTCCGAGTGTCGGATTCCCATCAATCATATACTGATGACCTAGCCTATGGATAGGTCATCAGTTTGAAAAACCGCCCCTTGCCCGGACAACCCTTTTAAATAAAGATGTATATATTCACAAGGATACGCAGAAAGACTTGATGAGTATCATATTTCTTATGTACTAGGATACTGAACATATACGTTTAGGTCGGCTAATCAATTATGTTAATTAACAAATGCTATTGCCCTCAATGTTTCCTTTTAGAGGATTGTGGATATTCAAAATCACAAATCAAAAATTGTGTGAAAACCTGTGTAAATACGCATGTTAATATACATGCGGATTTGCTGATTTTATAGGTTATTCTGAGCAGAATGTGAACGTGGTCTTATTGTCTTCTTATGTGTTGTCTATGTTCAGTTGGAAGAACACAATCAGTCTGAAGGAATACAGAAAAAAGAAGACAAATGAAAAACAAAAGAAAATTAGCATAAAGTCATTACTCATATGTCTTCTAAGGAATGATGCTTTGTGTGTAGTAGATTTAGCCCTGTGCAAATGACAAGCAAAGATTAAAGTAAAGACTTGAAAATGTAACAAAATATTTTACTCACCTATCTGTGCTTTGGCTTGTTTTAAATCACAGGCTGGAAATTCTCACACCATATCTCAGTATGGGGTGTCATCGCTATCTTTTATATGCCACGGTTGGAGGCGTAGCATTGACATCAAATACAGATTTCTTTGGCCCCTAGAAACAATCATTTTTATTGCTCTTCTGATGTCAAGCTCTAGTGCGAAAATATTTTTTGCTGCCCTGATACTGCACTTACTATAGCTCAGTGTCAGAGTTTTCCATACTGATATGGAACACATTTCTAAGAACAATTTTTATATCGTAATGCTGAATTATCATTGCTGGAGCTCTAGATATAGTTACACATATATTTTGCAAATAGTATATAAGGTTCTGCTGATTAATTGCTTGATATGCATGCCTGCTTATTTTCCGGTTTGTGTCCTGGTATATTATATAGTTTTCATTGTGTGTTTAGGCCTATTTCCTTATATCAAAACCTGCAACAGAAGAGCAGCGATTCCGCAGCATTAATTGACGTGATGCGGATTAAGGGCATGACCACACATGGCGGAATTCCTCCGCAACTGTCCGCATCAATGCCGCACAGAATCTGCGTTGCAGATTCTGCAGCGGATCTGCACAAAATGTGCAGAAAATTGATGCGGACTGGCCGCTGCGGACTGCAGGAAAAGTGCTTCTCTTCTCCCTATTCAGTGCAGGATAGAGAGAAGGGACAGCACTTTCCCTAGTGAAAGTCAAAGAAATTCATACTTACCGCCCGTTGTCTTGGTGACGCGTCCCTCTTTCGGCATCCGGCCCGACCTCCCTGGATGACGCTCCAGTCCATGTGACCGCTGCAGCCTGTGCTTGGCCTGTGATTGGCTGCAGCCGTCACTTACACTGAAACGTCATCCTGGGAGGCCGGACTGGAGACAGACGCAGGGAGTTCTCGGTAAGTATGAACTTATATTTTTTTTTACAGATACATGTATATTGAGATCGGTAGTCACTGTCCCGGGTGCAGAAACAGTTACTGCCGATCGCGTAACTCTTTCAGCACCCTGGACAGTGACTATTTACAGACGTCTCCTAGCAACGCTCCCGTCATTACGGGAGCCCCATTGACTTCCTCAGTCTGGCTGTAGACCTAGAAATACATAGGTCCAGCCAGAATGAAGAAATGTCATGGTAGTAAAAACAATACGCTCCGCAGCACACATAAGATCTGCGGACTTCATTGCGGAATTTTGACTCTCCATTGAAGTCAATGGAGAAATTCCGCAATGAGTCCGCAACCAGTCCGCCACTGCTCCGCAACAGACAGAGCATGCTGCGGACACCAAATTCCGCTCCGCAGCCTATGCTCCGCAGCGGAATTGTACGCATCGTGTAAACGAACACTGCTAAATTAAAGTGAAAGTCAATGGAGAAACGGCTCCGCTGCGGATTAACGCTGCGGAGTGTCCGCAGCGGAATTTAAGTGAAATTCCGCTATGTGTGAACCCGCCCTAAAAACTGCTCCGCAGGTCAATTTATGAACGGTTTCTAAGCAGATTTTTCCGCTGTGTGTGGATAAGATTTGTTTAAATCTCATCCACACTGTTGCTACTGTACTACACTGCGGAGCTTCCGAAATTAAATCCGTTGCGGAAAATCCGCAGTGTGTGTTCCTACCCTCAGGCTGGATTCACAGACAGCGTTTTGTTGCATTTATATGTTATTTGTGGCATTTCTATTGGTGTTTTTAACTGTTTTTCTATGAATTTTTTAGTGCCGTCAGATGTAACATTGAAGTCTATAGTGAAATATAAAACGCACTAAACACGCATCTGTGTTTCGGTTTGTGACGTAATTGAGGCAATTTTGTGGTGTTTTTTTTCCAAACGCAGCATGCTCTGCATGGTGTTTGACATTTTTTTCATAGGCCTCTCTATAGGTCTTCAAAAATGGCATAAAAAACATGTACAAATTGACACCAAATTAAAAAGGCCACTAAAATGCCATAAAAATGAGTGTTTTATTTTAAGATAGACAGAAGATATCATCAGCACAGCCAGCAATAGAGCAGGATGGACCCAATTTAAATGCAAATTTTGGGAGGATGCTCGCAGCAAATAATCCCAGTCCAGGGGAAACAGCAGATCCAAATAAAGAAGAGGAAACCGCAGCACTCCAGTAGAAAAATAAGAACCCTTTATTCACCAAAGCATCACCTGCAACGTTTCAACCCTTACAGCATGCTTGTCAAAGACCCTGTGAGGGTTGAAATGTTGCAGGTGATGCTTTGGTGAATAAAGGATTCTTATTTTTCTACTGGAGTGCTGCGGTTTCCTCTTCTTTATTTGTTTTATTTTAAGGCCACGTTCTCACGTGGCAGAATTTATCCGCTGCAAATGTTTGTGCATATGCGGGGCAATTACGCAACGAATTGCACCAAAATTTGCATATTTGACAGTTAATTCAGACGTAGCAGATATCACAGCGGACTTGCCACAGATTTCAGTTTTTGCATTGCAAAGGCGGAAATCCACAGTGAGATTCCGCTTCTTCTCCACAAAATAATGAGCATGCTGCGGAGGGAAAATTCTGCACCGCAGCCTAAATTCCGCACAGTTAGGCTGGGTTCACACGTGGCGGAATTTCACTTAAATTCCGCTGCGGACACTCCGCAGCGTTAATCCGCAGCGGAGCCGTTTCTGCATTGACTTCCACTTCTATTTAGAAGTGTTCGTTTAGACGATGCGTAACATTCCGCTGCGGAGCATAGGCTGCGGAGCGGAATTTGGTGTCCGCAGCATGCTCTGTCTGTTGCGGAGCAGTGGCGGACTCATGGCGGAAATTCTCCATTGACTTCAATGGAGATTCTAAGTTCCGCAATGAAGTCCGCAGCTGTCATGCACATGTTATGTGTGCTGCGGATGCGTCTTGCTTTTTTGCCATGACATTTCTTCATTCTGGCTGGACCTATGTATTTCTAGGTCTACAGCCAGACTGAGGAAGTCAATGGGGCTCCCGTAATGACGGGAGCGTTGCTAGGAGACGTCTGTAAATAGTCACTGTCCAGGGTGCTGAAAGAGTTAAGCGATCGGCAGTAACTGTTTCTGCACCCTGGACAGTGACTACCGATCACAATATACAGCAACCTGTAAAAAAATATAAGTTCATACTTACCGAGAACTCCCTGCTTCTGTCTCCAGTCCGGCCTCCCAGGATGACGTTTCAGTCTAAGTGACGGCTGCAGCCAATCACAGGACAAGCACAGGCTGCAGCGGTCACATGGACTGGCGCGTCCTCCAGGGAGGTAGGGCTGGATGCCGAAAGAGGGACGCGTCACCAAGACAACGGCCGGTAAGTATGAAATTAGTTTACTTTCACTAGGGAAAGTGCTGTCCCTTCTCTCTATCCTGCACTGATAGGGAGAAGGGAAGCACTTTTCCCGCAGTCCGCAGCAGCTAGTCCGCATCAATTTACTGCACATTTTGTGCAGATCCGCAGCAGAATCTGCAACGCAGATTCTGTGCGGCATTGATGCGGACAGTTGCGGAGGAAATCCGCCACGTGTGGTCATGCCCTTATTTTCCACAATGTCTGAACTAAGTTTTCTAAAATTGTATAGAAACAAATGTAAAAAAACGGCTGCTGCAGAATTCCACTGCGGACTGTCCGCAGCGGAATTCAACAGCAATTCTGCCATGACTGAATGTCGCCTAATAACGCTGGCGTTTTTAGAAGCAATTATAGATGTAAATTAAATTACCAGAAACATTCTGTGTGTGAAGAAGGCCTGAGGGTCAATGCACACAATCCGTATTACGTGCGGTTTTGTCGCTCGCATATGCGTGCGGCAAAACTGCAGCGTAATACAGTACCAGCATAGACAATGAGATTCCAGGAAATCTCATGTACACGCTGCAGTATTTTCCCCCACGTAAATTGACCTGCGGTGCAGATTTTAATATCTGCAGCATGTCAATTTATCTTGCGTTTCCGCTTGCGAATTCTATCTGCCTAGTGCAGTGGAAAATCGCACCAAAACACGCCACATGAAAACACCATGATTTACGCATCAAAACATAAAAAACCGTACCGAGAAAACGAAAAGACAATTTCTTGCACTTTCCTATGGTTTTGCTGCGTATTTTCCATAGCAAAACACGCAACATGTGCATATAGCCTGGGAGTGCAGTTGCATGCGGCAGATTTTGTTTCATTCATTCCTGTGACTGAAAATCAGTTCTATTCATATGAATAGAATTTGCAGAAATCCATGCACCTGCTGCTAAAACAACCCCATTCAGATTAATTAAATTTATTTTCAGTCGTAGAAATTTCTGCAACAAAATCTGCCGCATGTTATTCCACCCTTGGGCCTTGTTCACACAGTGCAAACTCTACATCTATTTCTGACAGAAATACTGCTTTTGTAATATAATACATAATATAGTATAGGGTAGTATATATCAGCGGCATAGCTATAGGGGTCTCATCGATTGCAATTGCGACCAGTCCCCCCTGCCACATCAATCCTGCACTTACTGATGCCAGAGGGTAAGGGGCCTACCAGTAGCAGAAAGAACACCCAGCCACTCAACGTGGGAACATGGTTAAATGGACATGTGGTTTACTTACTGTTAAAATTTTGTTCTTTTAGCCATACAATTTTTGTGTGAAGTTATCTGTCACTGGTTGTCTCCCTTCCTGTAATCTGCTGTCCATCCCCTGCTGAATGTAAGTCAATGGAGGGGTGAGAAGGGTGAGAAAGCAAGAACAGAGAGACATAGATGTGATGGTAAGCTTTCTATGTCACTCCAGGGCTAGATTCTCAGCTACACTACTTATTACTGCTGTATATTCCCCTCCATTCTGCTGCAGCTATTTTATATGTTATAATTAGAGATAGGAGAGCAGGATTCTCTTCTTTTCGTATGCAGTGTACAGAAGACATGATAGCCATTAGGCTCTGCTCACTAGCATTGAGACAGAGCCTGCAGAAGGGAAAACTGCTAACACCACATGCATATAATGGCCAGAAATACAGTAGGGCTATTCCTCATGTACACATGACAGCTTATTCTGAAAAGTCCCCTAAAAAGTTAGGTACACTTTAAAAAGGATCTGCCACTAGTTTAGAAAAACCCAATCTCCTAACTAATCTAATAGGCGCTGTCACGCTGAAAATTGTTTCCCAAAACGTTAATTATTTTGAAAGTTGTTTTTTTTCTAAATATGCAAATGAGGCTATTCTAGCCAAAAAAGGCGTACCACTGCTCTTTCTTTGTGGGCGGTGTTTGTGTTGTCTGTATGATGCTGTCCAATCAGCGTCATACAGCTTCTCCCCTGCACAGTGTAGGCTCAACTTCAATCGCGAGATCACGCTGTTGTTACACTGCTGGCCGCTGCTCCTTCAACTCATCGCCTCAGCGCTCATCCAGGAAGATTGCCCCTGCATCGGCCATCTCATCCTGGGACTGTCTTTCTGGATGAGCACTGAGGCGATGTGTTAACCCCTATCCGCACCAGGACGTAACTGTCCGTCGTTGCGGGAGGTTACTTCCCGCACGAGGACGTACAGTTACTGAGTTTTTCCCGGTGCACACTGTCGGCGACAGCGTGCACCGGGAACCGGGAGGTCAGCTGTCGCCGACAGCTGACACTCCACTCTTGCCGACCAGCGGTCCTTTGCCGCTGGTTTCGGCGGATTATCCCCTTAAATTCGGCGATCAGGTGCAATCGCCAAATTTTGGGGGTTTCTAACATATCAGCAGACCCCGGTCCGAAATCGCGGGGTTTGCCGATAGTTACTATGGCTTCCGGGTCTGCCATGGACGGAAGCCCATCAGGACCAACCTTCAGCTGGTCCTGATAGGCTTCCTGTCAGAGTGACAGGAAGTCACTGTGTCGTTCCCGATGGCACACTGTCGGCGACAGTGTGCATCGGGAACTTGGAGATCAGCTGTCCCCGACAGCTGACACTCCAGTGTTGCCGATCAGCGTCTCATTGCCGCTGATTTCGGCAATTAACCTGTTACATACGGGGCTCGATTGCGATCTCCGCATGTAGCGGGTTTGTAGCGCATCAGCAGCCCCCATGCAATCGTGGGGGCTTCTGATGCTTGTGATGGCACCCGGGGGCCAAACAACGGCCCCCAAGTCTGCCATGTATGTCAGCCTATGAGGATCAGTCTCTGCTGATCCTCGTAGACCAACTGTCAGAGTGACTGTGGCGTCACACTGACAGTTGGAATACGTTACACTACCTAGGTAGTGTAATGTATTCTAGCAGCGATCAGAGCTGCAGGTCAAAAAAAGAAAGTGTAAAAAGTTAAAAAAAAGTTAATAAACAAAAATATAAAGTGTAAAAAGTAAAAAAAAGTTAATAAAAATGTTTTATAAAAGTGTAAAAATAAGTTGTTTTTTTCCTATAATAAGTCATTTATTACAGAAAAATGAAAACGTTAAAAAAAGTACACATATTTGGTATCACCGTGTTCGTAATGACCCAAACTATGAAACTATAATGTTCATTTTTCCGCACAGTGAACGCCGCAAACAAAATAAACGGAAAACTGTCAGCATCGCTATTTTTTGGTCACCACCCCTCCCAAGATATAGAATAAAAAGTGATCAAAAAGTCGCATTTACCCCAAAATGGTACCAATAAAAACTACAACCCGTCCCGCAAAAAACAAGACCTCCCACAGCTTTTTTGACGAAAAAATAAAAGTTACGGCTCAGAATAGCGTGTCTCAGAAAATAAATTATTTTATAGAAACGTAATTTTATTGTGCAAACGCTGCAAAACTTTAAAAAAACTATACACATATGGTATCGGCGTAATCGTACCGATGGGCAGAATAAATTAAAACGTAATTTATTGCGCACGGTGAACGCAGTAATAAATAAAGAATTTAAAGCGCCAAAATCGCTGTTTTTTGGTCCTTGAGGGGTGTAGACTCCAAAATAGGGTCACTTTTGGGGGGTTTCCACTGTTTTGGTCCCTTCGGGGCATTGCAAACCCGACATGGCACTGAAAACCAATTCAGCAAAATCTGCGCTCTAAAATCCAAAAGGCGCTCCTTCCCTCCTGAGCCTTGCTGTGGGTCCAAACATCAGTTTACGACCACATATGGGGTATTGCCGTAATCGGGAGAAATTGCTTTACAAATGTTGGGCGGCTTTTTCTCCTTTATTCCTTGTAAAAATTAAAAAATTCTATGTTTCCACAGAAAAATAGGTGATTTTCATCTTCACAGACTAATTCCACTAAATTCTGCAAAAAAACTGTGGGGTCAAAATGCTAACTATACCCCTAGAAAAATGCCTTGAGGAGTGTAGTTTCCAAAATGGGGTCACTTTTTGGGGGTTTCGACCTCCTCAAACCTGACATGGTGCCTAAAATATATTCCTAAAAAAAGGAGGCCCCAAAATCCACTAGGTGCTCCTTTGCTTCTGCGGCCTGTGTTTCAGTCCATTAGGACACTAGGGCCACATGTTGGATATTTCTAAAATCTGCAGAATCTGGGCAATAAATATTGAGTTGCGTTTCTCTGGTAAAACCTTCTGTGTTACAGATTTTTTTTTTATTACAAATGAATTTCGGCAAAAAAAATGAAATTTGTAAATGTCACCTCTACTTTGCCTTAATTCCTGTGAAACGCCTAAAGGGTTAAAATACTTTCTGAATGTGGTTTTAAATACCTTGAGGGGTGCAGTTTTAAAAATGGGGTGATTTATGGGGACTTTCTAATATATAAGGCCCTCAAAGCCACTTCAGAACTGAACTGGTCCGTGAAAAAATGGCCTTTTGAAATTTTATTGAAAATATGAGAAATTGCTGCTAAAGTTCTAAGCCGTGTAACGACCTAGAAAAATAAAAGTACGTGAAAAAAAATGATGCAAACATAAAGTAGACATATGGGGGATGTTAACTAGTAACTATTTTGTGTGGTATTACTATCTGTTTTACAAGCAAATATATTAAAATTGAGAAAAACGCAAATTTTTGCACATTTTTGCTAAAATTTGAAGTTTTTCACAAATAAATATTGAATTTATCGACCAAATTTTTTCACTAACATAAAATACAATATGTCACGAGAAAACAATCTCAGAATCGCTTGGATAGGTAAAAGCATTCCGGATTTTTTACCACATAAAGTGACACATGTCAGATTTGAAAAAATCATGTGTCCACAAGGCCAAAACAGGCTGTGTCCTAAAGGGGTTAAAGGAGCTGCGGCCACAAATTTAAACACAGCGTGATTTCACAATTAAACCTTTAAGGACACAGCCTATTTTGGGCTTATGGATCAAGACAATTTTTTCAAATCTGACATCTGTCAATTTATGTGGTAATAACTTTTGAATGCTTTTATTTTTTTAAAACGATTCTAAAATTATTTTTTCATGAGACATTGCACTTTAAGTTAGCGGTAAAATGTGGTCGATACATTCAGTGTTTATTTGTGAAAAACACAAAATTCTAGAATTTTTTTTCAAAAATGTGCATTTTGATCAATTTAAATGTATCTGCTTGTAAAACAGATAGTAATACCACACAAAATAGTTACTAGTTAACATTTCCCATATGTTTACTTTATGTTGGCATTGTTTTTTGAACTTTTTTTCATTTTTCTAGGATGTTACAAGGCTTATAACTTTAGTAGCATTTTCAAAATTTTAAAGAACATTTCCAAAATCTATTTTTTTGGGACCAGATCAGTTCTGAAGTGGCTTTGAGGGCTATATATATTAGAAACTCCCCATAAATCACCCCATTTTGAAAACTGCACCCCTCAAAAAATTTTAAACAGCATTTAGAAAGTTTCTTAAACCTTTAGGTCTTTCACAGGAATTAAAACAATGTGGAGATGAAATGTACAAATTTTCATTTTTTTTTGCAGAAAATCCATTATAATCCATTTTTTTCTGTAACACAAAAGGTTGTTTTTTTTTTTTTTTTTTTACCAGAGAAACACAATTCAGTATGTATTGCCCAGATTCTGAAGTTTTTAGAAATATCCCACATGGGGCCCTAGTGTGCTAATGGACTGAAGCACAGGCCTCTGAACAAACGGGCACCTAGTGGATTTTGGGGCCTTCTTTTTATTGGAATATATTTTAGGCACTATGTCAGGTCTGAAGAGGTCTTGTGGTGCCAAAACAATGGAAACACAACCAAAAATACACTATTTGGCAAACTACACGTGGAATAAAGGGGAAAAACAACCCAAAATTGAAAAGCTATTTCTCCCGATTATGGCAATACCCCGTATGTGGTGATAAACTGCTGTTTGGAAACATGGCAGGGCTTAGAATGGATGGAGCACCATTTGGCTTTTGGAGCACAGATTTTGCTGGAATAGTTTTCAGGTGCCATGTCGCATTCGTTGAGCCCCTAAAGTACCAGTACAATGGAAACCCCCAAAAAATTACTCCATTTTGGAAACTACACCCCTCAAGGAATTTATAGAGGGTTATAGTGATCATTTTGACCCCACAGATGTTGCATAGAAATTATTAACACTGGGACGTGAAAATGAAAAATTGCATTTTTTTCGACTAGAACGCAGCATTTACCCCAAATTTTTCACTTTCAGAAGGGGTAATGGCAGAAAAAACACACAATTTGTTAAGCAATTTCTCCTGAACATGGATATACCCTCTATGTGGTCGTAAACTGCTGGAAGGGCACACGGCGTGGCTCAGAAGGTAAGAAGCACCATTTGGCTTTTGAGCACAGCTTTTGCTGGAATATTTTTCAGGCACCATGTTGTGTTTGCAGAGTCCATGAGGTACCAGTACAGTAGAAACTCCCAATAAGTGATCCTATTTGGGAAACTACACCGCTCAAGGCATTTATTTAGGGGTGTAATGAGCATTTGGACCCCACAGGAGTTTTCCAAAATTAGATGCAATACATGAAAAATTGCAAATTTTTCACAATGATGCCAGTTCAGTGCCCAATATGTTGTTCCCAGCTTGTGTTATCGGAGACACTTCGCCAATTATTTCTTATGCAAGTTCTCCTGGGTCTGTCAATTTCCCACATGTGGCCATTATCTGCCGCCTGGGCACACGGCAGGGCTCAGAAGGGAAGGAGCGCCATTTGGCTTTTCAAGCACAGATTTTGCTGGAATGGTCTTCGGGTGCCATGTTGCGTTTACAAAGTCACTGAGGTGCCAGTACAATGGAAATCCCTAAAAAGTTACCCCATTTTGGAAACTAAACCCCTCAAGGAATTTATTTTGGGATGTGGTAAGTAGTTTGATCCCACATTTTGTGGAATTATTGCATAACCAGTGCACAAATGTGTCATTTATAGGACACTTTGTTTCATATTCAGCACATGAAACTGAGGAAATGTACTCCAATATTTATTGCAGTGTCTCTCTTGTGTTCAAATATACCCCCACTTAGGCTGTAATCTGCTGTTTGGCAACACAGTGGGACTCAACAGCAATCGATTACCACCCTCTGGCTTTCAGGACGTAGCTTGAATGACTTAAAAACCTCTGTGTGAACAGGAGTTATGTCTGTTTTTTAATACTTTATCAGCGCCTTAGTAATAGCAGTTGCCTGTTTGATGTCCAGTACTAAGGCGGGGCTTAGTGTTAGCCAGTAAGTGGTAGTACACATAGAGTATTTTGACGCTGTTTTTGATGCAGAAACTGCATTGTAAACAGCACAAAAAACCGCCTGAAATCGCCTCCTATTGATTTCAATGGGAGGCGGAGACGTTTTTTTCCCCGCGAGCTGTAAAAACCAAGGAAAACCGGGATAAAGAAGCGACATGCCCTATCTTCAGGCGTTTCCATCTGACCTCCCATTGACATCAATGGACTGCAGAGAAAGTGGTTTTCGCAGCGTTTTTTGCATGAAGGAATTTTGAGGCAGATTTTTCCACCTGCAAAGAACTCTGTGTGAACAGGGCATAAAACGACTAGCAGTAAGCCCCCATTATTCCCCTGGTAGCCACCGCCACCAGAGGTATCGGGAAGAGCCGGGTACAATCCTGTACCCGACCATCTGTAGTGATGGTTGGGTACCGGGGAGGCTGCAGGCTTGTATTAGACTAGGAAGGGCCAAAAACAGTGACCCTTCCCATCTTGGTAATGCTAGCCGGCTGCTGCTGTGTTGTATCTGGTTGGTTATGAAAAATGGAGGGACCCTACGTCCTTTCGTCAATTATTTTATTTATTTTTTAAAAAACGATGTGGGGTCCCCCCAATTTTTCATAACTAGCCATATACAATAAAGCAGTCGCAGCCTAGCATTACAAGGGTGGGAAGGGCCACGGTGTTTGGCCCTTCCCAGCCTGTGCCCCCCCCCAGTGCCTGACCATCACTTCAGATGGTCAGTTACTGGACTGTAGCCAGCTCTTCCCTATACCCGGTAAGGGTGTAATAATGTGGGGTCACTGCTAGCCTTTTTACTGGCTAACACTAAGCCCTGCCTTAGTAATGGACATCGTCAAACAGACAACTGGCATTACTAAGACGCTAATAAAGTATTAAAAAAACACAAATGCATAAGAAAATATTTTTTTATTGAAATAAACACTCCCACACAGGACCCTCGTTAACCAGTTTATTTATTAAAAAAAACAATAAAAAACGTAGATCATCGAAGTAGTCCACTGAATCTACGATGAAGTCCAACGAATCTACGATGTAGTCCAACGAATCTACAATGTAGTCCAATAGGTCCAGCGGAACCTGCAAAATAAAAAAAATAAAGTTAGTAATATGAAAAATAAAAATACTTATACTCACCCACAGCAGACGTTTGTCTTTTTCCCTGTGCTGCAAAAGAAACTAGAGGTGAATGAACTGGGACAGGAACTAGAGATGCAGCAGAAATATTAATAGTTATTAATAATCTGGCGCATCATGGACCTTCCCCTCACAAACCTCCCCCACACATGCACCCACACCAACCCCCAACTCACCTACTCCCCCCACAGACACACACACGTACGTACCCACCCACCCACATACACACACACACACACACACACACACACACACACACACACACACACACACACACACACACACACACACATCCACATGTACTCCTTCACACTGCCACATACATTCCCCACTCCCCACACACCCAGCACCCCCAGACACACACGCACCCCCGCCAACCCCACACACAAACGCCCCCAAACATGCAGCCGCTCAAAAAACAAACAAACAACGCACCGCCCCACACACACATACCCCCCCACACGTACATACCCCCAAAGGTACTCCCCCACACCAACACACACATTACCCACCCCTGCACACACATATCCTTACACACACACAAACTCCCCACACACTGCCCCTACACACACACAAACCCCCTCACACACAGACCCCCCAAACATGCAACCATGCCCCACACAAACATGAAAAACACACACACACACACACACACACACACCACTAACCTGCAGTGCACCGGCTTTCTTTCTACAAACCAGCTTCTATGCTGGGTCGCTCTGAACTGCGCATGTCACCGAGCATGCGCAGTACAGAGTTAGACGGCAGAAGCAAAGGAGATAGGAACGGGAGCCGTTTGTATGACCTATGGCCTGTAGCTGCCATGTTTCATCTGTGTATGTGTCGTGAAGTAAATATAATATTTTATTAAATAAAAACACATAAATTAATAAAAACAATAAAATTCATGACACCTTTACTTTAATGGAAAATACAAAAAGGGCTAAAAAACTTAGAGAATAAGTCATAAAATTAATAATAAGGGACGATTGGTAAGCCTGAAAACAGTCCTTGATACACAACCCTGACTTATCAGGACAAGTTGTCACACTGATAGCCCGTGTCTTTCCACATTCTGTTTTTATAACAGACACAACATTTTTTGTAGGTTTGTCTTTTTCTCAGTGGGGGGCACTTCACCTGGGAAGTGCTGCCCTGATACAATTCTGCTGACCTCTCTGTTATGGGATGTGCTTGTAGCCTCTTCTGCTCAGTCTTTAAATGTAATTGTTTTATTACTTTCACCTGGTAGTCAAGATACCGTGCTTGATTCCCTGACTTCCGATAGTTGATAAAGGAATTGTACAGCGCTGTTTATAAGAAGTGTACTGCAGTCTTCTTATACCATACGTGTGACTTCCTCATTGCGCTGTATGGCTGTAGCATTTGATCAGCCAGGTCTACACCACCCATGTGTTGGTTATATTGCTGAATAGACACAGGCTTGAGAGATTTGTCATCCTCTAACTGGAACAGGGGTGCTGCTGTCCCCATGAATGCATGTGATAATAAAAACATCCTTTTTATCTCTGAATTTAGTCACCATACAGACGCTGAAAATTGTTCGACAGAGTGGATTGGAATTACTTGATTGAAGTCCTTAAAAAATTTGGCCTTCCTGAATTCCCATACGACAGGTAATGGCATTGTATACCTGTCCTACTGCCCGAGTCCGAGTTAATTGCATTCTGTCACCATCCCTTAAAATCTGTAATAGGACAAGACAAGTGTGCTCCTTATCCCCTCCCTTGTTTGTCCTGAATATTAAAACATTCATACAACATATTAGGCAACACCCTCAAGTTGAAGGGTTCAAAAATAAGAGGACATACATTCCAAACAGCAGCCTTCGCAGATGATCTGCTTTTAATCACCACAAACCCTGACAAATCCTTCCCAATTTTCTCAGGTATATTTGAGAGCTCCAAATTAGTTTCCAATTTTAAATTAATTCAAACAAATCTGAGACTCTCAACATAATATGCCCCAAAAGTGTAGTGTTGGCAGCTGAAGCGACATCACCATTCACCTGGTCTTCAAACTGTATAAAATATTTAGACTTCAAAATCTCACCCTCGCCAGACTTCTAGTTCCCTCTCAACTACATCCCTCTGCTCACCAACATTGAAAGAAGTATGAGCAATTGGAAAATTCCATACATCTCATGGATAGGGAGATACAATCTAATCAAGATGCTGAAAATTTCCAAGTTGACGTACGTGCTTCAGGCAATGCCCATCTTCCTCCCACAAAGTTTCTTCCAAAAGGTACATAGCAAAATGCTTAAATATATTTGCAATAAAAAAGGACACGTCTGGCATTTAGGACCTTAACTCGCCCTAAACATTTGGGGGTGGGGGCTTATTCTCACTAATGTTAGGACTTTTTATCAGGCCATTCATTGGCATAGAATTATAGACTGGCACGACAATCTTCAAACCAAACTATACTTACCTATTGAAGAGGAAATGTGTGACTCCTTTCAAACGCAAAATTTGTTACGAACTGCTAGTGCTAGTGGGACCACTCCTCAAACGAATCTCGTTACAAAGGCATCAATAGAAGTGTGGAAGAACTTGTCAAAACATAAGGATGTGTGCCCCAGTCCTTCTCCACTGACTTAGTTGGGAGACTTGATAGGTCTGTGAGACCTAAAATGCAATAATAAAACGATTATACAACTTGAGTTGAGAGGGAAGTTTGTGGGTCAGTTATTAAAAGAAGGTACTTTGCCGTCTCTGGCACAGCTTCAATTGTTGTTCCCCAAGTTCGCCTGACTTACATTATATACAAATACAGTCTAATTACAACATGTTATCGAAACAAGGAGATATCAATAGACCTCTGACATGGTTTGAATCTCTAATATCAACCACAGTCCATACCTAAACTTACATTTAAAAAAGTATAAGAAATTAGTGACACTGGATACAGATGATCCACTACCATATATTAGCTCCTGGATAAAGGAATGAGATATTAAGCTCAGTCCTTCAGATATACTCCAAATATATAGATCCAGCTGTAGGCCCTATAGATGCATAAATCTACAGGAAACATGTTACTACTTGTAAACAGATGGTACAAACAGGGCCGCCATCAGGAATTTCTGGGCCCCATACAGGGAAAGAGATTGAGCTCCCCCCTCCATTACCAGGGGTGGGCAACGGAAAGGGTGGTGCTCACGTTTGTACGCTATACGCAGTAACTGATTTTGTTACTGTTGTCAAGTTACAGTGAACGAAACCATGAAGCAGTCAGTGACAAGTTGATACCCTGGATTTGATTGAATTCAGCCAAAACATATGGCATACAATGGGATACGTCGCCTGAGCTACCACAGGTACACTATACGAACTATAGACTGTGACCTGTGTCCTGTTGGCCAGCTGCCCTACCGTCAAGGCAGTATGGTCCAGTGGGTCCACGTACCCAACGTGACAGGCTGCAGCGGCGGTCACATGGGATGAAGCGTCATAATAAGGAGGCCCTCTGACATCATCCAGGCCGGCCTCCATGGATGATGTTTCATTCATGTAACCACCGCTACAGCCTGTGATTGGCTGCAGCGGCGGTCACATGGGATGAAGCATAATCCCAGGGGGATGAAACACAGACTCCTAAGTAAGTTTAATATTTTTTTTTGTCTTCTGAATTCTGTTTTTTTTTGTGGCGGGATCGCTGCTATTTGAACAACTGCCATTTGATGCAGGATTTTCATCCCCGTTGAATTCAATGGGGAAATCCCGCAACATATAAGCAGCGTTTAAGTAAAGACTAGAGATGAGCGAACTTTTCAAAATTTCGGTTCGGCTAGTTCGCCGAATTTTACAAAAAAGTTCGATTCGGACCGAACTAGTTCGGACCGAACCTGTCACTTCCGTGCGCCGAGAATGCTACTGTCCAGGGTGCTGATAGAGTTAATGGGCTGCACTAACTCTTTCAGCAACCTTGACAGTACATGCTCGGCGAGCGGAAAATACAATTTTAATGTAATAAAAAAATAAAAATAATATGTTCGTACTTACTTTCATCCTGTCCGGCCTCCAGGGACGTTTCATCCCTTTCGCCGCTGCAGCCAATCACAGGCTGTAGTGGCGGTCACGTACGTCAGGATGACGCTTCATCCCACGTGACCGCATCTGCAGCCAATCACAGGCTGCAGCGGCGACATGGATGAAACGTCATCGCTGGAGGCCGAACAGGAGGAAAGTAAGTATGAACGTATTTTTTATTTTTTTGGGCATGTATGTATGTTGTCATGTATGTATGTATGTATATATGTGCATGTATGTTTGCATGTATGTTGGCATGTATGTATATATGTGCAGGGCCGGCCTTAGGGTAGATGGCGCCCCGTGCAAAATTATCTTTCGGCGCCCCACGCAATTATAAAAAATGCCCCATAAAAAAGCATAATTCCTCCCCACAGTATAATGCCCTATATAGTGCCCCCACACAGTGTAATGCCCCTTTAGTGCCCCACACACAGTATAATAATAATATTTAATAATGTAATATATTATTACGCCTTCAAGGACACAGTATTTTGTCCTCTAATTGTGCCCACACAGTGTTATGCCCCCTAAGTGCCACACACATTATATTGCCCCCTGTAGTGCCCCTACACAGTATGATGTCCTCCACAGAGTATAATGCCCCCACAGCGCCCCTAGTAGAAAGTTCCCCCTGTAGATTGTGCCGTACAGCCTCCCTGTAGACAGTGCCATAATCCCCCACCTCCTCCTTGTAGACAGTGCCATACAGCCCCCATCTGCCCCTTGTAGTGTCATACAGCCCCCATCTGCCCCTTGTAGTGCCATACAGCCCCCCATCTGCCCCTTGCAGTGTCATACAGCCCCACCTCCCTCTTGTACACAGTGCCCCCCACCGCCCCCTTGTAGAAAGTGACATACAGCCCCCACCTCCCCCTTGTAGACAGTGCCATACTGCCCCCCACCTCCACCTGACAGGATCCTTGCGTAGGCTGGCTTGACCCAGAGATGTCATCACGCCGACTGCTTAGGGATCCTGTCCCTGCGCCTCATAGGCTGCAGGCGCCTCTGTAGCCTGTTACAGAGTTTCCCAACCTTTTCGGACTTGAGCCACCCCTGGAAAAAAAAAATTCCTCAGGGTCCCCCTACCAAAAATTGTTTAGAGAAAGACAGAAAATAGCTAAAAATAAGCACTACATTCTTAGGGTATGTTCACACAGCATTTTTTGGAAGGCAGAAAAAATCTGCTTTTGAATTAACAGCGTTATTTGATGTTTTTTTTTTAGCGTTTTTTTTAAAGCCGTTGAAGCGAATGCAAAAGACGCAGCAAAAAAAGCTCCAAAAGAGCGCCAAAGCTATTTTCTTCCTACTATTAATTTCAATTGGAGGTCAGAGGTGTAAACCACTTGAAGACCATCAGCCCCCCCCCCCCACCACTCACAGTAAAATGACCATCAGCCCCCCCTCACGGTAAGGCTGGGTTCACACACACTATTTACGGACGTAATTCGGGCATTTTAGCCCCGAATTACGTCCGAAAATGCGGCTCAAAAGCGTCGGCAAACATCTGCCCATTCATTTGAATGGGTCTTACGATATTCTGTGCCGACGGTCATTTTTGCGCCCGCGTCAAAGAAAAGCCTGTCACTTCTTGAGACGTAATTGGAGCCGTTTTCCCTTGACGCCATAGAAAAACAGCTCCAATTACGTCCGTAATGGACGCAGCGAAAAGCGCCTGCACATGCCATTACGTCTGAAATTCCGGAGCCGTTTTCTCCTGAAAACAGCTCCGTAATTTCAGCCGTAATGGACGCTGCCGTGTAAACATACCCTAAATGACCATCAGCCCGCCACTCACTGTAAAACTACCATCAGCCCCCACTCACAGTAAAACTACCATCAGCCCCCACTCACAGTAAAACGACCATCAGCCCCCACTCACAGTAAAATGACCATCAGCCCCCCACTCACAGTAAAACTACCATCAGCCCCCCACTCACAGTAAAATGACCATCAGCCCCCCACTCACAGATGCCCCCTGTAGGTCATGCCACACAGCCCCCTGTAGGTCATGCCACACAGCCCCCTGTAGGTCATGCCACACAGCCCCTTTGTAGGTAGTAGGGATGTCACGACACCTGAATTTGGACTTCGATACCGATACTTCGTGTAGTATTGCAATTTCGATACCAAAACGATACTTTGCCAACAGTAATAAAAAAAAGTTCTTCCATTTTCTGATGTGAGGCACGAGGTGTGATGCTGAATTTAACCTCCATTTGCCTCACATTAATAGTAATTAACCCCATCATGTTTCTCAGTCATAATGGGTTAATGTGTGAGGTACATGATGGGGTTAATTACTATTAATGTGAGGCACGTGAAGGTTAAATTCATCATCGCACCTCGTGCCCCACATTAATAAGTGAAAGCAGTTTTTTTTTTGTTTTTTTTTACAGCGTATACATCATAAATGACGCAAAAAAATTGTTGTGCAGGTTATTACGGCCGCGCCAATAGCGAATGTGTGTATTTTATATATTGAGACTTATTTTAAGGTTTATTGTAAAAAAAAAGGTGAATGTGTATTTTTTTAAATTTAACAATACTTTATGTTTTTACTTTATTTTTAAACTTTAATGTACTGGCATATATCAGCTATATGCCAGTACATTAACCTGTGGACAGATAGTACACAGGCAGTTGTTAGGACATACCTAAGTATGCCATAACAACAGGAAATATGGTAAGACAGCCCTGGGGTCCTTCAATAGACCCTGGGCTGTCTGCCCATATATGGTATGTCCCTCAATCGTGTCACAGGAATTCCCTGTGACGCGATCCAAGGGGCATCCCCCTCCTCACTTTCCCCTGAATGCTGCAGTCAGTTTTGATCGCAGCATTCAGGAGAATAGCGGCGGAGATGAGCGGTTTCTCTGATCTCCGCCGTTATAGAGCGGGGCTGCGGCTGTGTAATAGTCATTGCCCCGCTCCTGACAGAAGTGCGTGCGCGGTCAGCATGAGGTAATGCGGCCGGCGCTGCACTAATGAGCGATAGCGCAGGCACCGAAGACAGAACATGGGGGTGTTTTGCAGTGCGGCCGCAATGTTCTGTTTTCAGTGCCGCTGCTCATTAGTGCAGCGCTGGCCGCATCACATCATCCTCGCGGCGCGCTCTTGTCAGGACTCAGGAGCGGGGCAATGGCTGTATTACACAGCCGCAGCCCCGCTCTCATTCATCATGTATTACTATACTTACCGGTGTGGCTCGAACCATATGGGGATGCACAGTATCGAAGTTTCGATGCAGTGTGCATCCCTAGTAAGTAGTGCCACAAATCCCCCCCTTGCCGCACAGCCCCCTTGTAGGTAGTGCCACACACACCCTTGTAGGTAGCACTCCCTTCCTGTAGATAGCGCCACTGTAGCTCCCTGTGGCTGGGGATTCCGCTCCTTGACGGAGTGCTTGATGTCCATATATGAACAGTGACATCGGGCAACTAACTCCTGAAGCGGAATCCCTGTCCACAGCGTTGCCGACGCTGTGACCGGGGATTCCACTCCAGGAGAAGCCCCTGACGTCTCTGTCCATTTAGTCGGGGGGTGCCATCTACAGGGGTTCTGCAAAAAAATCTCCTCCTCCTCCTCACATCCACTTTGCGCTATGAGGAGGAGGAGAGAAAGCACATCCGTGGCAGTTGTCCAGAGGAGTGTCGCGGCACCCCTGGAGGGTTCTCATGGGAACCTCATGTTGGGAACCACCAGCCTAGTAGATCACAGAGCAGTGAGATACCTCCCTGCTCTGCTATAGTGTTCAATAGTATCTGCGTCTTTAGCAGGGCCGTATTTACAACTCACGCTGCCCTAGGCACTAAGCCTGAATATACCCCCATTACAGGCCTATTTAGTTTAGCCAATTATCATCATGATTCGCCAGTTTCTGACCAATTATAATGATATTTGGTCAGTGTTAACAAAGGGGAAGATCAATGATAAAAACTTTGCTTATCGTTAATCTCTAATGAAAAAAAAAAAGGTAATACACCCGGCCGTAGTCATAGCGATGCATATTCTGTTCTGAGCGTAGCCCGGCCTCCAGGGATGACGATGCGTCCCATGTGACAACTGCAGCCAATCAAAGGCTGCAGCGGTCACATGGACTACAGCGTCATCGCAGGAGGCCGGGCTACGCTCAGAGAGAGAGAGGGACTACGGCTGGGAGTATTAGCTTTTTTTAAAATTTACTTCTGCAGTTTTTCCGCCCAAAAAACTCCACCAAAATTTGGTGCTGTTTTTCAGGTGAAATTCCCTGCGGTTCTCAGGACGTATACACTGTGTGGTTTTACGTATCCGCCCTGTGTGTTCCTACCCTTATAATCAAATTGCTCTCCCCCACAAATATTATCTCTAAGGGCTTATTTAGACAAACGGGATATACGTCCGTTCAACACGTGTGATTTTCACGCGCGTGGCACGGACCTATATTAGTCTATGGGGCCGTGCAGACATGTGTGTGATTTTTATGCTGCGTGAGTCCGCTGCGTAAAAGTCATGACATGTCCGTTCTTTGAGCGTTTTTTGCGCATCACGCACCCATTGAAGTCAATGGGTGCGTGAAAACCACGCATGCCGCACGGAAGCACTTCCATGCGAACAGCGTGATTCACGCACCAGCTGTCAAAAGGATGAATGAAAACAGAAAAGCACCACGTGCTTTTCTGTTTACAAACATCCAAATGGAGTGTCATAATAATGGCGGCTGCGCGAAAAGCACACAGCCGCGCATCATATGATGCTGCCGCACGGAGCTGTCAAATGCATTTTGCGCAGGCAAAACGCCATGTTTTTTGCGTGCGCAAAAGGCACACGCTCGTGTGAATCCAGCCTAAGGGTAAGGCCACACAGAGCGGCCCTGACACGGTTGCAACGCAGCTAGCAACCACGCCGGCACCATGTTCAGTGCGGCTGTCAAACAGCCTGTTTGTGGCCGCACGTATTCCGGTTACATTCGCACGCGCACTGCCGCTCCATTCATTCTCTATGGGAGCGCCGGAGATAGCCGAGTGCAGTGTTCTGCTTTTTCCGGCGCTCCCATAGAGAATGAATAGGGGGTAAGTTGTTGTAATTTGCAAAATCGTGCGGCCATAAAGGGTATATTAATTCATGGCCGCACAATTTTGCAGATAAAGGGACGGTTTACCCGCGTTAACGTGCGGCCATGAATTAATACACCCTTTATGGCCGCACGATTTTGCAAATTACAACAACTTACCTCCTATTCATTCTCTATGGGAGCGCCGGAAAAAGCAGAACACTGCACTCGCTATCTCCGGCGCTCCCATAGAGAATCAATGGAGCGGCAGTGCGCATGCGAATGAAACCGGAATACCCCTTAACGAGGTATTTGACAGCCGCTCCTACTTGGTGCCAGCGCGGTTGTTGGCCGCGTTGGTGACAGTGTGAGGGCCGCTCCGTGTGGCCGTACCCTAAAGAATCCTTTCTCCCCATACATAACGCTAAGTTCCCCTCCCCCATGATTCATAATAAGCTCCTACACCACAAAATAAACTATACAGAAGTCCCCCTCCCCACAAAATACATTTATAAAGAATCCCACACACTCCTATAGCATTTAGGGCAATGTCCCCTCACCCTCAAAATCGATCTGTAAAAAATACACTCAAAGTACCTCTAACCTAGTTTCCCCTCCCCCACAAAATCGATCTGTAAAAAATACACTCAAAGTACCTCTAACCTAGTCTCCCCCTCCCCACAAAATACATTTATAAAGAATCCCACACACTCCTATAGCATTTAGGGCAATGTCCCCTCACCCTCAAAATCGATCTGTAAAAAATACACTCAAAGTACCTCTAACCTAGTTTCCCCTCCCCCACAAAATCGATCTGTAAAAAATACACTCAAAGTACCTCTAACCTAGTCTCCCCTCCCCCACAAAATCGATCTTTAAAAAAAAATAAAAAAAAAAACATCCTGTTACACATCACATAAAGCCCCCTCCCTCACACTGCACATAAATAGAAATAGATTAAGCTAAAGCTGCTGCTCTTCTTACCTGACTCTGGAGCTCCGTGGAGGAGTCTTCTTCACTGGGGCAGCAGCACAGCAGGAAGGAGCTGCGTGAGGTGCTCAGTGTGTGTGACACTGCAGTACAGGCTAAGGCCGGCCATGTATATGTGCATGTGTGTATGTATATTTGCATGTATATATTTGCATGTATGTATGTATGTTTGCATGTATGAATGTTTGCATGAATGTATGTTTGCATGTATGTATGTTGTCATGTATGTATGTTGTCATGTATGTATGTATGTATGTTGTCATGTATGTATGTTGTCATGTATGTATGTATGTATGTTGTCATGTATGTATGTATATATGTGAATGTATGTTTGCATGTATGTTGGCATGTATTTATATATGTGCATGTTTGTATGTATATTTGCATGTATATATTTGCATGTATGTATGAATGTATGTTTGCATGTATATATTTGCATGTATGTATGTATGTTTGCATGAATGTATGTTTGTATGTATGTATGTATGTATGTATGTATGTTTGCATTTATGTATGTTTGCATGAATGTATGTTTGTATGTATGTTGTCATGTATGTATGTTGTCATGTATGTATATATGTACATGTATGTTTGCATGTATGTTGACATGTATGTATATATGTGCATGTTTGTATGTATATTTGCATGTATATATTTGCATGTATGTTTGCATTTATGTATGTTTGCATGAATGTATGTTTGCATGTATGTATGTATGTATGTTGTCCTGTATGTATGTTGTCATGTATGTATGTATGTATGTATGTTGTCATGTATGTATGTATATATGTGCATGTATGTTTGCATGCATGTTGGCATGTATGTATATATGTGCATGTTTGTATGTATATTTGCATGTATATTTGCATGTATGTATGTATGTTTGCATGTATGTATGTATGTTGTCATGTATGTATGTATGTATGTTTGCATGTTTTTATTTTTGCATGTATGTTTGCATGTATGTTTATATATATGTGCATGTATGTCATTATGTTTGCATGTATTTATGTTTGCATGTATATTTGTGCATGCTTGTATATATGTATGTATGTATCTTTGTATGTTTGTTTGTATGTATGTATGTTTTCATGTGTGTGTGTATGCATGTATGTATGATAGTTTGCATGTATGTATGTATATATGTGTGTATGTTTTCATGTATATATGTGCATGCTTGTATGTTTGTATATATGTATGTATGTATGTTTGCATGTATGTTTGTTTGTATATATGTCTGTATGGCCATGTATGATACTGTCTGCTGGCGCCCTGTATCTAAGTCAACTTCGCGGCAGGCTTCTATACATGGTATAACAGTCAGTATCACACATTAAACTGAATCTAAGCCTACGACATATTTTATTTCATTTTTTTTTTTTTACAGGTTTGGTGTTTGGACTACGTCGGATTCGAGGACTACTTCGATGACGGTTTTTTTTTCTACAATAAAATGGTTAATGAGGGTTGTGTTGGGGGGTGCTTTATTTCAATAAAATATTTTATCTATATCTTTGTCTTTTTCTTTTCAAATTTTATTACTACCACTTTAGTAATGGCCGCTGTCTGAGTGACAACATCCATTACTATTATGAAAACTCAAACTTATATTTATCAAATGAGTTGCAAAATCACTAGAAAATATAGTCAAGACATTGACAAGGTTAGAAATAATGATTTTTATTTGAAATAATAATTTTCTCCTTCAAACTTTGCTTTCGTCAAAGAATGCTCCATTTGCAGCAATTACAGCATTGCAGACCTTTGGCATTCTAGCTGTTAATTTGCTGAGGTAATCGGGAGAAATTTCACCCCATGCTTCCAGAAGCCCCTCCCACAAGTTGGATTGGCTTGATGAGCACTTTTTGCGTACCATACGGTCAAGCTGTTCCCACAACAGCTCTATGGGGTTGAGATCTGGTGACTGCGCTGGCCACTCCATTACAGATAGGATACCAGCTGCCTGCTTCTTCCCTAAATAGTTCTTGCATAATTTGGAGGTGTGCTTTGGGTCATTGTCCTGTTGTAGGATGAAATTGGCTCCAATCAAGCGCTGTCCACAGGGTATGGCATGGTGTTGCAAAATGGAGTGATAGCCTTCCTTATTCAAAATCCCTTTTACCTTGTACAAATCTCCCACTTTACCAGCACCAAAGCAACCCCAGACCATCACATTACCTCCACCATGCTTGACAGATGGCGTCAGGCACTCTTCCAGCATCCTTTCAGTTGTTCTGCATCTCACAAATGTTCTTCTGTGTGATCCAAACACCTCAAACTTCGATTCGTCTGTCCATAACACTTTTTTCCAATCTTTCTCTGTCCAATGTCTGTGTGCTTTTGCCCATATTAATCTTTTCCTTTTATTAGCCAGTCTCAGATATGGATTTTTTTCTTTGCCACTCTGCCCTGAAGGCCAGCATTCCGGAGTCGCCTCTTCACTGTAGACGTTGACACTGGCGCTTTGCGGATACTATTTAATGAAGCTGCCAGTTGAGGACCTGTGAGGCGTCTATTTCTCAAACTAGAGACTCTAATGTACTTGTCTTGTTGCTCAGTTGTGCAGCGGCGCCTCCCACTTCTCTTTCTACTCTGGTTAGAGCCTGTTTGTGCTGTCCTCTGAAGGGAGTAGTACACACCGTTGTAGGAAATCTTCAGTTTCTTGGCAATTTCTCACATGGAATAGCCTTCATTTCTAAGAACAAGAATAGACTGTCGAATTTCACATGAAAGCTCTCTTTTTATAGCCATTTTGAGAGTTTAATCGAACCCACAAATGTAATGCTCCAGATTCTCAACCAGCTCAAAGGAAGGTCAGTTTTATAGCTCCTCTAAACAGCAAAACTGTTTACAGCGGTGCTAACATAGTTGCACAAGGGTTTTCAAGTGTTTTCTAATCATCCATTAGCCTTCTAACACAGTTAGCAAACACAATGTACCATTAGAACACTGGAGTGATGGTTGCTGGAAATGGGCCTCTATACACCTATGTAGATATTGCATTAAAAACCAGACGTTTGCAGCTAGAATAGTCATTTAGCAGATTAACAATGTCCAAACTTTTGAACGGTAGTGTATATAGCACCAGAACCAAACTCAGTACATATATACAGCTTTAAGAATCAAGCTCAGTACAAATATACAGTACTAGAACCATGCTCAATACATATACAGTATATGTCACCAGAACTAAGCTCAGTATATAAATACAACACCAGAACAAAGCTTAGTACATAAATACAATACCAGAACCAATCTCAGTACATAAATAAAATAACAGAACCAGTGTTTTTATTATTTTTTTATTTTTACATTGTGGTTGGGGAAAAATGGGAAAAGGGTTGTTTTTTTTAACTTTGAAAAAATGTTTACACTCCTGAAAATCTATCTAACAATTTTTTTCTTTTACACATTTTATTAGTTCCCCTAGGGGACTTAACCAGTGATCATTAGATCGCTGGTACAATAAACTGCAATACATTGATGAGTTACGGAAACAGTGTAACTTGCTAAACTTCGCTGTTTCCGTAACTTCCATGGTAGTGATTGGCAGTCACAGAAGCATGCTACGCTGTTTCCGTAAGTACTATTCAGTTCTATGGGAGATACGGAAACTGCGTAGCTCAGCGAGTTACTCTGTTTCCGCAACTCAAACATGTAACCAGGAAGTGGCCGGAAGACAGCGGTGCCGGCTAAGATAGAACATATCCTGTGGATATGTCATAAATGTCCTTCAAGGGTAAACCATTATAAATGCAGAAGTCGCTATTGACCGCGGCATTTGACTAGTTAAACGGCCAGGAACAATGCCATCACTGTTCCTGGCCGTTAGAGCAGCGTGTCAGAAGCTGACACCTGCAGTGTATGGAGCGGGCTCAGCGAGTGAGCCCGTTCCATAAATCATCCCCTCCCCGCTCCATGATGTTCCGGCACATCATGGGTCCGGAAAGAGTTAATTAAGGAGCGGTAAGTGGGCCCGGCGCTGCCGGGTCCCTTGACTGCCGACTATAAGACGCAGGGACTTTTTAGCATTAAAAACCAGACGTTTGCACCTAGAATAGTCATTTAGCACATTAACAATGTATAGAGTGTATTTATGATTAATTTAATGTTATCTTCATTGAAAAAAACTGTGCTTTTCTTTAAAAAATAAGGAAATTTCTAGGTGAACCCTAAACGTTTGAACGGTAGTGTATATGGTATCCCCGCAATCCTAATGACCTAAAAAATAAAGTTAGCATATTATTTAAACCACAAGGTAAAACCCGTTTTTCCCATTTCCCCCCAAAATAATAATAATAAAAGGTTAATCAATAAGTCCTATGTACCCAAAAATAGTAGCAATGAAGTCCTTCAAAAAACAAGGCGATGCAAAATAAAATGATTTTATTTCAAAAGCGTTTTTATTCTGTAAAAGTAGTAAAACATAAAAAACTATACATATTTGGTATCGCCGTAATCATACCGACCCATAGAATAAAGGTAGAATGTTATTTAAGCCACACAGTAATCAACGTAAATGTAAAATGCATAGAACAATGGTTAAATTGCTGTTTTTTTTATATCCCCCCAAAAAAAATTGTTAATAAAAGTTAATAAAAAAATTCTACATACCCCAAAATGGTGCCATTGAAAAAACAACTCATCCCGCAAAAAATAAGTCCTCATACAGCCATGTCCACGTGAAAATAAAAAAGTTATAGCTCTTCGAATGTGATGATGGAAAAAACGAAAAAAAATTGCTTGGTCATTAGGGCCCAGAATGCATGCAGGGGGAAGGGGTTAAAAGGACTGGTCTGTTGCTCAGTGGTCCACAGTCCTGTTTTCAGATGAAAGTAAATTTTGCATTTCATATTGAAATCAAGGTCCCAGAGTCTGGAGGAAGAGTGGAGAGGCATCAATCCAAGTTGCTTGCAGTCCAGTGTGAAGTTTCCACAGTCAGTGGTGATTTCGGGAGCCATGTCATCTGCTGGTTGGTCCACTGTGTTATATCAAGTCCAGAGTCAACGCAGCGTCTAGCAGGAAATTTCAGAGCACTTCATTCTTCCGTCTGCTGTCAAGCTTTATGGAGATGATGAGTTAATTTTCCAATAGGACTTGGCACCCGCCCATACTGCCAAAAGTACCAATACCTGGTTTATTAACCACAGTATCACTGTGCTTGATTATCCAGCAAACTCGCCAGACCTAAACCGCATAGAGAATCTAAGGGGTATTGTCAAGAGGAAGATGAGAGTCACCAGACCCAACAATGCAGACGAGCTAAAGGCCGCTATCAAAGCAACCTGGGCATCCATAACACCTCAGCAGTTCCACCGGCTGATCGCCTCCATGCCACGCTGCATTGATGCAGTAATTCATGCAAAAGGAGCCCCCACCAAGTATTGAGTGCATATATTGTACATACTTTTCAGTAGGCCAACATTTTGGCATTAAAAATCATTTTTGAAATTGGGCTTATTTAAAATATTCTAATTTTCTGAGAGACTATATTTTGGGTTTTCATTAACTGTTAGCCATAATCATCAACATTAAGAGAAAAAAAAAACTGGAAATAGATCACTCTGTGTGTAATGAATCTATAATACATGAGTTTCACTTTTTGAATTTAATTACTTAAATAAATTAACTTTTGGATGATATTCTAATTCATAGAGACGGTCCAGTATCTATCTATCTATCTATCTATCTATCTATCTATCTATCTATCTATCTATCTATCTATCTATCTATCTATCTATCTATCTATCTATCTATCATCTATCTATCGATCAATAGATATATACACACAGCATCATAACCAAGCTCAGTACATAAATACAGCAGCATAACTGAGCTCAGTACATAAATACAATACCAGAACCAAGCTCAGTACATAAATACAGCTTAAGAACCAAGCTTAATACAATATACAGTACTAGAACCAAGCTCAATACATATATACAGCACCATAACAAAGCTCAATACATATACATAGTACCTGAACCAAGCTCATTGCATAAATACAACACTAAAACCAAGCTCAGTACATATATACCGTACCAGAACCAAGCTCAGTACATACGTACAGCACCAGAGCAAAGCTTAGTACATACATACAGCACTCAGTACATATATAATACCAGAACAGAGATTAGAACATAAATACAGCAACAGAACCAAGCTCAGTACATATATACAGCACCATAACCAAGCTCAGTACATAAATACAGCAACAGAGCAAAGCTTAATATATATATACAGCACCAGAACCAAGCTTAGTACATAAACACAATACCAGAACCACACTCAGTACATAAATACAGCTTAAAAACCAAGCTCAGTACAAATGTACAATACTAGAACCAAACTCAATACATATATACAGCACCAAAACAAAGCTCAGTACATAAATACATGACCAGAACAAGGTTCAGTACATAAATACAGTACCAGAACCATGATCATTACATATATAGAGTACCAGAACCAAGCTCAGCACATAAATAAAGCCCCAGAACTAAGTTCAGTACATGTATATAGTTACAGAACCAAGCACAGTAAATTAATACAAAACCAGGACCAAGCTCAGTACATATATAAATTGCATCAGAACCAACCTCAGTACATGAATACATCACCAGAACAAAGCTCGGCACATATATACAGTACCAGAACCAAGCTCAGTATGTATATATATATATATATATATATATATATAGTACCATAACCAATATATTATATACACAGTACCAGAAACAAGCTCAGTACATAAATACAACACCAAAACCAAGCTTAGTATATATATATATATATATATATATATATATATATATGTATATATATATATATATATTTATATACAGTGAAGGAAATAAGTATTTGATCCCTTGCTGATTTTGTACGTTTGCCCACTGTCAAAGACATGAACAGTCTAGAATTTTTAGGCTAGGTTAATTTTACCAGTGAGAGATAGATTATATTTAAAAAAAACAGAAAATCACATTGTCAAAATTATATATATTTATTTGCATTGTGCACAGAGAAATAAGTATTTGATCCCCTACCAACCATTAAGAGTCCAGCCTCCTCCAGACCAGTTACACGCTCCAAATCAACTTGGTGCCTACATTAAAGACAGCTGTCTTAAATGGTCACCTGTATATAAGAATGCCCTTGTAGATAGTGCCCCACATACAGCCCTCTGTAGATAGTGCTCCACAAAACAGCCCCTGTAGATAGTGCCCCCATTGCAGTTTTCTCTCTGGCCACTGACTATTACAATAGACTGATACTTCCGGTTTTGTAGAACTCACATTTCAGCAGTCATCTTGTTATTATCACAAAAATTATTACAATGCAAAAACTGGAGGAAGATAAAACAGGATCCACTATTGACAATAGGTGATGGACACATCTCATCCAATTTACCCTCTACACAGTAACCCCTGCAGAGGTGACAACACTTTGCCATTGAGGTCAATGATTCCTCTTCTGACAGAGGTTTCCTATATCCATGAGGCTGCTGTAAAGCAAATCTACAAACTGCTGTTCACAACTTAGGTCAGCCGGTAACGCAAGATGGCTGCCACAATAATCATTTACAGAAAAAATTATAAAAACATATACAATCAGAAATATAACTAATAGAAAAAAATATTGTTTCAGTATATAGCTATTTCTGAAGTACCCAATGACATTAAAGACATTAAAGCGTAACTGTAGTAGAAAATAAAATCATCGTCTGGGCCCTAGAATCCCCATACCCAGTTACTGTGTAAAGTCTTTCAGTTTGAAGCTAGCTCCAGTGTTATAGAAAAAGACCTCTCTCATATCCTGTAACTGTGTCTAGGAGTCCGTATTACACCATTGTCAGTAAGTCTCCCTGGTCACTTGTCACCACTGCACCCTTCTGCTTCTTCATCCTCCATTTACTCTTGGTCCATGTCTTTCCATCTACAGCCCTGTCAGCTAGGCATGCTCGGGACTGTAGTATGGCCGTGAAGTACCAGTGGGAGAATTATTTATTTTGATGTATCTTAGCCTAGCGTATTTACTGATGACCCAAGAACACACATCTGGGCAGTTTCTTGCAGAATTCGCTTTAGATAAACATTAAGGTGTTAAAAATCGGTATGGAAACACTTCTCCTCCCAGCAACACCTACCACAGCTCATATAATCTCTGTAGATAATATTTCAATTTCAACAGCTCCCCAAGCTTGCTGCTTAAGAATCATTTTTTTCAGTTTTTTCATCAGTCATCACATTCATGCTCTTGCAACTTCATGCCATCTTCATCTTAAAAACATTTTTCATTTCTGCCATCCCATCCTCACACAAGATACAAGTAAATTACTTGTTCATACTCCTGTCATATCCTTCCTAGACTAACAACCCTGTCTGTGGTCTTTCACATTACAGGCTGACTCCACTGTAATCTTTTATAAAATATGCAGCTAAACCTTCCTCCATTGTTTTCATGTTCTATTCCGCTCTTTCATTCTCTACATTGGTTCAATTCAATGCAGAAGATGCAATCACAATACTACATTTTTACCCATAAAATTAATACTGTATACTCCCCCTTTTTTTAACAGTACCTGCCTGTGCTATAGTGCTAGTTAGTCAGTATATTTTATAAAGTAGTCGATAAAACAACCAACAACACATTGGGGAGATTGACCAAAACTATTGTAGAATGCATTAATTTCTGAGGTGACACAAAAGTAGCAAATTACGTCAAATTTTTCAACACAGTGCAGGTGACTCACAGAGTAACGATGTTTAATTAACTCAGGATTTTATTAATAAAGTGTAAGGGCTATGCATTTATAAACCAAACCAGTTCCATCCTCAGGTATTACAGTGGTGTACTGGAAGGAACCGGCCCGAGTTGAAATCTGAATCTCTTATACTTTGTTAATAGAATACTGAATTAATTAAACATTGCTCTAATGTGAGTCATTTCCTGGAGAAATTAGAAGTGCCAACGAAAAGTAATTTTTTTCTTAATTTTCAGCCTATACAGGCCTTAAAGGACCCAGGAAGGACTCCAATCAGCAGTTCTATTCAGGGGCAGATTAAGGGTACCTTGGGCCCTGGGCAGTTCACAAAGTGTGGCCCCCTCCGAACTCTGAAGACACTGTACATTATATTTGCAGATTTCAGTTTAGGCAGCCACAGATCTGGCATGGTTTTGAATTAGCTGTAAATGCAGAATGAGCCATACAGAAGAGAAAAAGCAGAATTATTTGAGACACTAGAGAGACCAGGAGCTTTAAATTGTTAGTGGTTTCCGGAAAAAAAAAATCTACTTTCCGTAAATATAAAGTTGTTTGACCCCTTAAAGTCCAAGCCATTTTTTTTTTTTTTATTTCACTCGCTGGCTTCCTAGAGCCATACCTTTTTCATTTTTACATCAAAGGAGTGGTGTGTGAAGGATTATTTTTTGCGGGAGGAGTTGTAGTTTTTATTGGCACCATTTAAAGTACCATATCCTTAACTGGTTCCCGACCGCTGGCTGTGTTTTAACGGCCAGCGGTCAGGGTCCTTAAAACCTGAGCCATAGACTTTTTACGGCTCGGGTTTTAACTTGCTGCCCGCGCGATCGGGCAGCTGAATGTTGGGTCTCCGGCTGTCAGTGACTGCCGGGGACCCTGAGGAGAAGATAGTAGCAGATTTCGCTGCTTCTGTCTTCTCTGATGACTTGTACACAGCGCTCAATGAACGCTGTATATAGGAATAGAGGCAGCGGCCGCGCCGCTGTCTCTATTCCTCCCGGTGTTCATGTGACTGGTCACATGATCGCCGGATGCCGTTACTGACAGACTGCTGCTGGGTCTTACTAGACCCAGCACAGCCCTATTAGTGACAATCGTCACTATGAGAGGGCTGATTTCCCCTGTAACTGGGGCTGCTGTGCAGCTCCAGTTACAGTGGAAAAGATGGTGTAAAATAAAGAAAAAATATATATAAAGTTCCCCAAAGGTCTTTTTTTTTACCTTTGAGGGACATACCATAGTAATAAAAAAATAAAAGTAAAGTAAAGTGCAAAAAATTAATAATAAAAACACATAAAATACCCCTCCCAAAAAAACTTTCCCCTCGCGCCAATCATTGTTGTAACGCTAGCGCTGACCCAATTACCCTAATATAGACATGTAATATATTAAAATTTACAGTAGACAATGATGATCACAAATAAAAGGTCTATTTTAGGGTAAAACTATGTTATTACCAAAAAAAAAATAGCTGAAACTTAAAAAAGCTTATTTTTTTACTATTATTTTCAAACTTTATGAATAAAAATTCTAAAATTGCAAAAAGGATATGTATAAAAACAATAAAAAAAGAAACCTGCGTTATCTATGGAAAAAACGTCGCAAAAATCACGTCGTTATCCCAACAAATAAAAAAGTTATAGCCATTTAACTAACACGTGCTAAAAAGGGCTAAACTGTGTCTGGTCCTGAAGGCTCAAAATAGCCCGGTCCTGAACTGGTTAAGATAAGGTAAATATATACAGCCCCAGAACCAGGCTCAGTACATAAATATACAGCCTCAGAACCAAGCTCGGTACAAACATACAGCCCCAGAACCAAGCTCAGTACATAAATAAAGCACCAGAACCAAGCTGAGTACATATATACAGCACCAAGAACAGGTATAGAAGCAGCACTCCAAAAGTTTAAAAAGGATTTATTCACCACAACATCTCAGGGCCCTGAGATGTTGTGGTGAATAAATCCTTTTTACACTTTGGAGTGCTGCTTCCCTAGCTGTTCTTTGTACTGATCTTAAGGAGAGGTCACTCCTTTGAAGTCCTGCACCAACAAGAGGTTATTTGGCTACAATGCTGCTCCAGACATCTGTTTTGCTTTATATACAGCACCAGAACCAAGCTCAGTACATATGTACAATGCCAGAATCAAGCTCAGTACATATATACAGCACCAGGACATGTACAGCTCCGTACAGAGATCATTTGCAAATTCTGTTTAACCGCCGCCATATAAGTTTGTATGACATAAAATGACAACTCCCAGTATAGCCTGAACAATGGTTAGGATATGCTGGGGGTTGTTGTTTCCAAAAAAGAATGCTACCATCCGTCATCTCGCTGCAGATCATACAGTTACTACGGTACTGATCAGTCACACGAGAATAAACCTTTACATTGAGTGACTCACAGGTGACGCCTCAAATTCTTTTTCGTTTTTTTCACTTTTCTTCTCCATCCAGTCCAGACCTCTATGATAACTTCTCCTGGCCACAGCCCATTTCTGCAGATGACTTCAGCTTCTCATTTTTACAACATTTCCGCATTTGTAAATGAAGATAAAATTCTCATGGTGCCACACTCTATGCCCCTGAATATAATAGTATTACACACTGTGCCCCTGAATATAATAGTACCATGCTCTGTCCCCATGAACTAAATTGTGTCAAACACTGTAAAGTAAAACACCACACACACTAAAAATGCCCCCTGTAGATAGCGCCAGTCACAATGCCCCCTGTAGATAGTGACCAGTCATAATGCCCGCTGTAGATAGCGCCAGTCACAATGCCAGCTGTAGATCGCGCCAGTCACAATGACAACTGTAGACAATCATTCCTTTCATTTTAGTACTGTGTGCTGTTTAGTGGCGCTTGACATGGCTTTTGACATGGAGGCTAGGGAGGCATTATGGAACAGCCAATTGTTGTCAGTATTCAATACTGACGTTGTCACTTCACCTAATGTTGAATTAAAAAATTTATCAGAAGAAATTATTACATTACATAAGTCATTTACCAGAATTTGGTGGAATGTTAAAAGTTTGGAGGAATACCTTAAGATTGGTATCTCTCCACGTGGCCTTAGAGTGCAGATTTTTCCCGCATGGGAGGTTGATGCACCCTTTAAAACCATATGGGAGCAGGGTTTGTTACAATGTTCACATATACTCATCCGTATGCTCATTAATCATGACCAAATACTGGTGAGCCAAACAAAAGAACAGATTAAAAACCTGGAGAGTAAATTGATAGGTTTTGACCAAACCAATACGGTTAAACCGTTTCAAATTAAACTAAAGGATATCATAGAACAATATGAAAAATACATCATCCAGAGTAAAAAACTAAAATTCTATAGAGATAGGATGGATTTTGAAAAAAAGAAGGCCTACAAATGGAAACATATGGCCAACAGGAGAACAGGATATACAAACCCTCAAGGTAAACAGAATACTGCATCACATACCTTTGAGCAATCCTCAAGTGATTTTTTTAACCACGGACACCAGCGACGTAGAAAGAGGTCCAGGCGAGGTAAACGTCAAAAATAGAGGTTTGATATATCGGGATTGGTCACCCAAACACACCAAGCTTAATCCCCAAAACTAAGTGTGCAAACAATGGATATTAGGACACAACATCTACAGATTAATAATCTTACCTCTTATGAATTAACACCTGTAGAAAGATCAGTTTTGGAGAAAGGGCTTACCTTTTCACCCACACGAGGCCTAGACAAGTTTGAACTTACTAAAGATGTTTATCTTTTCTGCAGATAACTTATGTTCAAAATTTTGTACCATCAACCCTCCATGATTGATGACTTACCTGAAGAGGAACGACAAACTATTCAATATCTACTGGACCTACTCAAAGAGTCTGAAAATGATGACCTCTATGGTAAGAAAAAATTCCCTTATCGAAACCCTTCATAGAAGACACCCCCATTCAAAATATGTCCTTTGATCCAAATATTTTTTGAGTCGGTAGCCAGAGATATCCAAAATCTGAAGTTATTCAAATATGAATTGGACAACATGACCAAACTAGAGAGAAATGCCCTATCGTACTATGGGGTGTGGAACAATATATAGAAGAGGCTAAACTACAACTAACCAACACCTCTTTCTATCAGTTATTACTATCAGATCCCACAGAAACATTTAAGAATAAACTGGACCTACTCATTGATGCAGCTCATCGATATGGGATTTATCTCAAAAGTGTGAATCCTACTGTTCCCACCTTTTATTTAGTGCCCAAAGTTCATAAATGAATGATAAATCCTCCAGGCAGGCCCATTGTGGCTGGCATAGGCAGTGTCTGTTAACAAAGCCTGTGTCTATATAGATTTCTTTTTACAACCATTGGTGATCCAACTAGAGTCCTCTATAAGATACTCTATGCATTTAATTGAACAGCTGCAGACCCTGGACATTCCTGAGGGAACGTTACTTGTCTCTCTGGATGTGGAGTCGCTCTATACCAATATCCTACATCAATTGGGTTGCGAGCAGTAACTTATTTTTTAAAACATCAACCTGCAGTCAACAGATGACATAACCCTTTCCTCTATGACCATTTAGAATTTGTCCTGGGACACAATTATTTTGTGTTCGACAGGACCTTCTACAGACAAATTTACGGTACAGCCATGGGTGCACGTTGTGCACCCTCCTACACCAGTCTCTTTTTGGTTTGGTGGGAGGAGACAAAGGTGTACCAGTCTACACAATATCAGCATTATGTGGCCAAATGGTATAGATATATCGTCGATATACTTATTTTTTGGACAGGTACAGAAGATGAATCTAAGCGATATATAGCAGAACTGAACAGAAATCCCTGGAATATATATATATATCTCACTGCAAAAATATCACGAGAACTGGTTGATTTCCTCGATTTAAAAATCATGAAGGAGGGCGCCAATGTCAAAACTACTCTTTTTCGGAAGGACACATCAACTAACAGTCTCCTACACTACCAGAGCTTCCCTCTGCTACATCTCAAGAATTGTATACCAGTGGGACAATTCCTCAGAATTAGAAGAAACTGTAGTGAAGAACAAGATTTCAGGGACCATGCGAAGGATTTAAGTAGCAGATTCAAGGTAAGAGGATATCTCCAAAAGACCCTATCTAAAGCATATCAGAGAGCCCTCAATAACAATAGAACTGATATCCTCATACCTAAACACCGTATCCAGGACAGCAGGATTCGTGTCACCACCACATTCAACAATCAATGGAAGGATGTTTCTCAGATTTTACATAAAAACTCGAACATCTTGTTATGTGAGCCAAAATTAGTTCCGCGCATTGCTGAAAAACCCCTGCTCACAGCCAAAAGGGCCCGTAATATTGGAGACAGAATTATGAGAAGTCATTTTTCCAGACCTAAGACGCACCTGGGAAGGGGGTTTAAACTCAATGGTTCATACGCCTGTGGTGACTGTAACATGTGTCAGTTTGTAGACCCCACGGATGTATTTATAGATCCCATTGACCAACAGAATTATCAAATAAAATCATACTGCAAGAGTAAGAACGTCATTTATGCACTTATTTGTTCTTATCCCAAAGTTTATGTAGGACAAACAAGCCAGGAATTACGTAAAAGACTACAGTAACATAAATCAAATATCACCTTGGCTTATCGAAATCCTAAACAGAACAAAATTTTGACTTCAGTCGCCTCACGCTTTCTACAAAGTCACAGAGGTAAGATCTCTAGTCTAAAAGTTGTGGGTCTTGAACAAATACAGTCAAACATCCGGGGTGGTAATACTGCTCCGATTTTGCTTCAACATGAATCCAGATGGATTTATAGTTTGAAATGCATGACTTCTAGGTCTAAATGAAGAACTATTACATACAGGATTTTACAAAAAGTAAAATATTATTGGTTTTCACTTTTTCCTGTTTTTTTTTTTTGTGTAAATTCAAATCCTATATATATATTTTAGTCACTTTTGTCTGTTTTGCTTCACCACACACCAGTCATATTATGCTATTTTCCATACTATAATCAAATTAGCATACATACACACACTGTATCACTTCACACAAATATTAGTTTGTTCATTATCCTTTCCCTTATCACAATCACTTTTACTCACTTATTATTTAGTCGACACTTATTCTATTTTGACAAATTTTTTACTTATTTATCCAATGAAACAAATATGTTTATAAAGTCCATTTAAGCACCCTCATGTATTCCAAATCCAGAGCTTGGTCCTTCATTCAATCTTACGTATACGCATTTAAGCTGCATCATTAAATTCTTTACTTTAATCCTAGGTCTTATACATCGACAGATACACAAATAGAACTTTCGTTTTGCCTTTGAACCCGCGACATGCACAATTTGAAGAAACAGTAGGACAGCTTCCATATGAAAATATTCATTTCTTGTCCTTTCTTCATTAGTACATCTTATGCATGCATATCTGTATGTAACCAAATATATATTTTTTCTTATATATATATATTACTATATTTTTTGGTTACTTGTCTCCTGTCTGCCTTTTCTCCTCTTTCTTGCAAGACGTTACGTCTCTATACAGTATTTCACACACATACATCTACGTTTTCATAGTTTGTTGCAATATCTCCTGTACATTTTCACTATAGTGTATTATTGTATGAATGTTGTATGCATGTTATGCCTGAGCATGAAATTACACGAGGCCTCTGGCCATGCAATATTTGGAATGTCACATTTCTTATACTATAAATTGTAGGGTCTTTATATTTATACCTATACTTATGATTAGATTTACATGTATATTTATATCCATCTTTACACTTATTTATGTATGCACATATGTCTTTACGTATTTATATTTATCAATATTTTTATTTATTATTATTTTTCTTACACTATATATATCTATATTTTAATCTATATAAAAAAAATATTCATTGCACCTTCATATTTATTTACTTATTTTTATATTTATTTTCATATTTAATTTTATTTTTTATTTGTACATTTATATTTATTTATATTTATTCCATCTCACTGTATTCTTTATTTCTCACATATATCAATATAACACTGACAGCTAAGGATATTTATCTCTATCTTCTTTATTAATAATATTGGTATATTTTATTATGCCATACATACTTTTTATGCACAATTTATCATTATCACTTATTATTAATGGTATACATGCTGCTCATATCATACACACTACCACACACATTCATCTTTTTCAGGGCCAATTAATTCATCCGTCTCTGGACCTGCATCTTACGGCACCTGTCTTACTGTGCATGCGTGTTTGGTGTCGGTCTCCGGCGCCCTGACGGTGGCCCGTCTATTCAACTGGGTTCCGTCAATGGCAGCGAGGAGGAATAAGTGCGATCCCCTCCTTTTTTGCACACAGCTTACCATCATTACAACTATAATATTACCCTATATAATACTCCTCACTTCACTATTTCAGTACCCCTGAGGAAGCAACGTTGTGGTGATACGCGTGGGGCGCTCTATACCTTCACAAACCCCTCTGTTTGGACACATTATTACGCCTTAGGACTTATTTATTTATATGGTCTGATGCAATATTCTTTTTACCTGTGTCCATACCTTTGTCATCATTACGTGAGGGGTATTGAGGTAGGTTCCTTTCTGGGGGAGTTTGCATTGGGCTGCTTATTAGGGCGTCATCCCCCAGTTGAACCAGTTATAGCAGACATCTGCTTTTTTAAGTGTTTTTATTATGTTTTTGTGGAGTATTCTTTGTCAATAAATTGATACGCTTTATCATATCTTCTGTGTCTATAGACTTTTTTGCCATATGCATACCCGTGTGTGTGTGTTCTTTGTCCCTATCCACCAAAGGTACTGTCCTATGTGCGGCTTTGTGTTTGTTTTTAGCTTTTCCGTTGTCCATCTAAATCTGGTTATATATTGAGATTCACTAGCATATCGAATCTATTTAATAGCATCGAATGGAAAACAATAATTCCAGGTTTTATGCACTGGCTAGACGCTGAAGACGTGAAATGTGTTTTTTGCCCGCCCAATATGTGAGACGTCTTTAGAATCTTTTTTAGAAGCGTCAGTAGGTTTCAGTGCATTTATCTGTACCTGTGGCAGTAAATCCTGCTGAGGAGAGAGCGTTAATATCGTAGTCAAAACCCAGTTGCCTTCAATATTCCTCAACATATAACTACCAAGGTGTAAATATCTTAGTTTATTAGTGACATATAATTCTTTTCACACGGGGATAGAAATAAACTATATGTGAAGCAGTTCCCTCCTTTAGTTAAGGCATCAGCTGTTGAAGTGCGCATGTGCATACGATCTCCAGCGGTGCCCTTACCCACTCTGACCTCTTTATGCATTTCTGCGCAATACCGTGACGTTAATTTGATGTCGAGGTGCGAACGCTTGTGTGATGTTAGTGGGTAGGGTTCATCGCATCAGTGATCCTGCACGTGCGCCTAAAATAAACAACGATTAGCCTGCAGTAGGTCACATGGGATATGGGATTACATACAAAATACACGTCAGTTAATTAGAACAGTATCCCCTGAGAAAGCCATGACGTAAAACGTACGTTGGGTAATGGCGTGGTGCAAAGATCCAGAATGTACCCCTCTGATTTTCTTATATTATCATGTATATTCAGTGGTATAATGCTATATTTCAGTGTAAGGTAGATAGATTATTTGAGTGGGGTTCTGGTCTCTATTACCTCATTGTAATACTGAATACAAGGCATCGTCTATTATGAGCCCTACTATTATCCTTCCTTGTGTACCTGCTGTCCTGTATGGAATTATACTTTGTCTATCTCATATTGTTCACTAATCAATTTTAAATGATTTTAATAAATTATTTGGACTTTTTACCTATACCTGGGTAGTTCATTACTCCTTTCTCTTTCGTGGTCAATCATATAACGACCAAAAGTAGCATTTTTTAGGAATTTCTGGCAAATTACAAATTAAAACATTAAGTAAGCCTGAATCAAATTAAGTACTTGCATTTTTTTCCCTCAATGTATTTTCCATCATAGGGGCTAATTTATTAACCTTTCTATGCCAGAAAACTGCGGTGCAAATTATGACCTCCTCTTTTGTGGAATGGGGCATGTCTTTGGGAAAGCGGACATGGTCACATTGGGCCAACAAATTTATTATAATTCAGACCAGAAAACTGGTAATTATAGTGGAAATCAATGCTAGCTCCCATCTGGCATAGATTTAACTCTTTAGAGTGTAGCAAAGGAAGACGACTGCGCTGGGACTCATACCTTGCCCCCCCAGTAGACAGTTAAACCAACAAAAATTTTAAATGAGAAAAAAAAAATCTTCTCACCTCACCGCTCCTTTCCTCCCCTCATGCTGACGTAGTATGTGACACAGGACTGATGACGTTGAAGTGTTGCATCGCATATAAGGCCCCGACGCTGCTTGTTGTCAGCACTTTGTATGAGTTGTACTGGAGTGAAAAACGAGCCTGAAAGGGCAGAATAGGCATTGTTAGGTAACGTCAGTTCCTTTAAGATTACCATGACCACTAGTCTAGCTTCTGGGCGGTTCTGGTTTTAGTTGTTGAGCCTATTCCACTTCTCTGTCTTTCTTTCTATCATATTGAAGGGTGGAGTATTTAAATCTGTGTTGGTTCTGTTTTCTTTGCTTGTGATTTTCCTTGTGTTTGATCAAGCTACTGACTATACCCCGTACCTTTGACTATTTACACATTTTGGAACTGGACCTCGGCTTGGATTACCCTTTGCTTACTGATTTGGACTTTATGCTCCCGACTGGTTTTTACCTCTGCAATCTCTGATATCCACTGGCTTTGTGATTTGGACTTTCTGTTTACCCTTGGACTGTCTTGTTATCTGCTCTGGTATTGCCTGCATTGCACCTCTTATTCAGCACCAAGCTCTGTTAAAACAACCTGCGTCCTGTGCTGCAAAATTCAACCTGCCTTGTTGTGGGCTCTGGCGGAAACCATAGACTAGCCTTAGATTCTGTTCATCAGTGTTATGATGGATTTGAGGTTGCAGATTTATTTGCACGCTCATTCCCAACAGTCTCCAGCAGCCTTTGGGGAATCGCTCACCTAGCAATTCCATAAACTTCAACCTTGGGAATTGCTCAAATTGTGATTCCATAACAGGCATGGTCAGGTGAGTGTGTGCTTTTTTTAATTTTATGGTCAATGTAAGGGAATGGATGGGGCATGGCCGCGATCATTGCGCCACAATTGGACATGGCCTGTTTGTAAGATGTGACACATTTGCTAAGAGGATTTTACCTCTTAATAAATGTCTTGCAGGTTACTCCAAGCTTTCTTACTATTAAGACTGGCATATAAAACGAAAGTCTTAATAAATTGTCCCCAGTGTGTTATTTTTTCATTACAGATTCACAGAGATCAAGGATCAAATGTCCACATATTTATTATAATCTGTTCCCTAGCTTCCACAAACAGGTGAGAATATAAAGAAACAACTTTACAGAAATGGGAGGGGGGGGGGGAGAAGTGGACGTGGAAGCCTCAGTGATAGATTTGACAACCCCACAAAAGAAGGAATAGAATCCATTAAAAAAAAAAAAACTTTGCAACTTATCCTACCTTGCAGAGAATCTCTACAGCAGAATGCAAATTAAGGAGAATCTTTCACCTCCCCATACATGTGCAGCATGTAATGGGCAGGGCTGCACAAACTCTGGGGCACTTTAAAAAAAAAAAAAATTCTACCCTCCTCCGTTATTTAGATATCGGTGCCATTATATTTGGCGCCTGATATTTAAGTAACCCCCTCAACTGTCAATGGGGTGTGTAATGGCAAGGTGGCGTGTCACTATGGCTGTGACGCTGTTCAATCAGATACGGACAGTGTTATAGCAAGAGCGAGGATAGAGGAGAGAGTGTGTGCGCGCGCTCTCACTCTTCAGCTGTCAATTTCAGTCTTCTGCCGAACTTGCAAGGTGGCGTGCTACTGACAGTGTAAGAGCTGGAGAGAGGAGAGCGCGCATGTGCGCTCTCCTCTCTTCAGCTCTTTCGAGAGATCAGTCTTGTACTTTGTCTGCGGAACTGGCAAGGGGGCGTGTCACTGCTACAGACAGTGTAAGAGCTGGGGAGAGGACAGCGCGCAATTAATTTAACTACCGTATTTTTCGGACTATAAGACGCACCTGACAATAAGACGCACCCAGGTTTTAGAGAAAAGAAAATAGGAAAAAATTTGTTCTGTTTGACCACATTCTGAGAGCCATTACGTTTATATTTGTTCATCGATTGAGCGGTGTCATGGCTTATTTTTTTGTGGGACGAGCTGTAGTTTTTATTGGCACCATTTTTTGGTACATATGATTTTTTTTATCACTTTTTATTTAATTTTTTTAGCGCTAAGGTAACCAGAAAATAAAGATTCTGAGTGTAATTTTTTTTTTACGCTATTCACCGTGCAAGTCAAATAATGCTATATTGTAATAGTTCGGACTTTTTCGGACGCAGTGATACCAATTTTATTTTTTATTATTATTATTCTTTACATTGTGCTTGGACAAATATGGTTAAAGGTTTTATTTTTAACTTTTAATATTTTTTTACACTCCTGAAAATGTATCTAACTTTTTTTTACACATTTTATTAGTTCCCCTAGGGGACTTGAACCAACGACCGTTAGATCACTGGTACAATACACTGCAATAAATGGATGAGTTACGGAAACAGCATAACTCGCTGAGCTACGCTGTTTCCGTAACTCCCATTCCCTTCTGTTGGAGTTACGAAAACAGTGTTGCTCAGCGAGCACATGGCTGTTTCCGTAACTACCGACCACCTAACCAGGAAGTGGCCAGAAGACAGCGGAGCCGAGTAAAACACAGCTGACACCTGCAGTGTATGGAGCGGGCTCAGCGAGTAAGCCCACTATGCTCCAAACATCACCCCCCTCCCCCGCTCCATGAAGTGCCGGCACATCATGTGTCGGGAAGGGGTTTAGTAAGGAAGTGATCAAGGAGCCAGGTGCAGCCAGGTCCCTTGACTGCCGAATATAAAACGCAGGGACTTTTTGGCAACATTTATTCCTGCTAAAAACAGCGTATTATAATCTGAAAAATGCAGTATTTTATTGGGCTAATATTTTCTTTAGTTTTCCAAGCAAATACAGTGAATGTTTCATAAAAATGTTAATATCTGTCTGGTGCAAAAACTGTCACGAAAAATATATATTTTATTCAGTTTTGGTTAGAAACAAAATGGCACATTGAACGTTCACAAATGCTTATTGGTGAACTTTCTATTTCGAAAGCATATTTTCACATTTAAGACAATGGAAGCTTAAACTGTTTCTTCCATACTTTTAAATGTTAGAAATATGGTCCTGGTTCTAGAAAAAGTGAAAATCTGTGAATCTCTAATCTGCAAATTTGTTAATCTCCATTTATAAATGTATCAAATGTATTTACAAATGACTGACTAAGGAATGATGAATGTTTAATTTAATGAGCAATTGGCCAGCAGGCGTCTGTTTCTATGGTATTAACAGGAATCTGTAAAGCTGAATTGCCTGATGAACTTGCTCTGTAACTAAATGAAAAATGCACATGTAACTGGGAAAGTATCCAGCTCTCACTTATTTATTGGCCTTTTATCAGTTATCATTCTGTCCATAAAGCCTTAGTTAGGGTCATATGGCTTCTAGATTGCTCATTTCTATTGTCATTACTCTTATACCTACATCATTAATACTGACATGTGAAATATTATTCATAATTATGTGTGAAAGGCCAGCACATAATTTATCTTCTGCGGAAGTCTGTGTACCTCTTCTGTAATGGGCTGTAATATTGAAACAGCAAACTTTGAAAGGGATTTATTAGGATTTTCTTTTTAAATAATTTTATATACCTAAAATAGAAAAATAATAATCTGTTTAATATACATGCCAATGGAAATATGCCCTGGTCCTCTGCCATGTTTCTCTATTGGTTCACACTGCTTAGGTGAATCTAGTGTAATTACGGTTCACTGTGGATGAAGCATTGCCGCGACTAGCGGCAATTGTCCGTCACAGTCACATTGTACAAAACGATGCTTCATTTAAGGAAATATTTAATTAGACATGCAAATGAGAAAATAGATCACAAGCCAGACCTGAGGCAACTACAATTTTATTGAACAGGGAAAATTTCATGGTATATGAAGACATATTTTCAGTTTGCATTATCGGTCTAAATAGGATTGGGTCCTAGAGGCAATGGACAACCCCAATACATCAGTGACTCTTCTGCATCTTAGGCTCTATTCACATTGCATTTGCAGTATATGTTAGGCTTATGCCCTGGGAAATACTCCAAGGGCATACGCCAAACATATCCATAGGGCACTATCGACACAACAAAGAGTGTCCTTTCTGCATACGTTAGGGAGGTATGCCTTTGCAAACCTTTTTTTTTTTTTACTTTTTTTTGGTATAGCGTAGTCCAGTATGCTATTCAAAACACAGGCATCCAGTAAAAAATGTTTTACAAATGATACCTATGGGTGATATATAGAGATGAGCGAACCGGGACAACCGAATCCGGTTTCGGTCCAAACATCGTGAAAAGTTCGGTTCGCAGCGAATCCGAACTTCACCGGGTTCGGCCGAACACGTTTTGACCGAACCCGGCTTATGAGTCACTGATTTTCCGGTACGCGACATCAGGAGATAGTCACTGTCCAGGGTGCTGAAAGAGTTAAGCAATCGGCAGTAACTGTTTCAGCACCCTGGACAGTGACTTCCGATCACAAGATACATCAACGTGTAAAAAAAAATAGAAGTTCCTACTTACCGATAACTCCGTGCTTCTTCCTCCAGTCCGACCTCCCGGGATGACGATTCAGTCCAAGTGACCACTGCAGCCAATCACAGGCCGATCACAGGCTGCAGCCAATCACAGGCCAATCCCAGGCTGCAGCGGTCACATGGACTGCCGCGTCATCCAGGGAGGTCGGGCTGGATGCCGAAAGAGGGACGCGTCACCAAGGCAACGGTGACGCGTCCCTCTCTTGACATCCAGCCCGACAACCCTGGATGACGCGACAGTCCATGTGACCGCTGCAGCATGTGATTGGCCTGTGATGGGCTGCAGTGGTCACATTGGCTGAAACGTCATCCAGGGATGTCGGGCCAGATGTCGAGAGGGACGCGTCACTAAGGCAACGGCCGGGAGGCCGGAATGGAGGAAGAAGCAGGAAGTTCTCGGTAAGTACGAGCATCTTTTTCTTTATTTTACAGTTTGCTCTATATTGTGATCGGAATTCACTGTCCAGGGTGCTGAAAGAGTTACTGCCGATCAGTTAACTCTTTCAGCACCCTGGACAGTGAATTCCGATCACAATATAGAGCAAACTGTAAAATAAAGAAAAAGATGCTCGTACTTACCGCCTAGCAACGCTGCCGTAATGCCGGGTGCACACATGTAGCCACCCGTCATTACGGGAGCTCCATACATGATTTATTATGGGCTTTCTTGAATTACAGGTTCGGTCCGAACTGGTTTGGTTCGAATCAAACTTTTTCAAGAAATTCAGCCGAACCGAACTTATCATAAGTTCGCTCATCTCTAGTGATATATGCAATTCCTGATGTATACCTCCAACGCAGTGGCATAACTATGACTCTACAGGGCCCGTGGCATGAGATGGCCCGTGCCGCCCACCAGCATGGGCCCCACCATGCCAGTTGGCACAGCTAACAGCTGCCACAGCTGCTACAGCGGTAGCGACGCCACATTCAATAGTAGCTGCGTTCACAGATACTATTGGACTATTGGACACTTTGACAGAGCAGGGAGGTATCTGCCTGCTCTGCCATTGGCTACAAGCCACAGGCAAGCGTGATGAAGTCACTGAATCACGCCGGTCTATGCAAGGATCCCGTCAGCATTGAGGAGGCTTATGTAGAAGCTCCGTTTGTGACGGGAACGGTACCTCGGTGACTATAACTTTTTTTGGTTTTATTTATCTGGGGGCACTATCTGCCGGTTGGGGTGCTGTATGGCAGTATCTACAGTGGCGAGTTGTATGACAGTATATACAGCGGGGGGGGGGGGTGTATGGCGCTATCTACAGGGGGGTGTATGGAGCTATCTACGGGTGGGGACTGTATGCCGCTATCTATGAAGGAGCTGTATGGCAGTATCTACAATGGGGGGGGGGGGGTTGTGTGATAGTATCTACAGGGGGATGTAAGGCAGTATCTAGAGGGGAGCTGTATGGCACTATCTATGAAGGGGCTGTAAGGTACTATCTACAGAGGAGCAGTATGGCATTATCTACAGTGGGGGGGGGGTTGTATGAAAAATATATACACGGGGGACTGTATGGCAATATCTGCAGTGGGGGGTTGTATGGCGCTATCTACAGGGGGTGGGGGGTTTTATGGTGCTATCTACAGGGGGATGTATGGCAGTATCTACAGGGGGCTGTATGGCAGTATCTACAGGGGGTTGTATGGCAGTATCTACAGGGGGCTGTATGGTGTTATCTACAGGGGAGCTGTATGATACTATCTACAGGGGGGTTGTATGGCGCTATCTACAGGGGGGGCTTTATGGCACTATCTACGCGGGGGGGGGGGGGCCCAATGGCACTATCTACAGGGGGTGCTGTATGGAGCTATCTACAGTGCGGAGGTGGGGAGCACTATCTACAAGGGGGGGCTGCATGGCACTGTCTACAAGAGATGCACTATCTACAAGGGGGGTGTTACATTGTCTACAGCAGGGGGCTGTATAGCACTGTCTACAGGGGGCCAGTATGGCAGATCCTATGGGGGACACTATTTACAGGGGGGCTGTATGTGGCACCCAGGGGTGGGGGGGCAGTCAAAAGTTTGCTATGGTGCCCAGTCTTTCCTAGTTACGCCCCTTCTCCAACGGGACGCCTAAACGCAGTATGAATAGAGCCTTACCAGAGAGATGCTTTAGATTGTTTTCTGAGAACATAGGCTTGGTGTGATTTGCCAATAAACTTTGTTTCATCTGTCCAAAAAACATTCTTCAAAGAAAGACTGTACTTTGAAAAACTGTAGTTTTTGTTTAAATTGAAGTCTTTCCTTCAACATGACGCCCATTTTTATTCAGACAGGGAAGAATGGTTTTGCACTTTGAGATTAAAGGTCAGATTAGATCTGTAATGAAGTTGTCTGGTTCTTTCTATGCAATTCAAGGCATCTTGGGTCAATTTCGAGCTCATGGCTATATCTAAGTCCAATTGGCCTTTAAGCCCTTGATAATATTTACAACTGTGGCCACAGGAACATCAAACTTTTAAAAGAAAGACTTTGTTCACATCTGCTTTGGCGGCTCCTTTGGAGCCTCAGTCGCAGATGCGGTCAAAAATGCTAAATGAAATAGCGCAGCATGATGCTCTATTTTGTCCGGTAAAACGACATACACATTAAAGTCAATGGGTTTGGTCGGACGCCAATGGTGTCTGTCATGCAACGGATCCCGTAGTTCCATTATTTTCATTATTCTGCTCCTATGACGGAGCAGAACAATGGAAACATTGAATGCAGATGTGAACAAAACCTTAGTGTTGTACCCTTTATATTGACCACGGATGGCTTTTATCCTCTTTCTAACGTCCTCAGACAGCTCTCTGCTTTTCCTTTTTTTCATGTTTAATTTGATACACTTTGTTTTACAAAACAAAGTAGATTTCTCCATTTAAACTGGCAGAATGAGTGATTATAAGATTACAGACACTTGTTATACTAATTAAGAAAACAAAGTCTGCTTAAAGTATTGCTACGAACTAACTATTTCTTAGGTCGGTTTCATACTCAACACCTAGACCCCCCACAGGGCCCTACTCTACCTATTTATGCCTCCAATTTCAAATGACATATGAATCTGACAAAAAAAAAAGTTCCATACTCTGTCGGAAAAATAACAAAGCTATTCTTCCCTACAACCATTACTACTGGGGCAGAATATTAGCCTGTGTCCTCATACAACATTTTTACAATACAAATGAGGTATACATTGTTTTTTCTTTAAACAAATAAAAAAAATGCATTCTGTCAAAAGGGTTGCAAACGTATACAACTGTATTTCTGTTCATACGATATATAACTAGCAGGGATCCCAATTTGTTCCATCTTTAGAGATTTTTTTTCGCTTTCACTGGTATCTTTGATTAAATGCAGGGGCGTAGCTAAAGTCTCATGGGCCCTGGTGCAAGAATTCAGCTTGGGTCCCCTACTCCTCCCCAAGACCACCAGACCCCTGCACACGCCTTTGCCCTGCTGCCTTGTCCAATAGACCCCATGAATGGCCCCACAGTATAATGCCCCCCATAGCTGCCCCCACAGTATAATGCCACCACACAGTATAATGTCCCCCATAGCTGCCCCCACACAGTATAATGCCCCCATAGCTGCCCCACACAGTATAATGCCCCCCATAGCTGCCCCCACGCAGTATAATGCGACCCCATAGTTGACCACCACAGTATAATGCTCCCCATAGCTGACCATCACAGTATAATACCCCCATAACTGCCCCCTAGAGTATAATGCTCGCCATAGCTGCCACAGTATATTGCCATACCCAGTATAATGCCCCCTCACTTCATGTGTTTAGGACAGGTCCTATCCTATGTCCTATGCTGGATTGGTTTTCGAGCGCCGTGTCGCATTTGCAAAGCCCCTGAGTCCCCAAAACAAACCAAAAACCTCCCAAAAGTGACCCCATTTGGGAAACTACAGCCCTAAAAGAATTTTGCACTATAAAATAACGGTTTTAAAAAAACGATTTCGTTTTTGTGTCACAATATTCTAAGAGCCACAATTTTTTTATTTTTCCATCAAGAAAGCCGTGTGAGGGCTTGTTTATTGCAGAACAAACTATAGTTTTTATTGGTACCATTTTTAGGTACATGCGACTTTTTGATCCTTATTTATTCAATTTCTTGGGAGCTGAAGTGACTAAAAATAGCGATTCTGGTATTGTTTGTTTATTATTTATTGTATCGGACGTGGCGATACCATTCTGCATAGTTTTTTTTATTTTTTCATTGTTGTTGTAACTCCTTAAATGTGGCACATTTAAGAGGTTAATCGGAGGGGATCACGGCTGTGATCTCACCCGATTCCTTCCCTCAATACTAAGGCTGCTAGTAGCAGCCTGTACTGGGAGATGCCGAGCTGCGGGGAATGCCTGTGTGCTCTGTAAGGGTATGTTCACATGACCTCTTTTCAGACGTAATGGAGGTGTTTTACGCCTCGAATTACGCCTGAAAAGACGGCTCCAATACGTCGGCAAACATCTGCCCATTTCTTGCAATGGGTCTTACGATGTTCTATACAGACAAGCTGTCATTTTACGTGTCGCTGTCAAAATATGGAGCGTAAAATTACGGCTCGTCAAAAAAAGTGCAGGACACTTCTTGGGACGTTTTTGGAGCCGTTTTTTCATAGACTCTATTGAAAACAGCTCCAAAAACGGCTGTAAAAAACGCCACGAACACGCCGCGAAAAACGCAGCGAAATACGCGAGTTGCTCAAAAAACTTCTGAAAATCAGGTGCTGTTTTCCCTTGAAAACAGCTCCGTATTGTGAGACGTTTTTGAGTTTGCGTGTGAACATACCCTTAGGAGCACACGTAGCTTAACGGGCTGCAGGCACAAGGATCAGCGCTGCAGCCTGTTAATCTACATGGGGTGGTCGGGAAGGGGTTAAACAATTATATACTTCCAACTTTGTGGCAACAGTTTGGGGAAGGCCCTGTCCGGTTCTAGGATATAAATATATAGTAGAAAACAAGGGAAGAAGGTAGGATCCAGCGCTGAAGCGTTTAAAATGGAAAACAATTTTCCAAGTTTAATTGTTAGATTCTAAAAGGAAGTCCAGTGATATGAAGTCCAGGGTGTATAAGAAATTTGAGGGAGGGTATCCTCTGTAAGCCTACGCGTTTCGGACAACGCTGTGTCCTTAGACTTGGCTGTGTTAATTTTTGAATAGAGCGCGCTGTCATTATATCATGTGAGGGTTGAGAACAGCTGATAGAGATGTGTTGATTGCGTGTCAAGGATTTGTTTATTGTGGAACGCAACCTCGTAGTTGGGAAACAAGTTAGCAAGGTTTGTGGCGATGTATGTGATGTTCAAAATACTTTCTGCACAGGTATGTATCACGGAAATAACATGGTTTGATGTGTATATGATTAGCGATTTGTACATTTGTATTGAAAACAAGTATGTTTATTATATTCTCTGTTTTGATAAAGTTTTGTTTGTTTTGATTGCATTCCAGGACTCGTTCTGAGAACAGCTTCGGAGGCGACTGTCTGCCCGATTTCCGTTCCCGTTTCAAGTCCGTCCCGGGACATAGGTAAGTGTTATTGAATTATGTTAAATTCTAAGTTCAGATATGTCATACATGATAGTGAATGAAATATTGCTAACTTACTTTGATTAATCAAACGAGTATTTAGGTTTCTGGAAATGTCAATTTTTCTTACCTTTTTTTTGGATTTTAGTTTTAAGAAGCAATCACTTGGGTTTTTTAACTTAGGTATTTCCGTGGGTAGTAGTTATCAATATATCTCTTTTATATTTATATAGAGTATTATTAGTAAACTTTTTTACGCAGAAAGTTTTTTTCGGTATATTTTTGACCGAATTTGTCCTTAGAACAATATTTTCCAATTTAATTATTGAACACAGCATAGCTCTATATTGAAGTTGTCGAGGATGTAGTGTCGGGGGGGAAATGTGTGGGTAGGACCACAACTGAACTGGTGAAGTGGGGAAGATTAGCATTAACAACGTGGAATTAGTGATGTGACAATAATGTGTACAGAACAGCTAGCATATATTGTGTCTGTACATAGTGTGAACAAGGATAAAAAAATATAAGAATGCCTCAAATGAAGTTTGGAAACATATTGGCTTAATCTTTTTGTTGGTCATGAGACGTGTTGTCATGATTTAAGGTCCTATATGATTGTGTATAGGTTAGTATAAATACATTAGTTCTTTTTTTAAATTAAGACCTTCTGGAAATCTGGTGTTAAGCCTATAGATCCAATACGCTTCTCTTAGATGGGTTTTGCGTTTAATGTCTCCACCTCGCTTTGGTTGTTGAATTTTTTCAATAGCATAACACCGAAAAGTTTTTGTAGATTTGTTATGGTGGGATATGAAGTGTTTGGCTGCATTTGATATGTTCAAGATATTGGTGTTTCTTATATAACTAAGATGTTCTAGCATTCTTGTCTTGAATTTCCGATTAGTGCAACCAACATATTTAAGATGACACTCTGTACATTCAATTATATAAATAACCGACTCTGAATTGCAGTTAATATAATTTTGAATTGTAAAATTATCCGTTCCTGTGGAGTTACTGAACTTTTTGGTTGGGTGTACGTAGGAACAAGTTTTGCAGGGATGCTGGCCACATTTATAAAAGCCTTTGGTCTCTAGCCATGTAGTTGTTGTGTTATCATTAGATGTGTATAATGAAGGGGATAAAGTTTTTCCTAAAGAGGGGGCTTTTTTCGCTACTATCCTGCAGCCTCCTGACAGAATTGTGCGGAGTGTATCGTCTTCCATAAGAATGGGTAGATAATTAGTCACTATATTTTTGATTTTTGTGAATTGATTACTTTGTTGTAAGATGAGTGTAGGTTGATTGGCAGCAGGTAGTAATTGTTGTTTGTCATTTTTATGTTGGCCAAGAAGCTGATTTCTTGATTTCTTACTTATAATGTTGCTGGCTCTGTTCAACATCCATTTGGGATAACCTCTTTCTTGTAATCTTGTTTGTATTGAGTTGTGTTCCTGTTCAAACTGATTTTGGTTGGTGCAATTTCTTTTTGCTCTGTGCAATTCACCCAGAGGTATGGCTCTGATAGTATGTTTCGTGTGATCACTATTTGCATGAAGAATATTATTGATAGCTGTGGGTTTACGATGGGTTTTAGTGGAGATAACGAGACCTTCATTTCCTTTTAATTCCAAGTCTAGGAATATAATTTGTGACGAGTCATGATGGTGAGTGAATTTCAAGTTACATTTGTTGTGATTGATGGCTGTCACAAATTCAGGGATGATGTCCATTTTGCCTTTCCAAATAATGAGAATATCGTCAATATAGCGACCGTACCATTCTATGCAGTTACTGTGGATATTATCAGGCGAGAAAATGAAAAAATGTTCCCACCACGACATTACTATGTTGGCTATTGATGGGGAAAATTTTGCCCCCATGGACACACCTTTGAGTTGCAGATAATATTTTGTGTCAAATTGGAAATAATTATTGGTTAATAGAAACATGAGTACTTCTAGTATGAAGGCTTGGAAATTCGTATCATATGTACTGTATTTTGTTAGGTGGAATTTGAGAGCAGTATATGCTATTTCATGCGGAATTGACGTATATAGTGAAACTACATCGCAGGACTGATCCTATGCCATGGATTATGGGGGTAATTGGTTGTTCTATATAGATATACTCTTTTTGTTTTTGAGTAATGTGTCCACCTTGTAGTTGACTACAAGGTGGACACATTACTCAAAAACAAAAAGAGTATATCTACATAGAACAACCAATTACCCCCATAATCCATGCGTTACCGAAAATACACAAACAGACCATACCCCCACCAATGAGACCAATAGTCTCTGGCATAGGATCAGTCCTGGAGAAGCTATCAGAATGGCTAGACACACTTTTACAGCCCCTGGCACAAAACACACCGGGCTTCCTCAAAGACACCAAACATGTTCTAAACATATTTCATAACAAAATTTGGGAAAAAAACTTTACTTGGCTCACATGCGATGTAGTTTCACTATATACGTCAATTCCGCATGAAATAGCATATACTGCTCTCAAATTCCACCTAACAAAATACAGTACATATGATACGAATTTCCAAGCCTTCATACTAGAAGTACTCATGTTTCTATTAACCAATAATTATTTCCAATTTGACACAAAATATTATCTGCAACTCAAAGGTGTGTCCATGGGGGCAAAATTTTCCCCATCAATAGCCAACATAGTAATGTCGTGGTGGGAACATTTTTTCATTTTCTCGCCTGATAATATCCACAGTAACTGCATAGAATGGTACGGTCGCTATATTGACGATATTCTCATTATTTGGAAAGGCAAAATGGACATCATCCCTGAATTTGTGACAGCCATCAATCACAACAAATGTAACTTGAAATTCACTCACCATCATGACTCGTCACAAATTATATTCCTAGACTTGGAATTAAAAGGAAATGAAGGTCTCGTTATCTCCACTAAAACCCATCGTAAACCCACAGCTATCAATAATATTCTTCATGCAAATAGTGATCACACGAAACATACTATCAGAGCCATACCTCTGGGTGAATTGCACAGAGCAAAAAGAAATTGCACCAACCAAAATCAGTTTGAACAGGAACACAACTCAATACAAACAAGATTACAAGAAAGAGGTTATCCCAAATGGATGTTGAACAGAGCCAGCAACATTATAAGTAAGAAATCAAGAAATCAGCTTCTTGGCCAACATAAAAATGACAAATAACAATTACTACCTGCTGCCAATCAACCTACACTCATCTTACAACAAAGTAATCAATTCACAAAAATCAAAAATATAGTGACTAATTATCTACCCATTCTTATGGAAGACGATACACTCCGCACAATTCTGTCAGGAGGCTGCAGGATAGTAGCGAAAAAAGCCCCCTCTTTAGGAAAAACTTTATCCCCTTCATTATACACATCTAATGATAACACAACAACTACATGGCTAGAGACCAAAGGCTTTTATAAATGTGGCCAGCATCCCTGCAAAACTTGTTCCTACGTACACCGAACCAAAAAGTTCAGTAACTCCACAGGAACGGATAATTTTACAATTCAAAATTATATTAACTGCAATTCAGAGTCGGTTATTTATATAATTGAATGTACAGAGTGTCATCTTAAATATGTTGGTTGCACTAATCGGAAATTCAAGACAAGAATGCTAGAACATCTTAGTTATATAAGAAACACCAATATCTTGAACATATCAAATGCAGCCAAACACTTCATATCCCACCATAACAAATCTACAAAAACTTTTCGGTGTTATGCTATTGAAAAAATTCAACAACCAAAGCGAGGTGGAGACATTAAACGCAAAACCCATCTAAGAGAAGCGTATTGGATCTATAGGCTTAACACCAGATTTCCAGAAGGTCTTAATTAAAAAAAAGAACTAATGTATTTATACTAACCTATACACAACCAAACAGGACCTTAAATCATGACAACACGTCTCATGACCAACAAAAAGATTAAGCCAATATGTTTCCAAACTTCATTTGAGGCATTCTTATATTTTTTTATCCTTGTTCACACTATGTACAGACACAATATATGCTAGCTGTTCTGTACACATTATTGTCACATCACTAATTCCACGTTGTTAATGCTAATCTTCCCCACTTCACCAGTTCAGTTGTGGTCCTACCCACACATTTCCCCCCCGACACTACATCCTCGACAACTTCAATATAGAGCTATGCTGTGTTCAATAATTAAATTGGAAAATATTGTTCTAAGGACAAATTCGGTCAAAAATATACCGAAAAAAACTTTCTGCGTAAAAAAGTTTACTAATAATACTCTATATAAATATAAAAGAGATATATTGATAACTACTACCCACGGAAATACCTAAGTTAAAAAACCCAAGTGATTGCTTCTTAAAACTAAAATCCAAAAAAAAGGTAAGAAAAATTGACATTTCCAGAAACCTAAATACTCGTTTGATTAATCAAAGTAAGTTAGCAATATTTCATTCACTATCATGTATGACATATCTGAACTTAGAATTTAACATAATTCAATAACACTTACCTATGTCCCGGGACGGACTTGAAACGGGAACGGAAATCGGGCAGACAGTCGCCTCCGAAGCTGTTCTCAGAACGAGTCCTGGAATGCAATCAAAACAAACAAAACTTTATCAAAACAGAGAATATAATAAACATACTTGTTTTCAATACAAATGTACAAATCGCTAATCATATACACATCAAACCATGTTATTTCCGTGATACATACCTGTGCAGAAAGTATTTTGAACATCACATACATCGCCACAAACCTTGCTAACTTGTTTCCCAACTACGAGGTTGCGTTCCACAATAAACAAATCCTTGACACGCAATCAACACATCTCTATCAGCTGTTCTCAACCCTCACATGATATAATGACAGCGCGCTCTATTCAAAAATTAACACAGCCAAGTCTAAGGACACAGCGTTGTCCGAAACGCGTAGGCTTACAGAGGATACCCTCCCTCAAATTTCTTATACACCCTGGACTTCATATCACTGGACTTCCTTTTAGAATCTAACAATTAAACTTGGAAAATTGTTTTCCATTTTAAACGCTTCAGCGCTGGATCCAACCTTCTTCCCTTGTTTTCTACTTGATACTCCGTGTGCCGACACGAGGATCCGGGCGCTGTCAACGACACACAGGAGTGTGTCAGGTGAGCTGGAGGATTTTTTTCTACTTTTTTGATATAAATATATACATATATGTCTGAATTCTTAGTAGTTCAGAATTTTCAATAATTTAGTAAGCAATCTCAAAGCAATCTCAATTAGATTCTGTCTCCACACTCTCCCCAGCCTCACAAGTCTACTACCTCAGGATAATCTTTGATTCAGGGGCGCTCCTAGGGTCTTAAAAGATCAGGGGCTCAAGCCCCAAGACATATTTACCCCCCACCCCCTGGAAAATATATATTTTTTTACATATATATCGGAGATAGCTTATCTATAAGGGCGGATTTACACGAGCGTGTGTGTTTTGCGTGCGCACACAAAAGGCACTTAACAGCCGCCATCATTATGACACTGTTTGTATGTTTGTAAACAGAAAATCACGTGGTGCTTTTCTGTTTTCAATCATAGTTTTGACTGCTGTTGCGTGAAAAACACGGGTCCCACGGAGGTGCCTCTGTGTGGCATGCGTGATTTTCTTTTTTGGGGGGTGGTCAGCCGAGGATTACCAGGATGGGAAGGGCCACTGTGTTTGGCCTTTCCAAGCCTAATAATACCAGCCTGCGGCCAACCCAGTGCCCGACCATCAGTACAGATGGTCGGATACTGGAACGTACATGGCTCTTCCCGGCCCCCTGGTGGCGGTGGGTACCGGAGTAATAATGGGGGTTAGTGTTAGCCTCTGCACTGGCTAAAACTAAGCCCTGCCTTAGTAATAGACGCTGTCAATCAGCCAGCGGCCATTACTAAAGCGGTAGTAATAAGTTTAAAAGAAAATACAGAGATAGATTAAATATTTTATTCAAATATAAAACCCCACACAACCCTCATTAACCATTTTATTGAAAATAAAAAAAGCCGTCATCGAAGTAGTCCTCGAATCCGACGTAGTCCAAAGACTGAACCTGTAAAAAAAACAAAAGCACAAAAAAAAACATTAGTAACCCATGTGGTAGGCTTAGATACAGGGCCCATGTATGATACTATCTGTTAAACCATGTATCTAAGCCTACCACAAGGTAATCTTAGATTCAGGGCCCCAGCAGCAGGATCAAACATGGGCCATGTATCTAAGAATACCATGTGGTAGGCTCAGATACAGGCTCCATGAGTGATACGGTCTGTTAGACCCTGTATCTAAGCCTACCTCAAGGTAGGCTTAGATGCAGGACCCCAGCAGATCGTAACATTACACTTACCCTCCTCTTAGATTTCAGGTGCAGCGGATCTCCCGACACCATCTAGCGTTGTGACGTCATCCGCGGCGCACAGTGTTGTGACGTCATGACGCGAGAAGTCGTCAGGACTTCCGCTGCGCTCGGGAAGGAAGATGGTTAAGTATGTGTCGTTACTATAGTAACAGGGGCCCGGTGCGACCAGAATGTGGCAGTCGCTGGAGATCCCGGTGCTAGCGACGTTCCTGCTTTGATTCATCCTGTCTTTTAAACCGGACATCCAAACCCTAACCATCTCCTGCCGCTTCCACCTCAAAAACATTTTTCAAATCCGCTCTTTCCTCTACCTTGAGTCATGCACACGTTGCGTATTTTGCTGCAGAAAATACGCAGCAAAACCGCAGGAACGCGCAAGAAATTTGCATGAAAAAATCTCCCCTTCAGGTAAGTTTTTAATGCGTTTTTCGTTGCGGTTTTTACATTTTGCTGCGTAAATCACAGCGTTTACATGGTGCGTTTTTTTCTGCATATTTCTGTAGAACTACAGGGATAGAATTCGCAAGCGTAATCGCGGGATAAATTTACATGCCGCGGTTTTGAAATTACCAACCGCATGTCAATTAGCGTCCCGAAAAATACCGCAGAGCGGACATGAGATTACTGGGAATCTTATTGTCTATGCTGGCACTGTATTATGATACGGTTTTGCCGCACGCAAATACGCGGCAAAACTGAAAGTAACACGTATTGTGTGCATTAACCCTTAAGGTGGTATTACATGGCCCGACGTGGGCTGTATAAACGAGCGCCGAGCAACTAGACAGCATGTTGATCAGAGCTCGTTTGCTCCCTTCACAAGGAGCTGGTATGGGGACGAGTGCTCGTTAATCTGATCGCTTGTCCCCATACATTTCTATCATGTCGGCAGCACTTCTCCTTCTTTACACATGGGATTTGCTGCTGACAACGAGTATGCAGGTCAATTATCGGGAGCGAGCGTTCTATGAATGCTTGTTTGCCCAATAATTGACCAGTGTAAAAGGGCGTTTACACCACTCATATCCACCCCCAACTCAGTTCAAAATATTAACAATGACGTACAAGGCTTTCCACAACTTGTCCCCTCCACAGATCTCTGCGTTAATCTCCTGATACCTCCCCACATGTAATTTCTGATCCTCACAAGACCTCCTTCTTTGCTTACCTCTTGTCTGCTCCTCACATCATCTCTAATATTTCTCCCGCGCATCCCCCATACTCTGGAACTCGCAACCACAACACATCAAACTCGCTCTCACCACACAAATCTTCAAAAGCAATCTAAAAACCCACCTCTTCAGAAAATTGTACAATTTACAATAATCCTGTCTCCACTACACGACTAAGCAGCTTCTACCCTCACCTTTTATCTTCTTCCCACCTTCGCGCATAGATTGGAAGCCCTTGCGGGAATGGTATGCTTCCCTTCTGTACCAATCTATCATTCATTAAGTGCATGTTTATTGTACTTGCTGCTTTTATTTTCTTATATTATGCACTTAAACCGTTCTGTGTTTCATATGTACAGCATCGTGAAATTAATGGTGCTTTGAAATAAATAATAATAATCATTTCGAGAATTTGGCGGTGTAATGTTTTTTTTTTGCCCGACACAAGTAAATTGTTTCATATGTGACATAATATATTGCTATTTCATTCAGTTACAAGTAAGAAAAGATGTAATAACTTTCTTCCTCACATGTTATGAAGTAGTACATACTAACTCCATAGTCCAAAAATAATTCTAAAAATCTTTGTACGTTATGTCAAATCTTGGTGTCATTCTATGGAAAAGTGAGGACTTGGGGAAAGGGGGTATTATACTGTATAGGGGGCTGATATGGCTGAGGATATTATACTATATGGGGGGCTGTTATGGTGGGGGGGGGGTATTACACTGTATGGGGGGCTGATATGGCGGGGGCTATTATTCTGCATGGGGGTCTTATATGGCGGTGGGTATTACACTGTAAGGTGGTCTGATATGGCGGGGGTATTATACTGTATGGGGGGGCTGATATGACGGGGGTATTACACTGTATGGGGGCTGTTATAGCGGGGGTTATTATACTGTATGGGGGCTGATATGGGGGCATTATACTGTATGGGGGAATTATACTGTATTGGGGTCTGATATGGGGGGCATTATACTGTGTGGGGAGCTGATATGGGGGCATTATACTGTATGGGTAACTCATATGGGGGGCATTATACTGTATGGGGAGCTTATATGGGGGGCATTATACTGTATGGGGAGCTTATATGGAGGCATTATACTGTATGGGGAGCTGATATGGGGCATTATACTGTATGGGGGTTGAAATTGGTGGCACTACACTATGCTGTATGAGGGCAGCTATGTGGGGCATTATACTGTGGGGCTGATATGGGGAGAATTACACTGCATGGGGCAGTTATGTGGGGGCATTATACTGTATGGGGCCATTATACAATGTGGGGGCAGCTATGGGAGCATTATACTGTGTGGGGGCATTATACTATGGGGCTGTTGGGCAAGGCGGCTGGGCAGGGGTCTGGTGCTGGTGTTGGGGAGCGGGGGGGCCCAAGCTGAATTCTTGCACCCGGGCCCATGAGCCTTTAGCTATGCCCCTGTTCTGGACAACCGTTCTTCCAGATGTCCCAAACAGTCTGAAGGGGGCTTCATCAGAGAAAATAACTATACCCCACTCTTCTGCAGTCCAAACCCTGTACTTCCTGCAGAATGTCAGTCTGTCCTTGGTGTTTTTCTTCTAGAGAAGTGGCTTCTTGACACCAGGCCAGCCTCCAAAATCCTTTGCCTCACTGTGCGTGCAGATGCAATGACACCAGCCTGCTGCCATTCCTAAACAAGCTCTGCACTGGTGCTGAACTGATCCTGTAGCTGAATCCTTTTTAGGAGATGGTCCTGGCACTTGCTGAGCTTTCTTGGGTGTCCTGAAGCCTTCTTCACAAAAATTGAATCTCTCTCCTTGACGTTCTTGATAATCTGATAGATGGTTGATTTAGAGGCAACCTTACAAGCAGCAATGTTCTTGCCTGTAAATCCCTTTTGATGCAAACCAATCGTGACTGCACATGTTTCCTTGGAGGTAACCATGGTTAACAGAAGAAGACAATGATTTCAAGCACCAGCCTCTTTTTTAAAGCAACCAGTCTGCTCTTATAATTCAACATGATAGAGTTTTATCAGCTGCCTTGTCCTTGTTAACACTTTCTCCTGAGCTAACGAGTCGATCACTGAAATTATGTTAGCAGGTCATTTTGTGGCAAGGCTGAAATGCAGTGGAAATGGGGTTTTAATGAATAAGTTAATTTTCATGGCAATGAATGACTTTGAAATTAATTGCAACTCATATGATCACTCTTCATAATAATCTAGAGTTATGCAAATTGACACTATAAAAGCTGAAGCAGCAAACTCTGTGAAAACCAAAATTTATGTCAGACTCAAAATTTTTGGCCAGGACTGTACACTTTTTAACAAAAAAATATATTTTTTCATAAATCATTGTTTTTAGTAATTTCAACTTTTAAATTGACTTTAACCCTTTCCCGACATCCACCGTATATATATGGCGCTGTCGGGAAGGTGTTCGCACAAACTGCAGTACAGTTACATCGCGGTGATGGTGCGGGCTCAGAAGCGGAGCCCGCACCATCACCGCGGGGTGACAGTTGTATTATACAGCTGGCACACTCCTGTAATGGCCAGGAGTGGAGCTATTCTCCGATCCGGCCGATCAACCCCTGCGATGCTGCGCTGAATAGAGAGCGCAACATCTGAGAGGTTCTTACCCGATTGGCAACCAAGCGACGCAGTCACTGGGTTGCTATGGCAACCAGAGGCCAAATAATGGCCTCTGTGTATTCCACCGGCGGGTCCTCATAGGTTTGCTGTCAGTGATTAACTGACAACTCTAATACACTGCACAACATATGTAGTGCAGTGCATTAGAGTAGCGATCAGAGCAGCAGGCCTTCAAGTCCCTTAGTGGGACAATTAAAAAAAAGTAGGCCATACTGCCCTTTTTCCCATAATAAATCTTTTATTATTGGAAAAACATAAAGAATGAAAAAAAACTATACATAATTGGTATCGCCGGATCCGTAACAACCTAAACCATAAAACTTATGTAATTTATCCCGTACAGTGAACTCCTCAAAAGTCACTTCACAACTGAATTGGTCCCTGAAAAAATAGCCTTTTGAAATTTTCTTGAAAATGTGAGAAATTGCTGCTAAAGTTCTAAGCCTTGTAACGTCCAAGAAAAATAAAAGGATGTTCGAAATATGATGCAAATCTAAAGTAGACATATGGGGGATGCTAATTAGCAACTATTTTGTGTGGTATAACTACCTGTATTACAAGCAGATGCATTTAAATTTAGAAAAATGCAAATTTTTGCAATCTTTCGCTAAATTTTGGTGTTTTTCACATTTAAATACTGAATGTATCGAGCAAATTTTTCCAGTAACATAAAGTCCAATGTATCACGAGAAAACAATGTCAGAATCGCTTGGATAGGTAAAAGCATTTCGAAGTTATTACCACATAAAGTGAAACATGTCAGATTTGAAAAATCAGACTGTAAAGAAGGTCAAAAGTGGCCACAGGAGGAAGGGGTTAATTAAATAAAATGTTGACAAAATGTTTACATAGAAGCTGTATCCTACTGTCAATTCTAATTCCGTCCGGCCAGCTGGACTGATGGCTCAGCTGAAAGCTGGTCCTGCGTGTCCGATACGCAGGATCCAGCTAATAATGATCGCATCTAAGTTCAGATACACGCAGGATAAGCTTTCACCCAAGTCGTCAGTCCAGCGGACTGGACGGAATTGGCTTTCAAGGGCAAGTTACAGCTTATATGTATACAGGATACATAGAAGCAGTATCTTAAAAAGTAAAACTTTTTGGATTAAAGTGAATTTAAAAGTTGTTTGAAATAAAGATTTTTTTTTATAGAAATATATTTTTGGGCTCAAAGGTGTACATAGCTTTTAAGCATTGATCATAGAATTGTAATATTTTGACGTTATTAGCTTAAAATCGAATACTTCATTTTAGCGTAATGAGTCATAAATATGTAAATATTATCATCCATTAAATCGGAGATTATTTATACACCGCATGTTGGCAATACACACTAAAACAATGAAATTGATTTGTATTTCTATATATGTTTCTTTGGCAGGCGAATAAGCACACAGATCAAAAAAAGGGAATGTTCAAGGTGCTCTGGCAGCGCAGGTCTACGTGTGTGATAAGATGTAGGTTTCAGCTTAGAAATAACAGAGTGATGGATAGCTAGCGGGAGTTATAACCTCTCTCACTTCAGTGACAAAGTGTTTCTACTTTCCTGAGAGATTAAAAAGCGTGGGAGGAGGCAGACATGAGTGGATAGGGGTGTAAATTACAGCTAGCTAGGGATATCAATCCCTAATGTCATACACCCTCTTCAAGGGTTCTGCTTTAGACAATGCCAGTTTCTGTCACGCTGCAGTCCAGTCGTTTTGGAAAAGCTTCCACTAGATGAATAAAATGGGCACAAATATTTAACTAATATTAATAATTATTAATGTAATATTTAGATGGGGCTATCCTGTGACAGTTAAGTGATACATACACATTCACAGAAAGATTGGCAATAAGTAATAGATCTGATTACGGCTCATGATTTAATTTTTATTAGAGACTACTTATTGACTCAATAAATCTTTCAATAGATAACAATATTTTGTCACGTAAATCATGAACATTTTTATAGATAAATCAATTCAAGCATTCAGTGTCAGCATTTACACACACAAACACACACACACACACACACACACACACACACACACACACACACACACACACACACACACACACACACACTCACTGTAAAACTTCTAGTAAATATGGACGTTTATTAAATGTATTATATTTTATTAAATTCCTGTTGCTTATATAGTGCCAACATATTCCATTACTCTGTACAGAGATTGGCACCACTCACATCAGTCCCAGACCCTAATGGGGCTCATAATCAAATGTTTCTATGCAAGACACACACATACATACTAGGGCCAATTTCATGTGAAGACAGTTAAAGGGTTGTTCCCTTAGATATTTATGGCATATTCATGAAACCCGCAGATATGACCCGCCTCACGAGACGCCGACCCCCGTTCTTGACAAAGGTCCAGGTCAATGATCTAGGACCCACATCAAGTGCTGCTACAGCAGTTGATTGTCAACCAGTAATAGTCTGTATGACAGCCACCCTCCCCTCTACTAATACACCAAAGGGCAGCGCTCATCTTACCCTGATACCTACAGTATTATAGGCAGCTTCGACACCGCATTCAAATTGTTGTACAACATTTAAAGAGCATGCCTGTAAAGGATCTGCCAGGCACAGCTTCTGTGTCAATGCCCATAGGTAATCAGTCTGCACCTGCTTCTATGTCTGTGAGACTGACTCCATCTTCCACCACTCAGAATGGCAGGCTTAGGAGTGGGAGAGCCTATCACAGCCTGGCCAGACGGAGCTAGCTCTGTCTATTTATACCTGCCTTTCCTGTTCCTCCTTGCTTGTGATTCTTCTCGTTTGGTTTCCTGGCCCTGCTGCAGCTTCTTGAACTACTTATCCTCTGCTTGTGATTGACCTTGGCTTTTCTTACCACTCTTCTGCTCTGCGTATTTGTACCTCGCTCATCTCCTGGTTTGACTCGGCTCGTTCACATCGCTTGCTGCTCACGGGTTCCGTGGGCAACTTCCCCATTTCTCTTGCTTCTTTGTACCCTTGTCTGTTTGTCTGTCGTGCACCTATTGATAGTAGGGACCGTCGCCCAGTTGTACCCCGTCGCCTAGGGCGGGTCGTTGCAAGTAGGCAGGGACTGAGTGGCGGGTAGATTAGGGCTCACTTGTCTGTTTCCCTATCCCCATCATTACAATGCCCTGCCATGATTGGTACCCTAGGCAATGACCTACTTTGCCTACCCCTCTCACCAAGGATTTCTTCAGTTATTAATCAATGAATTAATCTGTTTTATTGCACAGGGAAATTGAGTAGTCAACACTGATATGCTGAAGTCACACGGCATTCAAGATTTGAAATCAAATGGTAACATTATTGGTTCAGTTCTTTAGTTCAGTTTAGTTCTTCTTTTAGAGTAAATGTTTCATAATGACATTTCCTGTTGTATGTCAAGGAACAAAATTCCAGACAACCTTAAGGAAATCATTCTTTGAGCCCTAACCATGTCTTCTTAACTCCAATATATACCCCCAATATACTGCTCAGTAACAAGTAAAGGAGAAATTTTAGTTAAGTGTTCTACCTAAAAGGAGAATCAAACATTGTATAATTAAAAAAGAACACAAAATAAGTAAAGCAAAGTATATATAAAGATATTTAACATTTTATGTAGTATGTAAATATGTAGAGTTATCATTTAAGTTCTGAACCCCAAACTCTACTTTCTGGACAGTAAGGGATGAAGCCAGGGGTGGGATTCAAATTTTTAACAACAGGTTCCCTGTTTTGCAAACAAAGACATACGCGTCGGGGGAAGGGGGGGGGGGGCGGGACGCAGTGTATGGCGCCATGGAAAATGATTCTAATAATAAAATAAAACAATTCCGATATTCCAAATACGCCCTATATTAAAGTGGACTATAAATAAAGAAATTCCCTGTCCAGAATGTTTTAGTGCAGCTTTCACCACTATGTATAAAATTACATAAGCGTGCATACATACCTACCCAAACTCATATTAAACTTACCCATTACGTATAGACCTATATGCGAACATTCAATATCCTAAGCATGCTCATCCAATTTACTTATGTTGTGCACTGTGAGAAGGGTGGATGACAGTGCGGCATGCGCAGTAAGCCACGACAAATCTCCCGGCTAATGCACAGATATGGTACCAGGACTAAACTCAGTACATAAATACAGCACCAGGACAAAGCTCAGTACATATATACAGCACCAGAACAAAGCTCAATACATATATACTGCACCAGAACAAAACTCTGGTGCTGTATATATGTTCTGGGCTTTTTTATGGTGCTGTACATGTGTACTGAGCTTTGTTCTGGTGCTGTATATATGTACTGAGCTTGCTCTGGTGCTGTATATATGTACTGAGCTTAGTTCTGGTTCTGTATATATGTACTGAGCTTGGTCTGGTGTTGTATATATGGACTGAGCTTGGTTCCGATGCTGTATATATGTAATGAGCTTCTCTTTGGTGCTGTATATATGTATTGAGCTTGGTTGCTATGATGTATATAAATCCAGAACCAAGCTCAGTACATATGTACAGCACCAGAACAAAGCTCAGTACATAAATACAGCTCAAGCACAAATACAGATCAGTACAGAGATCATTTACAAATTCAGTTTAACCCCTGCCATATAAGTTTGTACGGCATAAAACTACAGCTCCCAGTATAGCCAGAACGATGGTAAGGATATGCTGGGAGTTGTTTCACAAAAAACAGAACGGTGCATCCATCATCTCACTGCAGACCATACAGTGACTACAGTACTGATCAGTCACAGGGAGAATAAACATTTACATTTAGTGACTCACCGGTGATGACTACTCAGATTGGAGTCGTTTTCTTTCTCTTTTCTTTTCCATCTGGTCCAGACTTCTATGAATACTTCTACTGGCCACGACATATTTCTGCAGTTTGCCACTCAGATGTCTTCAGCTTCTCACTTTTCCAACATTTCCACACCTATAAACGAAGATAAAATTCTCAGGGCGCCACACTCTATTCTCTTAAATATAATAGTATCATACACTCTGCCTCCAAACATAATAGTGCTACACATTGTGCACCTGAATATAATAGCACCTTACACTGTGACCATGAATAAAATTGTGTCAAACACTGTAAAGTAATGCACCACACATTAATGTACAGTAACGCACCCCTTGTAGATAGTGCCCCACATAGAGCCCCCTGTAGATGGTGTCGCACAGAGCCCTCTGTAGATGGTGCTTCCCATAGTGCCCTCTGTAGATATTAGCGTTCCCTGTAGATAGGGCCCCCTGCGCCGTTCTCTGTAGATAGGGGCCCCTATGGAGCCCTCCCCTGTAGTTAGTGCCCCTATATAGTCCTTCCCTGTAGTTAGTGCCCCTTATGTAGTCCTCCCCAGTAGTTAGTGCCCCCTATATAGTCCTTCCCTGTGGTTAGTGCCCCCTATATAGTCCTCCCCTGTAGTTTGTGCCCCTTATATAGTCCTCCCCTGTAGTTTGTGCCCCTTATATAGTTCTCCCCTGTAGTTTGTGCCCCTTATATAGTCCTCCCCTGTAGTTACTGTCCCCCATAGGTAAGACCCACAACACTGCCCACAGTAAATGGAAAAAGAAACAACATTATATGCTTACCTGTCCCGTTACTGTGCCATCCTCCAGTGACGCCAGTCGTCCTCTGGCGGAACGACGCAGCGCTGACTGCATCATTACTGAATGGTGAGGCATCATGTGCCTCGCCAGGACACTGCTTGTCAACTCAATTGTATCTGGGTCCTAAGGACAAGGATACAATTGAGTGCAGGGGACCGGCTCCAGTTTCCCGCTTCACCACTGTTCTGCAAACCGGCTGTAATTTTAACAACAGAAAAAGTATATCGATTTAGTCAGTGGAAGGGAAGAGATGTACAATGGGCAGAGAAGAACGAAAGGTTTTTTAGAATGTTTGCTCCATGTCTACTTATGGAGATTCCACAGAAAAGAGAGATAGGCATTTAAGGCCACCTGTGCAGTTGAGCCTCCCTTTCCCCAATTCTGGTCACAGGCATGGAAAAATTACCTCTTCAAAGGGCAGCTGGCTCATCTATGATGGCAGTGGTATACAAATAGAAGAATATGCAGCATAGAACGGGCAAAATCTGTCCCCCTCCAGAAATGTCTGATTCTCATTGATCCTCATATCCATCTCTTGCAAGGCAAAATAGATGTGTAGTCCTCAAGCTTCTTTCCCTTCAGGATAAGGCAACCTTTTCCCTCATGGGCCCAAAAGAAGCTGGCTTGGCTGCCTCTATGGTACATACGCACATGTAAGAGGGTTTGGGTCCTAGCATGTACTCTGTCTTCTATTGTAATTTGCAGCCGATTCTCCTGTGCTTTGTCTTCCCTACATCTTTATATGAGCAGTGTGAAGCACGGATGTGGCAGTTCATGCTACAGTATTACAGAAAAGAAGCAAAAACGGAATAAAGAAGCATATATAACTTTATTCAAATAACGAGATATACACTTTAAAATTCCTGTCAAGTTTTGCTTATGGAAAGAGTATTTTGTCAATGTTTGGCCTTGTGAGAATTACATTATTTCATATGTGAGTGGGCCATATTTTTATATGCAATGGTATGTTTGCTTTGTTTTAGACGTTTTGGCCTAAAGACACATGATGTTGAGGGCAAACTACCAAACCCTGACCAAACTCTTCCCACTTTAGTTAGAGTTGGATATTGAGCTGTGGATTATTGATTTAAAGATTCAGGCAGTTTGTCATTGTTTATATGGCAGTAGTGGAAGCAGTATACTGACTGACATAGTTAACAATGATCAAGTTGTTATGGTTGATACTTATAGGGTACTTATAGAGTAGTTTATTGTTTAGAACCTGACATCTGGACTTTCCCATTTGCACTCCACATTCGTTCATATAAATGGCCCCTTAAGCTCATGGTGATAGAGAATGTGAGGAAGACTAAGTCATACTAGGAGTTGTAAGCAATTCTGCGGCATGATATAGATGAAATGCAGGAAAACGATCATATGGCACCACTAAGAAATCTGCTACACTATCCTATAGAAGATTTTGTTATATGACAAATTGTGAGGTATAAGAAGGTATTTTTTAAGGCTTCATTAACACATTGCCGATTCAGATTAGTAGTTGTAAACCAAATCCTAAATAAAGGGAAAATATTATGTAAGGATTAATACTTAAAAGGAATCGATCACCTATATTTTTTTAACTTATTAAAACCAAATAGTGAAACATATTCTTTTTTTTTTCATATCTGTCTATATTTTCTTATTGTAGATTTTTTTATTCAAATTTTTGTAAATTATTATGGTGGTAGACATCTTGCCTGAGAAGCTGCTATGCTTTCTTAAGAACATTCAGAGTTATGCTTTACAGCAGCCAAGTGGACCATAGCAGCCTGTAGACTGGAGATTGCAGATAAGTTATTGTGTTCTATAGGAGTGTTCTAGGAACGCTCTATGACCTGTACAGAGGCCACACATAGCTGCCCCCACAATATAATGCCCCCATAGCTGTCCCCACAGTATAATGCCCCCACAGTATAATGCCACCCATACAGTATAATGCCCCTCCTATAGTAAAATGCTCCTATAGCTGGCACCATATCAGCCCCCCTTCCCTACCCAGTATAATGCCTCATAGTGCCTAATAGAAAAATAATAACATAATTACTTATGCCGTGTACTTAGCAGACCACTGCGTCTTCTGGCTCCGGGCAAGCACCTAATCTCTCCTCCACTCCATGTTGTTGGCTGCCCTCCCTGCTGCTGCTCTCCTCCAACATCCCTGTTGCCCAATAGAGCGTGCACTGACTCATCCCTTCTTAAAGGGCCAGCATGTGCCAAATGTACCTAGCTTTTCCGGGTACTTAAGGTACCCTCCCCAATTGCTTTTTGCCTGAGCAATTAGGTTCTTTGTCTAGCTTGATAGTACTGTTCTCCTGTGTTTTCTAGTGAATTTAATGTTATTCACCCTGCTTGAATTATACCTTCCCTTCCCAGACCACTGGCTTTGCTAACCGTGAGTAAACTTCTGCCTTGACTTACACTAATACCAGACTCTGCATCTTGTCTGCGGTTATTGTACCTTGCCTGTCCAATTCTGCAAACAAAGTCTATTCTTGGGGTAGCGATTGGGGATACTAGCGGCCAAGTCCACATCTCCATATCGAGGTTAAAGGGTGAACACCTAGCTATCCCTTAGACTCCGCTCTCCAGTTTAGCCCTATGCCAAATTCCTTTCCAACACAGTGGGTCCAAATAATTTTCTGTAGGACCCAGGACCAGTCACTATTTCCATGGGCCCCATGAGACCTAGGTCTGCTTAATAAAAATATTAAAAGGTTATTCCCACCTAAGACATTTATGGCATATTCACAGGATATGCCATAAATGTCTGATAGATGCAGGTCTCCCTATCTCCAGAACGAGGGTCCTTTGACCCCGTTCATCTGGGTGAGGGACCGCCAGGCAGAGAATGAATGGAGAGGTTCCCGCTCTCTCCAGTGATTCCTATGGGAGCAACGGAAACAGCCAGTTCCCACATCTATCAGACATTTATGGCACATCCCTTGGATATATCATGTCTACAATGGAAATACCCCTTTGACATCAGCCTTTAGTCTACTTGGCTTTCAGATTGACAAGTATTGCTTGGGATCTACAGTACTTTAAATAAAAACAGGTATTTATGGTCAGTAAAGTTATTTATATTGGTGGAGATTCTCACACACACACACACACACACACACACACACACACACACACGCCCACACACACGCCCACATGCACTCCTTCATACTGCCACATGCATTCCCCACTCCCCACACAAACCCCCACACACCCCCACCCCCACACGCACCCCCACCAACCCCACACGCAAACGCACCCAAACATACAGCCGCTCAAAAAAAAAAAAAAAACACACACACACACACAGTATATGTATAATAAATATATATGAATATATTTAATATAGGTAAAAGTTAAAATATTACTACTCAGTTTGAGTAGTTTTGATGTCTAATTATTGGATTAAAGGCTGTGGCTAAAAATGTCCAATGTGCTCAATGGTTATTTATTATGTGTATGGTTACTGTGTGGGATGGAAATAGGGGTGATTATAGACTTGTCATCGGTCATGGCATATGATAATAAGTATAATTTTCTAAACTTGTTGACAGATTCAAATTGCTCTAAACCATAGCAACAGATAAGATGTCTTTTCTGATGCGCAAAGTACATGTGATAGTTATGGTTTTAGGTCAAATTTACCCCTTTTATCAGTGCGATGAAATACATTTCCACGGCCTCAAAAAATGGGTAAAATATAATTTGTCATTTCCTTCCTGTTCTTCAGGACCAATGTTCACGACCCTCTTCCTGTAATATCTAGCTATGATTGCGTCTTTATTACAAAGAATTACAATATAACTTTTTTCGTCTTACTAATTCCTGTATTGCAATTATTGATCACTTGTAAGTGACCTGTCAATACTATGATTAGCCGCCACTTTTCTAATAAGCTCCTTAGTTAAAAAGTCATGAGGACTTCTTGGCCTATGGAAACACATTGAGCTGTAATATATAGAGATATTGGGGTAAGTGACTCCTAGTGTTCCCTTTTCCTCTCTATGTTGGAGTAAGTCGCTATGTCTTTATCTGTTTACTGTCGTGCTTTGCTCTCTCAGCATCGCTCTATCACTGTCTGCTAAGCTTCGCCTATTTCTGTTCCTGTCACTGATTTGCTGTCTCTCTCTTTGTCAGTGCCACATGTATCTTCTTTTCTGCCTTTTGCTTGCTCTCTGGATTTCAGTCACTGTCACAGTCTGTCACATTGTGTTTTATGTGAGTCAACGTATTTTAACTGCAATTTTATTTGTGTGTGCAAATTGCCTTGTTAATTCATTGTCAGTAACAATAATAAAGACTTCCAGATCATTGAATACTAAATTTCCTGTTCAGTAGATATATGGAAACGTTTATATAGTACCGGGCCTTTGCGGGGGAATAGCAGACTGCAAATATCATACTTACACTGATCAGCCACATAATTAAAGAGGCTCTGTCACCACATTATAAGTGCCCAGTCTCCTACATAAGGAGATCGGTGCTATAATGTAGGTGACAGCAGTGCTTTTTATTTAGAAAAACTATCTATTTTTACCACTTTATTTTTAGCTTTATGCTAAGGAGTTTCTTAATGCCCAAGTGGGTGTGTTTTTACTTTAGACCAAGTGGGCGTTGTACAGAGGAGTGTATGACGCTGACTAATCAGTGACCAATCAGAGTCATACACTTCTCTCCATTCATTTACACTGCACTAGCGATATGGCGATATATACACTCCTCTGTACAACGCCCACTTGGTCTAAAGTAAAAACACGCCCACTTGGGCATTAAGAAACTCCTTAGCATAAAGCTAAAAATCGCTCATAAAGTGGTAAAAATAGATAGTTTTTCTAAATAAAAAGCACTGCTGTCACCTACATTATAGTGCCGATCTCCTTATGTAGGAGATAGGGCACTTATAATGTGGTGACAGAGTCTCTTTAAAACCACTGACAGGTGAAGTGAATAACGTTGCTTATCTTGTTACAATGGCCACTGATAAGAGGTGAGTATATTAGGCAGCAAGAGAACAGTCAGTTAATGTGTTGGCAGCGGGAAAAATGTGACAGCTAGACGACTGGGTCTGAGCATCTCCAAAACGGCAGGTCCTGTGTGGGGTCCTGGTGTACAGGTATGCAAGTTGAACTGACAACCGGGAGTATGGAGCGGGCTCAAGTGCTGCACCCGCTCAATAAAATAAGCATGTCGGCTGTATGTAACAGCCGACACTTCAGTGTAACGAGTGGGATCTCACCCGTTTAACCATTTAGATACCATGGCCAATAGCGACTGCGACATCTAAGCAGTTAGGAGCAGGGGGGGGCGGCCCCTCTCTGATGCTCCATTGCTCACTCACGATGCAATTGCGGGGTGCCAATGGATGGCATGGCAGCCTGAAGGCCTAATGTAGACCCCAAGTCTGCCATCTTTATACTCCGGGGCTTAATAATAACATTAATAAAAGTTTTTTTTAATATATATATATATAGAATACATCATAAATGAAAAAGAGACCCCTTTTTCCTATTTTTCACCGAAAGCAATGTAAAAAAAAACCATAACTGGTAATGCCGCGTTCCGTAAGAGTCCAAACTATAAGCGTATGTGCACACCCAAAATAAAAAACGTCTGAAAACAGCTCCTGATTTTACGTCTGTTTTTGGAGCTGTTTTTCTATAGAGTCTATGAAAAACGGCTCCAAAAATGGCTCAAGAAGTGACATGCACTTCTTTTTCGTGGGCGTTTTTTTACGTGGCCGTTTTTTAAAACTGCCACAAAAAAAAAAACCCAGTCGGAACAGAACGCCATTTTTCCCATTGAAATCAACAGAGAACAGAAAAATAAGAAATGTATGGCTCTCAGAATACATGCGTAGTACTGCTGAATAGACTGGTGAAACGTCAAGGGTGTACTGTGCATGCGCCGATTATGAAGCAGAGCCGCACGCATGTTCAGGAGACTAAGAGGTCAGGCGTGAACTCGACTATTGCACTGCCTAGCCCCTGTCAATCAATGAAAAAAGGGATGGACGGGGGGGGGGGGGGATGAAGACAGCGCATTTTGGAGCAACGGTGATGACATTGATGCTCCAACAAGCTCATTTGCATATACTGAATAAAGTGATTTTCTCTGCAAAGGAGGCACCCACGTGAAAAAGGGAAATAACGTTACATTCAGGTGAGCCTGCACTATATTACTCTGTTGCTAGTTTGATATGGAAATTTCTGGTGACAGACTCCCTTTAAGTTAAATCAATACTAAATGCTGAACTTTTTCACTTTTACCTTTTGCATGCCTATTGGTCGCTGATGCCGACACAATCAGGATCAGCCATTTAAAATGATAGAGAATAGAGAATCACAAAACGGAACCAAAGAGGGAATCATAAGACACTACTTCTGATGAATGAATAATGTACATGTGGATTGACATCTTTCTTTATGATTGTATGACCTATTTAGCTACATTTCAGAAAGTCATAAAGTTATGCTGTAGTTCGCTGCTAAGCGCTAATATGTTTAGATAGATTAGCAGTAGTTACTATTACAGTTTATTAAGCATTTGACAGATGCTATTCTGGGTGGGTTGCTCAACTTTATGTCTGCAAGCAACAGGAACAGCTGTAACGATAAGAACATATGTAACTGGAGCCTGACATGAAAAGGTGCATGCAGCTGTCCCTAATTTTTATGGGTCACTGAATAATTTTTGATAAAGACAATGATGAAACTTTATTTTTACGCTTTTCACCTATAGGCAGTATATTCGTAAGTATTCTTAAAACTATGATCAATTCAAACTAAACTATACAGCCACATGTAAGAATGTTAGTAAATGCATTGTTGCATAGAATTCAAACGTGGCGGATTTGTTGCAGAAATTTGTCCTAATCATCTTAATGGGGCTTGCAGAAATATATGCACAAGCTGTAGAAACAAACCCGTTCCGATAAATGGAATGGATTTTTCAATTGCAGCAATTTCTGCAACACGTGTAAACTTATCCTTCAAGGGGTTTTCCCATCAGGGACATTTATGACATATCCACAGCTACGTTTCCATAAGTCCCATAAATGTGAATGGCAGTTACTGATGCAGCATAGCTCGCATGCTACGCTGATTCCGTAAACTGCCATTCACTTCTATGGGAGTTACAGCGTATCTCAGCAAGCTACAAAGTTTTCTTCTTACATGGTTGGAAATCACAAGCGTCAACAGGAACACATAAAGATAGAACGGGGGCTTAGGGGGCTCCCTTCGTCCGGCAAAACCGCAGTGTAAGGCTAAGTTCACATCTCGTTTTGTGCACACGTTTGTGGTATACGATGCCGTATATATTTTTAAAGTTACAAAAACATATGCATTTGTAACATACGTTTAAGTTATTTTGTAATATACGTCACATACGTTTTTATACGTTTGTGTCCGTTCTTACTTCTAAAAACTTATACGTTTTTTGTCCTTGAACTAAATCAAACTTTGTGAAGTCAAGATTTCCCATACATGGTTACAAAAACTTAGACGTTTTACGTATGCAAACGCAGGGTTTAAGATTGCATACGTCATCCATACATCACCATTGACTTCAATACAAATAAAATAAAGACTATATAAGTATTGAGCTTTGTTCTGGTTCTGTATATATGTATTGAGCTTGGTTCTAGTACTGTATATGGTACTAAGCTTGGTTCTCAAGCTGCATATATGTACTGAGCTACTGAGCTTGGTTCTGGTATTATATTTATGTACTGACCTTGGTTATGCTGCTATATTTATTTACTGAGCTTGGTTATGATGCTTTATATATATATATACACACTACCGTTCAAAAGTTTGGGGTCACCCAGACAATTTGGTGTTTTCCATGAAAACTCACACTTATATTTATCAAATGAGTTGCAAAATGACTAGAAAATATAGTCAAAACATTGACAAGGTTAGAAATAATGATTTTTATTTGAAATAATAATTTTCTCCTTCAAACTTTGCTTTCGTCAAAGAATGCTCCATTTGCAGCAATTACAGCATTGCAGACCTTTGGCATTCTAGCTGTTAATTTGCTTAGGTAATCGGGAGAAATTTCACCCCATGCTTCCAGAAGGCTCTCCCACAAGTTGGATTGGCTTGATGGGCACTTCTTGCGTACCATACGGTCAAGCTGCTCCCACAACAGCTCTATGGGGTTGAGATTTGGTGACTGCGCTGGCCACTCCATTACAGATAGAATACCAGCTGCCTGCTTCTTCCCTAAATAGTTCTTGCATAATTTGGAGGTGTGCTTTGGGTCATTGTCCTGTTGTAGGATGAAATTGGCTCCAATCAGGCACTGTCCACAGGGTATGGCATGGTGTTGCAAAATGGAGTGATAGCCTTCCTTATTCAAAATCCCTTTTACCTTGTACAAATCTCCCACTTTACCAGCACCAGAGCAACCCCAGACCATCACATTACCTCCACCATGCTTGACAGATGGCACCAGGCACTCTTCCAGCATCTTTTCAGTTGTTCTGCGTCTCATGAATGTTCTTCTGTGTGATCCAAACACCTCAAAGTTCGATTCGTCTGTCCATAACACTTTTTTCCAATCTTCCTCTGTCCAATGTCTGTGTGCTTTTTCCCATATTAATCTTTTCCTTTTATTAGCCAGTCTCCGATATGGTTTTTCTTTGCCACTCTGCCCTGAAGGCCAGCATCCCGGAGTTGCCTCTTCACTGTAGACGTTGAAACACTGGCGTTTTGCGGGTAATATTTAATGAAGCTGCCAGTTGAGGACCTGTGAGGCGTCCATTTCTCAAACTAGAGATGTACTTGTCTTGTTGCTCAGTTGTGCAGCAGGGCCTCCCACTTCTCTTTCTACTCTGGTTAGAGCCTGTTTGTGCAGTCCTCTGAAGGGAGTATTACACACCGTTGTAGGAAATCTTCATTTTCTTGGCAATTTCTCGCATGGAATAGCCTTCATTTCTAAGAACAAGAATAGACTGTCGAGTTTCACATGAAAGCTCTCTTTTTCTAGCCATTTTGAGAGTTTAATCGAACCCACAAATGTAATGCTCCAGATTCTCAACTAGCTCAAAGGAAGGTCCGTTTTATAGCTCCTCTAAACAGCAAAACTGTTTACAGCGGTGCTAACATAATTGCACAAGGGTTTTCAAGTGTTTTCTAATCATCCATTAGCCTTCTAACACAGTTAGCAAACACAATGTACCATTAGAACACTGGAGTGATGGTTGCTGGAAATTGGCCTCTATACCCCTATGTAGATATTGCATTAAAAACCAGACGTTTGCAGCTAGAATAGTCATTTAGCACATTAACAATGTATAGTGTGTATTTCTGATTAATTTAATGTTATCTTCATTGAAAAAAACTGTGCTTTTCTTGCAAAAATAAGGAAATTTCTAAGTGTCCCTAAACTTTTGAACGGTAGTGTACACGTGTGGTATATGTTTTGGAAAGGTACCGAAAAACGAAGTAGACTACGCTTTTCAGGACATGGGAAAAAAAAAAGGATAGAACGTAAGCACACAAAACGTATGCACAAACGACACCATTAGAGCATCCGTCCTGACCATAGAAATCAATATACACGCTGTGCTACAACGTTTGACACTTTTTTTTATTGTCAAAATGTGCATGTCAGAGGTATAGTAAAAACAAGATGTTAACTTAGCCTAATACAGTAAAAGCATAGACTATGAGATTCCAGAAAACCTCATGTACACACTGCAGTATTTCCCTACACTAAAATTTACCTGCTGGGCGGATTTTGAAAATCGTCAAGTTATCTTGAGTTTCCGCTTGTGAATTCTATCTGCCTAGTGCAAAGGAAAATTTCACCAAAACAGCTTTAAACAGCCGCTATTTACGCATCAAAACGTAAAACCGCACCAAAAATTTCCTGTGAATTGCTCCAGTTTTGGTGCATATTTTCCACTGCAAAATATGCAACGTGTGCATGTAGTCTAAGCTAGGATCACACACACAGTTTGGATGCAGTTTTTGGTGCAGTTTTTAGCTCAGTTTTTGTAGCCAAAGCCAGAAATGGAAAACGAAGGAAAATTAAGAAAAGACTGTCGCGTCTCCTTTTTTTGTGTCCACTCCTATAAATGGCTAAAAAACGAAGCCAAAAACTGCATCAAAAGTTTGTGTGTGATACTGGCCTTATAGTGAAGTGGGTTAGGAGTAGAGTAAGGCCCCATGCACACGAACATATTTTTGCGGCCGCAATGCACTCTCAAATCTGCGGGTGAATTGTGGCCCCATTTATTTCAATGGGCCAAGCACACGACCGTGGTTTCTATGGTCCGTGCATTGCCCAGGAGCCTGGACCGCAAAAAGATAGGACTTATTACGGCCGCATTTTGCGGTCCCGGCTTATAGAAATGAATGCACGTGGCCATGTGCAAGGCCCACGATTTGCGGGTGGCCCTCGATTTGTGGTCGGCCAACAGTTAATACTTAATAAGCACCACGGACGTTACAGTATGCCTTCTCCTCTTGGGACCAAAGCGAGAGAGACACTTCTTCAGGAAGGTATGAGCATTGAGGTTCTCTTCTGGCTTCCAGGACCTCTCTTCAGGACCAAACCCCCTCCAATCCATCAAATAAAAAGTTCTTCGTCCTGTTCTCTTGGGGTCCTGTAATGGCAGGAAGGAGGTGAAGGGAAAGTGAGCCCTAATCTACCCACCGCCCTGTCCCTGCCTACTTGCAACGACCCGCCCTAGGCGACGGGGTACAACTGGGCGGCGGTCCCTACGCTGTCTAAGTGCACGGGAGAACAAACAGGGAACACGCAAGGGAAGGGGCAGTAGCCCACGGAACGCCGCGAGGAAACGGAGCGGTGAATGAGTTGTCAGGACCAGGATGAAGTGGAGTATACCCAAGTGAGCACGGAGAAGGAAGCAAGCCGGAGGCAAAGCAAGCGGGTTAAGCAGAACAGCAGCAAGGCAGAAGCACGGCAGAAGCAGGCTGGAGCAAGCAGCAGTGAGGCCAGGAATCCAGAAGAATTACAAGCACTGAGGAGGAGAACACAGCAGGTAATAAAGGACAGGGGGCGGAGCTAACTCCGACTGACCAGGCCGCGATAGGCTCTCCCAATCCTGAGCCTGCCATCCTGGTTGGTGGGAGATGATTAATCCCAGGAGTATACCTAGACGTAGTACCTGGCAGATCCCTAACAGTTCTCCCCCTTTTATGAGGGGCCACCGGACCCTTACTAAGAGGACCCGGTTTAGTAGGGAAGAGAAGGTGGAACCTCCTGATCAATACCCCAGCGTGAACATCACGGGCAGGTACCCAAGTCCTCTCCTCCGGCCCGTACCCTCTCCAATGGACCAGGTACTGGAGGGAGCCCTGGACCATCCTACTGTCCATAATCTTGGCCACCTCGAATTCCACCCCCTCAGGGCTGATAACGGGAACAGGAGGTTTCCCCGAGGGGGACCAGGACGGGGAGCAGCGTTTAAGGAGGGAGGCATGGAAGACGTCATGTATGCGAAAGGATGGGGGCAGCTCCAGACGGAAGGATACAGGGTTGAGGACTTCAATGATCTTATAAGGCCCAATAAATCGGGGAGCAAACTTCCTGGACGGGACCTTAAGGCGCAAGTTCCTGGACGACAACCAGACCAAATCCCCGACGACAAAAAGGGGGTTAGCAGAACGTCTACTATCCGCCTGAATCTTTTGTGCGCTCTGGGATGCCTCTAGGTTCTTCTGAACCTGGGCCCAGACAGTGCACAGTTCCCGATGAACATCCTCTACCTCAGGATTATTGGAACAACCAGGGGAAATGGAGGAGAACCTTGGGTTAAACCCGAAATTACAGAAAAATGGGGAGACCCCTGACGAGTTACTGACCCGGTTATTCAGGGAAAATTCAGCAAGGGGAAGGAATGAGACCCAATCGAATTGACAGTCAGAGATGAAACACCTTAAATATTGTTCCAGGGACTGGTTAGTCCTCTCCGTTTGGCCATTAGTTTCGGGATGGAAGGCGGAGGAGAAGGACAGATCAATCTCCAACTTTTTACAAAAGGCTCTCCAAAATAAGGAAACAAATTGTACCCCTCTGTCAGAAACGATATTGACTGGGGCCCCATGGAGACGCAGGATGTGTTTCACAAACAAAGAAGCTAACGTCTTGGCGTTAGGTAGCTTCTTAAGGGGCACAAAGTGGCACATCTTGCTGAAGCGGTCTACTACCACCCACACCACCGACTTGCCCTGAGATGGAGGCAAATCGGTGATAAAATCCATGGAGATATGTGTCCAAGGTCTTTGGGGAATGGGCAAGGAGCGTAGTAGGCCCGCAGCTCGGGACCTAGGGGTTTTGGACCTAGCGCAAACCTCACAAGCGGCGACGTAAGCCCTAATGTCTTTAGGCAACCCAGGCCACCAATAGTTTCTGGTAATGAGGTGTTTGGTGCCCAAGATGCCAGGATGACCAGATAGAGCGGAGTCATGGTTTTCCCTGAGTACCCTTAGCCGGTATTGCAGGGGAACAAACAGTTTGTCCCCAGGGACGTTCCCGGGAGCTGAACCCTGATCAGCCGCGATATCAGAAGCTAAATCAGAATCCGTGGCAGAAACGATTATACCAGGGGGTAAAATACAAGCAGGATCCTTCTCGGAAGGAGGATTGGCCATGAAACTACGTGACAGGGCATCAGCCTTAATATTCTTGGACCCAGCCCTATAGGTAACCAAGAAATTAAATCTGGTAAACGATAGTGCCCACCGAGCTTGTCTAGGATTAAGCCTCCGGGCCGATTCTAGGAAAACCAGATTCTTGTGATCCGTAAGGACCGTTACCTGGTGTCTGGCCCCCTCCAGGAAGTGCCGCCACTCTTCAAAAGCCCATTTAATGGCTAGAAGTTCGCGTTTGCCAATATCATAGTTACTCTCCGTGGGCAAAAACTTCCTAGAGAAGTAAGCACAGGGGCGGAGATGGGTGAGGGAGCTGGTACCCTGGGACAAGACGGCCCCCACTCCCACCTCGGATGCGTCAACCTCCACAATAAATGGCTCCTCTTGGTTGGGCTGAATCAGCACGGGGGCCGAGATAAAGCACTTCTGAGGGTCTCAAAGGCCTGGACGGCCTCAGGGGGCCAATGGAGGACATCAGCACCCTTGCGAGTAAGGTCCGTAAGAGGCTTAGCGACGACCGAGAAGTTGGCAATAAATCTCCTGTAATAGTTGGCGAACCCTAAAAAACACTGTAACGCCTTAAGGGAGGCAGGTTGGACCCATTCCGCCACAGCCTGAACCTTGGCAGGGTCCATGCGGAATTCATGAGGAGTGAGGATTTGCCCTAAAAATGGTATCTCCTGTACCCCAAAGACACATTTTTCAGTTTTAGCAAACAGATTATTCTCCCGAAGGACCTGGAGCACCTTCCTGACATGCTCCACGTGGGAGGACCAGTCCTTGGAAAACACCAGTATGTCATCAAGGTACACAACAAGAAAATTACCCAGGTAATCTCTCAGGCTTTCATTAATAAAATTCTGGAAGACAGCAGGGGCATTACACAACCCAAAGGGCATGACCAGGTATTCGAAATGACCCTCGGGTGTGTTGAACGCAGTTTTCCACTCATCCCCCTCTTTGATGCGGATAAGGTTATATACCCCCGTAGATCGAACTTAGAAAACCATTGGGCTCCCTGAACCTGATTAAAAAGATCCGGAATCAAAGGAAGTGGGTACTGGTTCCTTACGGTGACCTTATTCAGGTTACGATAATCAATGCACGGCCTAAGACCACCATCCTTCTTCCCCACGAAGAAGAAGCCAGCACCTACAGGAGAAGTCGAGGGGCGAATGAAACCCTTGGCCAGGCATTCTTGGATATACACCCTCATAGCTTCACGTTCAGGACATGAAAGATTAAATATCCTACCCTTAGGAAGCTTGGCACCAGGCACCAAATCGATGGCTCAATCGTAATCTCTATGGGGGGGCAACACCTCGGAGGCCTCCTTAGAAAACACATCGGCGAAGTCCTGAATAAACTCAGGAAGCGTGTTTAACTCCTCCCGGGGAGAAATAGAGTTAACAGAAAGACATGACATAAGACATTCTTTACCCCATTTGGTGAGATCCCCAGTATTCCAATCAAACGTGGGATTATGCAACTGCAACCAGGGAAGACCTAATACCAGATCAGATGATAATCCCTGCATCACCAGTACAGAGCACTGCTCCAAATGCATGGAGCCAACCAGGAGTTGAGTCGATACCTACTACAGGGATAGGATAAGGTAAATCAATAAAAGGCATTTTTAGAGACATAGCAAATTCCACAGACATGATATTAGCAGATGAGCCAGAATCCACGAAGGCACTGCCAGTGGCAGACCGGCCAGCAAACGAGACCTGAAAGGGAAGCAAAATTTTATTGCGTTTCACATTAACGGGAAATACCTGTGCGCCCAAGTGACCTCCCCGATGATCACTTAGGCGCGGAAGTTTTCCGGCTTTTTATTCTTGCGCCTGGGACAGGTGTTCAGAAGATGCTTGTCGTCCCCACAGTAGAAGCAGAGACCATTCATTCTGCGAAACTCCCTACGTTGTCGAGGGGACATGGAGGCCCCGAGTTGCATAGGTACCTCCGAGTCCTCCGTGGAGGGGCAAGGAGACGGGACCTCGGGGGGAATCGCAGAAAAGTCAGAGGGGAGCACATTGAAGCGTTCAAGCTGACGTTCCCTGAGACGTCGGTCAAGTCGTACTGCTAGGGCCATAACTAACCAGGGGTAACTAACCAGCAGATCCTTCAGGGCGTCAGATAATCCTAACCTAAACTGGCACCTTAGGGCCGGATCGTTCCACCGAGAAGCTACGCACCACTTTCTAAAATCAGAACAGTACTCCTCAACCGGTCTGCTACCCTGACGTAAGGTCACCAGCTGACTCTCGGCTAAAGCAGTCCTGTCAGTCTCGTCGTAAATGAGTGCGAGGGCAGAGAAAAAGCGATCAACAGAGGAAAGTTCAGGGGCGTCAGGAGCCAAGGAGAAGGCCCACTCTTAGGGCCCTTCCTGGAGTTGGGATATGATGATACCCACCCGCTGGTTCTCGGAACCCGAGGAGTGGGGTTTAAGGTGGAAATACAGTCTGCAACTCTCCCGGAAGGAGAGAAACGTCTTACGGTTCCCTGAGAACCGGTCAGGTAACTTGAGGTTGGGTTCTAGAGGTGAGGTGAGGGGAACTACTACGGCAGCGTCACCCTGGTTGACCCTCTGGGCCAGGGCCTGGACCTGTAGGGAGAGGCCCTGCATCTGCTGGGTCAGGGTTTCAAGGGGGTCCATGATAGCGTCAGCGTAGGGGAAATGGTAGACTAGGTAAGGGGCTTGTAATTATGTAATGGCAGGAAGGAGGTGAAGGGAAAGTGAGCCCTACTCTACCCACCGCCCTGTCCCTGCCTACTTGCAACGACCCGCCCTAGGCGAAGGGGTACAACTGGGCGGCGGTCCCTACGCTGTCTAAGTGCACGGGAGAACAAACAGGGAACACGCAAGGGAAGGGGCAGTAGCCCACGGAACGCCGCGAGGAAACGGAGCGGTGAATGAGTTGTCAGGACCAGGATGAAGTGGAGTATACCCAAGTGAGCACGGAGAAGGAAGCAAGCCGGAGGCAAAGCAAGCGGGTTAAGCAGAACAGCAGCAAGGCAGAAGCACGGCAGAAGCAGGCTGGAGCAAGCAGCAGTGAGGCCAGGAATCCAGAAGAATTACAAGCACTGAGGAGGAGAACACAGCAGGTAATAAAGGACAGGGGGCGGAGCTAACTCCGACTGACCAGGCCGCGATAGGCTCTCCCACTCCTGAGCCTGCCACCCTGGTTGGTGGGAGATGGTGTCAGTCGAACAGGTCTGGCCTCAGGTGTGGATTGATTAATCCCAGGAGTATACCTAGACGTAGTACCTGGCAGATCCCTAACAGGTCCAAGATCTCCTTAGCCTCGAAGGTATCGGAAGAACCACTGGACGCAACTGCAGGGCTAGGAATCTTGGTATAGCGGTTCAGGACCACCGGCTTCAGGAGGGAAACATGGAAGGAGTAACGGATCTTGAGGGTAAGAGGCAGCCGAAGCTTGTAGGAGACAGGATTGATCTGCTATATGATCTCGAAGGGTCTGAGGAACCTGGGAGCAAACTTGTATGATGGCACTCTCAGTCGAATATTCCTGGAGGACAGCCAGACCTTGGTGCCTGGGAGAAATTGAGGAGGTTCTCTTCTCCTTGTGTCTGCCTTCCGTTTCATGCGGTCGACCGCCAGCAGAATGGAGGATCGAGTCTGCTGCCAGATCTGCAGGAAGTCCCTAAAAGCAACACCGAAAAAGGCCATACTTGCAAATGGACACAGCCAGGCCAGAAATGCTGATGAAAGGGCGAGCAGGTGCTTTAAATAATAATAGCCACTCCCACTAGTCTTGAGGGGAGTGGTGTGTGGTGCATGGGATGTGTAGTAAGAAATAATAAATGAATAGTGTGTGTGCAAGTGTAATACTATAAGTGAAATATAGGGGGCAGTAATAAATGAAGTGCCTCAATAGAAATAAATGGATAATGGGGTGCAAGTGAGTGAAACATGGAGGGATAGTGTGTATGTCATGAGGCACAACGTGTATAGCCAGGTAGAAGCCTATTTGTGACGCCTTGATAATTCATAGAGCGGGCTACCCTGCTTGCTATGCCAAACAACAACACACCATGCTCTCCCAGCATCAAAGACCCGGCTGTGTCCAAGAGAAGCGAATATACATAATGAAAAATACCTGGGGTATTGGTAATCATTTTGGCCAAAAGGACGCAAGCTCGCAATCCACGACAAGGATCCCCAGACTTGCGAGTCCCTAAATCCTAAACTGGAACAGAACGTTCCTGATGCACAAACAGAACCGATAAAAACACATGGACATATACAGAAACACCGAAAAAGGCCATACTTGCAAATGGACACAGCTAGGCCAGAAATGCTGATGAAAGGGCGAGCAGGTGCTTTAAATAATAATAGCCACTCCCACTAGTCTTGAGGGGAGTGGTGTGTGGTGCATGGGATGTGTAGTAAGAAATAATAAATGAATAGTGTGTGTGCAAGTGTAATACTATAAGTGAAATATAGGGGGCAGTAATAAATGAAGTGCCTCAATAGAAATAAATGGATAATGGGGTGCAAGTGAGTGAAACATGGAGGGATAGTGTGTATGTCATGAGGCACAACGTGTATAGCCAGGTAGAAGCCTATTTGTGACGCCTTGATAATTCATAGAGCGGGCTACCCTGCTTGCTATGCCAAACAACAACACACCATGCTCTCCCAGCATCAAAGACCCGGCTGTGTCCAAGAGAAGCGAATATACATAATGAAAAATACCTGGGGTATTGGTAATCATTTTGGCCAAAAGGACGCAAGCTCTCAATCCACGACAAGGATCCCCAGACTTGCGAGTCCCTAAATCCTAAACTGGAACAGAACGTTCCTGATGCACAAACAGAACCGATAAAAACACAGGGACATATACAGAAACACCGAAAAAGGCCATACTTGCAAATGGACACAGCCAGGCCAGAAATGCTGATGAAAGGGCGAGCAGGTGCTTTAAATAATAATAGCCACTCCCACTAGTCTTGAGGGGAGTGGTGTGTGGTGCATGGGATGTGTAGTAAGAAATAATAAATGAATAGTGTGTGTGCAAGTGTAATACTATAAGTGAAATATAGGGGGCAGTAATAAATGAAGTGCCTCAATAGAAATAAATGGATAATGGGGTGCAAGTGAGTGAAACATGGAGGGATAGTGTGTATGTCATGAGGCACAACGTGTATAGCCAGGTAGAAGCCTATTTGTGACGCCTTGATAATTCATAGAGCGGGCTACCCTGCTTGCTATGCCAAACAACAACACACCATGCTCTCCCAGCATCAAAGACCCGGCTGTGTCCAAGAGAAGCGAATATACATAATGAAAAATACCTGGGGTATTGGTAATCATTTTGGCCAAAAGGACGCAAGCTCGCAATCCACGACAAGGATCCCCAGACTTGCGAGTCCCTAAATCCTAAACTGGAACAGAACGTTCCTGATGCACAAACAGAACCGATAAAAACACAGGGACATATACAGAAACACCGAAAAAGGCCATACTTGCAAATGGACACAGCCAGGCCAGAAATGCTGATGAAAGGGCGAGCAGGTGCTTTAAATAATAATAGCCACTCCCACTAGTCTTGAGGGGAGTGGTGTGTGGTGCATGGGATGTGTAGTAAGAAATAATAAATGAATAGTGTGTGTGCAAGTGTAATACTATAAGTGAAATATAGGGGGCAGTAATAAATGAAGTGCCTCAATAGAAATAAATGGATAATGGGGTGCAAGTGAGTGAAACATGGAGGGATAGTGTGTATGTCATGAGGCACAACGTGTATAGCCAGGTAGAAGCCTATTTGTGACGCCTTGATAATTCATAGAGCGGGCTACCCTGCTTGCTATGCCAAACAACAACACACCATGCTCTCCCAGCATCAAAGACCCGGCTGTGTCCAAGAGAAGCGAATATACATAATGAAAAATACCTGGGGTATTGGTAATCATTTTGGCCAAAAGGACGCAAGCTCGCAATCCACGACAAGGATCCCCAGACTTGCGAGTCCCTAAATCCTAAACTGGAACAGAACGTTCCTGATGCACAAACAGAACCGATAAAAACACAGGGACATATACAGAAACACCGAAAAAGGCCATACTTGCAAATGGACACAGCCAGGCCAGAAATGCTGATGAAAGGGCGAGCAGGTGCTTTAAATAATAATAGCCACTCCCACTAGTCTTGAGGGGAGTGGTGTGTGGTGCATGGGATGTGTAGTAAGAAATAATAAATGAATAGTGTGTGTGCAAGTGTAATACTATAAGTGAAATATAGGGGGCAGTAATAAATGAAGTGCCTCAATAGAAATAAATGGATAATGGGGTGCAAGTGAGTGAAACATGGAGGGATAGTGTGTATGTCATGAGGCACAACGTGTATAGCCAGGTAGAAGCCTATTTGTGACGCCTTGATAATTCATAGAGCGGGCTACCCTGCTTGCTATGCCAAACAACAACACACCATGCTCTCCCAGCATCAAAGACCCGGCTGTGTCCAAGAGAAGCGAATATACATAATGAAAAATACCTGGGGTATTGGTAATCATTTTGGCCAAAAGGACGCAAGCTCGCAATCCACGACAAGGATCCCCAGACTTGCGAGTCCCTAAATCCTAAACTGGAACAGAACGTTCCTGATGCACAAACAGAACCGATAAAAACACAGGGACATATACAGAAACACCGAAAAAGGCCATACTTGCAAATGGACACAGCCAGGCCAGAAATGCTGATGAAAGGGCGAGCAGGTGCTTTAAATAATAATAGCCACTCCCACTAGTCTTGAGGGGAGTGGTGTGTGGTGCATGGGATGTGTAGTAAGAAATAATAAATGAATAGTGTGTGTGCAAGTGTAATACTATAAGTGAAATATAGGGGGCAGTAATAAATGAAGTGCCTCAATAGAAATAAATGGATAATGGGGTGCAAGTGAGTGAAACATGGAGGGATAGTGTGTATGTCATGAGGCACAACGTGTATAGCCAGGTAGAAGCCTATTTGTGACGCCTTGATAATTCATAGAGCGGGCTACCCTGCTTGCTATGCCAAACAACAACACACCATGCTCTCCCAGCATCAAAGACCCGGCTGTGTCCAAGAGAAGCGAATATACATAATGAAAAATACCTGGGGTATTGGTAATCATTTTGGCCAAAAGGACGCAAGCTCGCAATCCACGACAAGGATCCCCAGACTTGCGAGTCCCTAAATCCTAAACTGGAACAGAACGTTCCTGATGCACAAACAGAACCGATAAAAACACAGGGACATATACAGAAACACCGAAAAAGGCCATACTTGCAAATGGACACAGCCAGGCCAGAAATGCTGATGAAAGGGCGAGCAGGTGCTTTAAATAATAATAGCCACTCCCACTAGTCTTGAGGGGAGTGGTGTGTGGTGCATGGGATGTGTAGTAAGAAATAATAAATGAATAGTGTGTGTGCAAGTGTAATACTATAAGTGAAATATAGGGGGCAGTAATAAATGAAGTGCCTCAATAGAAATAAATGGATAATGGGGTGCAAGTGAGTGAAACATGGAGGGATAGTGTGTATGTCATGAGGCACAACGTGTATAGCCAGGTAGAAGCCTATTTGTGACGCCTTGATAATTCATAGAGCGGGCTACCCTGCTTGCTATGCCAAACAACAACACACCATGCTCTCCCAGCATCAAAGACCCGGCTGTGTCCAAGAGAAGCGAATATACATAATGAAAAATACCTGGGGTATTGGTAATCATTTTGGCCAAAAGGACGCAAGCTCGCAATCCACGACAAGGATCCCCAGACTTGCGAGTCCCTAAATCCTAAACTGGAACAGAACGTTCCTGATGCACAAACAGAACCGATAAAAACACAGGGACATATACAGAAACACCGAAAAAGGCCATACTTGCAAATGGACACAGCCAGGCCAGAAATGCTGATGAAAGGGCGAGCAGGTGCTTTAAATAATAATAGCCACTCCCACTAGTCTTGAGGGGAGTGGTGTGTGGTGCATGGGATGTGTAGTAAGAAATAATAAATGAATAGTGTGTGTGCAAGTGTAATACTATAAGTGAAATATAGGGGGCAGTAATAAATGAAGTGCCTCAATAGAAATAAATGGATAATGGGGTGCAAGTGAGTGAAACATGGAGGTATAGTGTGTATGTCATGAGGCACAACGTGTATAGCCAGGTAGAAGCCTATTTGTGACGCCTTGATAATTCATAGAGCGGGCTACCCTGCTTGCTATGCCAAACAACAACACACCATGCTCTCCCAGCATCAAAGACCCGGCTGTGTCCAAGAGAAGCGAATATACATAATGAAAAATACCTGGGGTATTGGTAATCATTTTGGCCAAAAGGACGCAAGCTCGCAATCCACGACAAGGATCCCCAGACTTGCGAGTCCCTAAATCCTAAACTGGAACAGAACGTTCCTGATGCACAAACAGAACCGATAAAAACACAGGGACATATACAGAAACACCGAAAAAGGCCATACTTGCAAATGGACACAGCCAGGCCAGAAATGCTGATGAAAGGGCGAGCAGGTGCTTTAAATAATAATAGCCACTCCCACTAGTCTTGAGGGGAGTGGTGTGTGGTGCATGGGATGTGTAGTAAGAAATAATAAATGAATAGTGTGTGTGCAAGTGTAATACTATAAGTGAAATATAGGGGGCAGTAATAAATGAAGTGCCTCAATAGAAATAAATGGATAATGGGGTGCAAGTGAGTGAAACATGGAGGGATAGTGTGTATGTCATGAGGCACAACGTGTATAGCCAGGTAGAAGCCTATTTGTGACGCCTTGATAATTCATAGAGCGGGCTACCCTGCTTGCTATGCCAAACAACAACACACCATGCTCTCCCAGCATCAAAGACCCGGCTGTGTCCAAGAGAAGCGAATATACATAATGAAAAATACCTGGGGTATTGGTAATCATTTTGGCCAAAAGGACGCAAGCTCGCAATCCACGACAAGGATCCCCAGACTTGCGAGTCCCTAAATCCTAAACTGGAACAGAACGTTCCTGATGCACAAACAGAACCGATAAAAACACAGGGACATATACAGAAACACCGAAAAAGGCCATACTTGCAAATGGACACAGCCAGGCCAGAAATGCTGATGAAAGGGCGAGCAGGTGCTTTAAATAATAATAGCCACTCCCACTAGTCTTGAGGGGAGTGGTGTGTGGTGCATGGGATGTGTAGTAAGAAATAATAAATGAATAGTGTGTGTGCAAGTGTAATACTATAAGTGAAATATAGGGGGCAGTAATAAATGAAGTGCCTCAATAGAAATAAATGGATAATGGGGTGCAAGTGAGTGAAACATGGAGGGATAGTGTGTATGTCATGAGGCACAACGTGTATAGCCAGGTAGAAGCCTATTTGTGACGCCTTGATAATTCATAGAGCGGGCTACCCTGCTTGCTATGCCAAACAACAACACACCATGCTCTCCCAGCATCAAAGACCCGGCTGTGTCCAAGAGAAGCGAATATACATAATGAAAAATACCTGGGGTATTGGTAATCATTTTGGCCAAAAGGACGCAAGCTCGCAATCCACGACAAGGATCCCCAGACTTGCGAGTCCCTAAATCCTAAACTGGAACAGAACGTTCCTGATGCACAAACAGAACCGATAAAAACACAGGGACATATACAGAAACACCGAAAAAGGCCATACTTGCAAATGGACACAGCCAGGCCAGAAATGCTGATGAAAGGGCGAGCAGGTGCTTTAAATAATAATAGCCACTCCCACTAGTCTTGAGGGGAGTGGTGTGTGGTGCATGGGATGTGTAGTAAGAAATAATAAATGAATAGTGTGTGTGCAAGTGTAATACTATAAGTGAAATATAGGGGGCAGTAATAAATGAAGTGCCTCAATAGAAATAAATGGATAATGGGGTGCAAGTGAGTGAAACATGGAGGGATAGTGTGTATGTCATGAGGCACAACGTGTATAGCCAGGTAGAAGCCTATTTGTGACGCCTTGATAATTCATAGAGCGGGCTACCCTGCTTGCTATGCCAAACAACAACACACCATGCTCTCCCAGCATCAAAGACCCGGCTGTGTCCAAGAGAAGCGAATATACATAATGAAAAATACCTGGGGTATTGGTAATCATTTTGGCCAAAAGGACGCAAGCTCGCAATCCACGACAAGGATCCCCAGACTTGCGAGTCCCTAAATCCTAAACTGGAACAGAACGTTCCTGATGCACAAACAGAACCGATAAAAACACAGGGACATATACAGAAACACCGAAAAAGGCCATACTTGCAAATGGACACAGCCAGGCCAGAAATGCTGATGAAAGGGCGAGCAGGTGCTTTAAATAATAATAGCCACTCCCACTAGTCTTGAGGGGAGTGGTGTGTGGTGCATGGGATGTGTAGTAAGAAATAATAAATGAATAGTGTGTGTGCAAGTGTAATACTATAAGTGAAATATAGGGGGCAGTAATAAATGAAGTGCCTCAATAGAAATAAATGGATAATGGGGTGCAAGTGAGTGAAACATGGAGGGATAGTGTGTATGTCATGAGGCACAACGTGTATAGCCAGGTAGAAGCCTATTTGTGACGCCTTGATAATTCATAGAGCGGGCTACCCTGCTTGCTATGCCAAACAACAACACACCATGCTCTCCCAACATCAAAGACCCGGCTGTGTCCAAGAGAAGCGAATATACATAATGAAAAATACCTGGGGTATTGGTAATCATTTTGGCCAAAAGGACGCAAGCTCGCAATCCACGACAAGGATCCCCAGACTTGCGAGTCCCTAAATCCTAAACTGGAACAGAACGTTCCTGATGCACAAACAGAACCGATATAAACACAGGGACATATACAGAAACACCGAAAAAGGCCATACTTGCAAATGGACACAGCCAGGCCAGAAATGCTGATGAAAGGGCGAGCAGGTGCTTTAAATAATAATAGCCACTCCCACTAGTCTTGAGGGGAGTGGTGTGTGGTGCATGGGATGTGTAGTAAGAAATAATAAATGAATAGTGTGTGTGCAAGTGTAATACTATAAGTGAAATATAGGGGGCAGTAATAAATGAAGTGCCTCAATAGAAATAAATGGATAATGGGGTGCAAGTGAGTGAAACATGGAGGGATAGTGTGTATGTCATGAGGCACAACGTGTATAGCCAGGTAGAAGCCTATTTGTGACGCCTTGATAATTCATAGAGCGGGCTACCCTGCTTGCTATGCCAAACAACAACACACCATGCTCTCCCAGCATCAAAGACCCGGCTGTGTCCAAGAGAAGCGAATATACATAATGAAAAATACCTGGGGTATTGGTAATCATTTTGGCCAAAAGGACGCAAGCTCGCAATCCACGACAAGGATCCCCAGACTTGCGAGTCCCTAAATCCTAAACTGGAACAGAACGTTCCTGATGCACAAACAGAACCGATAAAAACACAGGGACATATACAGAAACACCGAAAAAGGCCATACTTGCAAATGGACACAGCCAGGCCAGAAATGCTGATGAAAGGGCGAGCAGGTGCTTTAAATAATAATAGCCACTCCCACTAGTCTTGAGGGGAGTGGTGTGTGGTGCATGGGATGTGTAGTAAGAAATAATAAATGAATAGTGTGTGTGCAAGTGTAATACTATAAGTGAAATATAGGGGGCAGTAATAAATGAAGTGCCTCAATAGAAATAAATGGATAATGGGGTGCAAGTGAGTGAAACATGGAGGGATAGTGTGTATGTCATGAGGCACAACGTGTATAGCCAGGTAGAAGCCTATTTGTGACGCCTTGATAATTCATAGAGCGGGCTACCCTGCTTGCTATGCCAAACAACAACACACCATGCTCTCCCAGCATCAAAGACCCGGCTGTGTCCAAGAGAAGCGAATATACATAATGAAAAATACCTGGGGTATTGGTAATCATTTTGGCCAAAAGGACGCAAGCTCGCAATCCACGACAAGGATCCCCAGACTTGCGAGTCCCTAAATCCTAAACTGGAACAGAACGTTCCTGATGCACAAACAGAACCGATAAAAACACAGGGACATATACAGAAACACCGAAAAAGGCCATACTTGCAAATGGACACAGCCAGGCCAGAAATGCTGATGAAAGGGCGAGCAGGTGCTTTAAATAATAATAGCCACTCCCACTAGTCTTGAGGGGAGTGGTGTGTGGTGCATGGGATGTGTAGTAAGAAATAATAAATGAATAGTGTGTGTGCAAGTGTAATACTATAAGTGAAATATAGGGGGCAGTAATAAATGAAGTGCCTCAATAGAAATAAATGGATAATGGGGTGCAAGTGAGTGAAACATGGAGGGATAGTGTGTATGTCATGAGGCACAACGTGTATAGCCAGGTAGAAGCCTATTTGTGACGCCTTGATAATTCATAGAGCGGGCTACCCTGCTTGCTATGCCAAACAACAACACACCATGCTCTCCCAGCATCAAAGACCCGGCTGTGTCCAAGAGAAGCGAATATACATAATGAAAAATACCTGGGGTATTGGTAATCATTTTGGCCAAAAGGACGCAAGCTCGCAATCCACGACAAGGATCCCCAGACTTGCGAGTCCCTAAATCCTAAACTGGAACAGAACGTTCCTGATGCACAAACAGAACCGATAAAAACACAGGGACATATACAGAAACACCGAAAAAGGCCATACTTGCAAATGGACACAGCCAGGCCAGAAATGCTGATGAAAGGGCGAGCAGGTGCTTTAAATAATAATAGCCACTCCCACTAGTCTTGAGGGGAGTGGTGTGTGGTGCATGGGATGTGTAGTAAGAAATAATAAATGAATAGTGTGTGTGCAAGTGTAATACTATAAGTGAAATATAGGGGGCAGTAATAAATGAAGTGCCTCAATAGAAATAAATGGATAATGGGGTGCAAGTGAGTGAAACATGGAGGGATAGTGTGTATGTCATGAGGCACAACGTGTATAGCCAGGTAGAAGCCTATTTGTGACGCCTTGATAATTCATAGAGCGGGCTACCCTGCTTGCTATGCCAAACAACAACACACCATGCTCTCCCAGCATCAAAGACCCGGCTGTGTCCAAGAGAAGCGAATATACATAATGAAAAATACCTGGGGTATTGGTAATCATTTTGGCCAAAAGGACGCAAGCTCGCAATCCACGACAAGGATCCCCAGACTTGCGAGTCCCTAAATCCTAAACTGGAACAGAACGTTCCTGATGCACAAACAGAACCGATAAAAACACAGGGACATATACAGAAACACCGAAAAAGGCCATACTTGCAAATGGACACAGCCAGGCCAGAAATGCTGATGAAAGGGCGAGCAGGTGCTTTAAATAATAATAGCCACTCCCACTAGTCTTGAGGGGAGTGGTGTGTGGTGCATGGGATGTGTAGTAAGAAATAATAAATGAATAGTGTGTGTGCAAGTGTAATACTATAAGTGAAATATAGGGGGCAGTAATAAATGAAGTGCCTCAATAGAAATAAATGGATAATGGGGTGCAAGTGAGTGAAACATGGAGGGATAGTGTGTATGTCATGAGGCACAACGTGTATAGCCAGGTAGAAGCCTATTTGTGACGCCTTGATAATTCATAGAGCGGGCTACCCCACTCACTTGCACCCCATTATCCATTTATTTCTATTGAGGCACTTCATTTATTACTGCCCCCTATATTTCACTTATAGTATTACACTTGCACACACACTATTCATTTATTATTTCTTACTACACATCCCATGCACCACACACCACTCCCCTCAAGACTAGTGGGAGTGGCTATTATTATTTAAAGCACCTGCTCGCCCTTTCATCAGCATTTCTGGCCTGGCTGTGTCCATTTGCAAGTATGGCCTTTTTCGGTGTTTCTGTATATGTCCCTGTGTTTTTATCGGTTCTGTTTGTGCATCAGGAACGTTCTGTTCCAGTTTAGGATTTAGGGACTCGCAAGTCTGGGGATCCTTGTCGTGGATTGCGAGCTTGCGTCCTTTTGGCCAAAATGATTACCAATACCCCAGGTATTTTTCATTATGTATATTCGCTTCTCTTGGACACAGCCGGGTCTTTGATGCTGGGAGAGCATGGTGTGTTGTTGTTTGGCATAGCAAGCAGGGTAGCCCGCTCTATGAATTATCAAGGCGTCACAAATAGGCTTCTACCTGGCTATACACGTTGTGCCTCATGACATACACACTATCCCTCCATGTTTCACTCACTTGCACCCCATTATCCATTTATTTCTATTGAGGCACTTCATTTATTACTGCCCCCTATATTTCACTTATAGTATTACACTTGCACACACACTATTCATTTATTATTTCTTACTACACATCCCATGCACCACACACCACTCCCCTCAAGACTAGTGGGAGTGGCTATTATTATTTAAAGCACCTGCTCGCCCTTTCATCAGCATTTCTGGCCTGGCTGTGTCCATTTGCAAGTATGGCCTTTTTCGGTGTTTCTGTATATGTCCCTGTGTTTTTATCGGTTCTGTAAGTCCCTAAAAGCAGAATCAGCTGCTGGTACCTTGGAAATAATGGACACCGGGAGAGGAATTTGTGGGTGTTGGTCGTAAACAATGAAGAACAGTATATTTCTTGTGGACTCACTAGTATGATTATTATATGAGAACTCGGCCCAAGGAAGAAGCTGCACCCAGTCATCATGCTGCTTGGAGATGAAGTGTTGTAGGTAGTTCTCCATGATTTGATTGATCCTCTCGACTTGACTATTGGACTGAGGATGGTAGGCTGAGGAAAAGTCCAAATTTACATTGAGGATTTTACAGAGGGCTCTCCAGAACCTTGAGGTGAACCGAACCCCCCGACCAGACACGATATGCCGAGGCAAATTGTGCAGGCGGAAGATGTGTTGGATGAAGAGGGTGACCAGTCGAAAAGCAGAAGTTACAACCGTCAGCGGAACTAAGTGAGCCATTTTTGAAAATCGGTCCACCACCACCCAGACCGTACTGCATCCCGCAGGGAGAGGCAGCTCCGTAACAAAGTCCATAGATATATGCTGCCAGGAGCATCGGGCACAGGCAGCGGCTGGAGCAGGCCAGCAGGTTTGGAGTGAGCAACCTTGTTAGCTGCGCACACCGAGTAGGAGGATGAAACAAAGTCCATGATGTCTTTGGGCAGCGTGGGCTACCAGAAATGATGGGCAATCAGGTCTCGGGTGCCCACGTGACCTGCCAGTCTGGAGCTGTGTCCCCAGCGGAGGATTCTCCCTCTGTCTGCCAGGCGCACAAAAGTCCTACCCGGAGGGATGTCTAACTTGCAGAGGGTTGACCGAGACAATGGAAGACGGGTTAAAAACACTTTGTGTAGACTACATGGTGTCCTCTGTCTCGAACGACCTGGACAAGGCATCGCCCTCACATTCTTGTTGGCCGGATGGTAGTGGAGCTCAAACTGGAACCGGTCAAAGAAGAGTGACCACCTGGCCTGAAGAGGTTTCAGCCGTTGGGCCGTCTGGAGATAAGTGAGGTTCTTGTGGTCAGTGTATATCAAGATGGGATGAACTGCGCCCTCTAGCAAAGGTCTCCACTCCTCCAGGTCCAATTTGATGGCCAGTAACTCCCGATCCCCAATCGGGTAGTTGCGTTCTGCGGAAGAGAAGAGTTTAGAGTAATAGCCACATACCATTGTCTTGCCCTTGGAACCTCTCTGGAACAGGAGTGCACCAGCACCAACAGAGGAGGCATCCATCTCCAACGAAAACTGTCGAGATACATCTGGATAATGGAGGATAGAGGCTGTTGTGAAGGCACCCTTCAGGCTATTAAATGCGGATTCCGCTTCTGGAGTCCACACCTTGGCGTTCATGCCTTTCCTGGTGAGGCTAGAGATAGGAGATTTTTAATGAGGAGAAGTTTGGAATGAACTGTCTGTAGATATTGGCGAATCCCAGGAAACACTGTATGGACCTCAAGCGTGTATGGCCACTCCAGGACGGCCTTTACTTTCTCAGGATCCATCTTGAGGCCTTGATCCGAGATGATGTAGCCCAGGAAGGGTAGAGCATTTCTCTCAAACACGCACTTCTCCAACTTGGCGTACAGGCGATTCTCCCTTAATCGCTGCAAAACTTTACGGACATGTCTCTGATGAGTCATTGGATCTGGAGAGAAAATCAAGATGTCATTAAGATAGACCACAACACAAACATAGAGGAGGTCACGGAAGATGTCATTAATGTACTCTTGGAAGACCGTGGGAGCATTACACAGGCCGAAGTGCATTACTAGACATTCATAGTGTCCGTTGCGGGTATTAAATGACGTCTTCCATTCGTCACCCTGGGGAATCCGGATTAGGTTATAAGCCCCCCGCAGGTCTAGCTTCGAAAAATTTTCGCTCGTCGTATGCAATCAAAGAGTTCAGAGATCAATGGCTCCCGGGGAAGAAGACTTCCGTATGAAGCCCCTCTCCAAGTTCTCCTTAACATAGGCAGACATGGACTGAGGCTCTGGTAAGGAGATAGGATATAGCCTACCACGGGGAAGGGATGCACCAGGAATCAGCTCGATAGGACAGTCACACGCCCGATGTATGGGCAGCGTCTCCGCCTCTTTCTTGCTGAAGACATCTGAGAACACAGAATAATGACAAGGCAATCCTGCCAAGAACTGATGCAGAGGAGACTGAGCTGGATGAATCTGTACCAGGCAGCGGTTGAGACAGTCGGAACCCCACTGGAGAACCTCTCCAGAATTCCAGTGCAAGACTGGGGCATGTAGTCAGAGCCAGGGCAGGCCCAGCAGCACAGGGTTGACAGCCTTAGACAGGACAAACAATGAGCTGAGCTCAGAATGAAGGGCTCCCACTTGGAGCTTCAGCGGCTTTGTCACATTGACAACCGGGTCTGGCAGAGGTGGTCCATTCACAACAATCAAAGGCCTCTCCAAAGGGCTTGTTGGCAACTGGAGAAGATCCACCAGGTCTTTCCGAAGGAAGTTAGTTGCGGATCCTGAGTCCAGATAGGCAGAGACCCGATGCATCTTTTCGTCGGACACTATGCTCACGGGGATGGATAATTTAGAAGAAAGACCCTCTTCACCCAATGTTGTCTCTCCAAGCAACCCTAGGCTCTGGGGCTTTTGAGGGCACAGACGCACAAGATGGCCTCCGAAGCCGCAATATAGAAAGAGTCCCGAAGTGCGTCTGCGTTGTCTCTCCAGGGTAGACAGCTTGAGATGGTCTTCAAAGACTCCTTTGGAGGAACAGTTGATGAGGACAGCAGGTGTTTCTGCAAAGTGGGAACCGGGCTAGGGAGTCGTCCCTCACGGAGAGCCTCTAGGAGCGGTTCGCAGATCCTTATGTCAATCCGGGTGGCCAGAAGGATGAGGTCATCCAGGGTAGATGGCAGGTCTCGGGCAGCAAGCTCGTCCTTTACCTCGGGGCACAGTCCCTGCCAGAATGTAGCCCCCATGGCCTCATTGTTCCACAACAATCTCCTGCCAGGGTGCAGAAGTGGATGGCGTACTTGCCCACGGAAGTGTCTCCCTGGCGTAGGTTCAGCAAGGAGGCAGCTGCCGACGAGACTCGTCCAGGCTCCTCAAACACTGTGCGAAATGTCCGTAGGAACCCCTAGAGGTCACGGGTCTCTGGTCCTTGTCTCTCCCAGATAGGGTTTGCCCATGCTAGGACCCTGCCAGTGAGGAGACGATGAAAGTGACCCTTGCGCCATCAGTCAAAAATGCCTTTGCATACAGGCTAAAGTGGGTCTGGCACTGGTTCAAAAATCCCCTGCAGGTCTTCGCGTCCCCATCATAGCAATGAGGTAGTGGCAAAGAAACTCGGGGATCAGCACTGCCAGGGGAGTAGTCAGAGGGTCTGTGCTGCCAGGAGGTGTAGTAGGAGGAATGACAGTTCGCACATCCAGACGATGTGCAATAACGTTCAATGCCTGGAGGAGTAGGTCCTGTCAAGAACAGAGACGTCATCATGGTCTTGGATTGACCAGCGGGGTCCATGGCCTTAGCGTACTGTCACGAAGAGTGCGTGGACCCACTGGGCCAGTACCGCCTTAACGGTATGGCAGCTGGCCAACAGGACACAGGTCAAAGTCCATAGTTCGTATAGGTGTACCTATTGTAGCTTCAGACAGTAGCAAGATAGGCTTGGATGGGACTAGGCAGCAGGCAGGCACCAGGCGTGGTGAAGCAGGATAGGCGAAGTACTCAGCGCAGCACGACTCCAACTGAATATGGCACTTGGACCAGGAATACACAGGATACAGGTTATAGGTAGCAGGAACGGGGAACACTGGAAACTGGAGACGCTTAGGGGACCATTTGCAGAGACAAACTAAGGTGAAGACAACAACGCTCAGGCAATGCAGGTAGGGGCAGAGCCCTTCTTATAGTCCAGGGTGGTCTGGGAGCAATCAGCTCAATCTCACACATGAATGCGCTCTGGCTCCTTAAGGCTGGACTGAGCTCGCGAGCGCACCCTAGTGGTCACTGCGGAACAGAACGGCCGCATGTGCAGACATCTCTAGAGAGAAAGGCGTCGACAGGATGGGAGGAGTTCGTGGTTAGCGACCACGGACGTTACATATACAGTGAAGGAAATAAGTATTTGATCCCTTGCTGATTTTGTAAGTTTGCCCACTGTCAAAGACGTGAACAGTCTAGAATTTTTAGGCTAGGTTAATTTTACCAGTGAGAGATAGATTATATATAAAAAAAAAAAGAAAATCACATTGTCAAAATTATATATATTTATTTGCATTGTGCACAGAGAAATAAGTATTTGATCCCTTTGGCAAATAAGACTTAATACTTGGTGGCAAAACCCTTGTTGGCAAGCACAGCAGTCAGATGTTTTTTGTAGTTGATGATGAGGTTTGCACACATGTTAGATGGAATTTTGGCCCACTCCTCTTTGCAGATCATCTGTAAATCATTAATAATTCGAGGCTGTCGCTTGGCAACTCGGATCTTCAGCTCCCTCCATAAGTTTTCGATGGGATTAAGGTCTGGAGACTGGCTAGGCCACTCCATGACCTTAATGTGCTTCTTTTTGAGCCACTCCTTTGTTGCCTTGGCTGTATGTTTCGGGTCATTGTCGTGCTGGAAGACCCAGCCACGAGCCATTTTTAATGTCCTGGTAGAGGGAGGAAGTTGTCACTCCGGATTTGACGGTACATGGCTCCATCCATTCTCCCATTGATGCGGTGAAGTAGTCCTGTGCCCTTAGCAGAGAAACACCCCCAAAACATAATATTTCCACATCCATGCTTGACAGTGGGGACGGTGTTCTTTGGATCATGGGCAGCATTTCTCTTCCTCCAAACACGGCGAGTTGAGTTAATGCCAAAGAGCTCAATTTTAGTCTCATCTGACCACAGCACCTTCTCCCAATCACTCTCAGAATCATCCAGATGTTCATTTGCAAACTTCAGACGGGCCTGTACATGTGCCTTCTTGAGCAGGGGGACCTTGCGGGCACTGCAGGATTTTAATCCATTACGGCGTAATGTGTTACCAATGGTTATCTTGGTGACTGTGGTCCCAGCTGCCTTGAGATCATTAACAAGTTCCCCCGTGTAGTTTTCGGCTGAGCTCTCACCTTCCTCAGGATCAAGGATACCCCACGAGGTGAGATTTGCATGGAGCCCCAGATCGATGTCGATTGACAGTCATTTTGTATGTCTTCCATTTTCTTACTATTGCACCAACAGTTGTCTCCTTCTCATCCAGCATCTTACTTATGGTTTTGTAGCCCATTCCAGCCTTGTGCAGGTCTATGATCTTGTCCCTGACATCCTTAGAAAGCTCTTTGGTCTTGCCCATGTTGTAGAGGTTAGAGTCAGACTGATTAATTGAGTCTGTGGACAGGAGTCTTTTATACAGGTGACCATTTAAGACAGCTGTTTTTAATTCAGGCACCAAGTTGATTTGGAGCATGTAACTGGTCTGGAGGAGGCTGAACTCTTAATGGTTGGTAGGGGATCAAATACTTATTTCTCTTGTGCACAATGCAAATAAATATATATAATTTTGACTAAGTGATTTTCTGTTGTTTTTTTAAATATAATCTATCTCTCACTGGTAAAATTAACCTAGCCTAAAAATTCTAGACTGTTCATGTCTTTGACAGTGGGCAAACTTACAAAATCAGCAAGGGATCAAATACTTATTTCCTTCACTGTATATGTAGTGAGCTTTGTTCTGGTGCTGTATCTATGTACTGAGCTTGGTTCTGGCATTGTATATATGTACTGAGCTATGTTCTGGTGCTGTATATCTGTACTGAGCTTTGTTCTGGTGCTGCATATACAGTATGTACTGAGCTTTGTTCTGGGGCTGTATATATATACTGAGATTTGTTCTGGTGCTGTATTTATGTACTGAGCTTGGTTCTGTTGCTGTATATTTACTGTATTTTTCAGACTACAAGACGCACCTGACTATAAGACACACCCAGGTTTTATACAAAAGAAAATAGGAAAAAATAATCATATTTTACTACTTTTATAAAGAAAAAACTATTTGTTAAAAAAATAATTTGTTCTGCTTCACCACATTCTGAGAGCCATATCTTTTATATTTTTTCATCGTTTGAGCGGTGTGAGGGCTTATTTTTTTACGACACGAGCTGTAGTTTTCATTTCACTTCTTTTGGTACATTCGATTGTTTTATCACAAATGATTTCATTTTTTAAGCGCTAAGGTAACCAAAAAACAATGATTCTGGTTTTTAAAAAAATGTTTTTGCCGTTTACCGTGCAAAGTCAAATTATGCTATATTGTAAGAGTTCAAACTTTTACGGACGCAGCGATACCAATTTTGAAAATTTATTTTTTATTTTTTATACTGTTCCTGGGGAAAAATGTGAAAAGGTTTTTTTTTAAGTTTTAATATTTTTTTACACTCCTGAAAATGTACACATTTTATTAGTTCCCCTAGGGGTGCCATGTACTGAGTACACTACAATACACTGCAATACTTGGATGAGTATTGGATGACTTAAAGAGGCTCTGTCACCAGATTTTGCAACCCCTATCTGCTATTGCAGCAGATAGGCGCTGCAATGTAGATTACAGTAACGTTTTTATTTTTAAAAAACGAGCATTTTTGGCCAAGTTATGACCATTTTTGTAGTTATGCAAATGAGGCTTGCAAAAGTCCAAGTGGGTGTGTTTAAAAGTAAAAGTCCAAGTGGGCGTGTATTATGTGCGTACATCGGGGCGTTTTTAATACTTTTACTAGCTGGGCGCTCTGACGAGAAGTATCATTTACTTCTCTTCAGAACGCCCAGCTTCTGCCAGATCACGCTGTGACGTCACTCACAGGTCCTGCATCGTGTCAGACGAGCGAGGACACATCGGCACCAGAGGCTTCAGTTGATTCTGCAGCAGCATCGGCGTTAGCAGGTAAGTCGATGTAGCTACTTACCTGTGTCATAACTTGGCCAAAAATAATCGTTTTTTAAAAATAAAAACTTTACTGTAATCTACATTGCAGCGCCGATCTGCTGCAATAGCAGATAGGGGTTGCAAAATCTGGTGACAGAGCCTCTTTAAGAAAACAGCATAACTCACTGAGCAACGCTGTGTCCGTAACTCCCATAGTAGTGAATGGCAGTTACAGAAGCAGCGTAGCATGCAAGCTGCGCTGTTTCCGTAACTACTATTCAGTTCTATGGGAGTTACGAAGACAGTGTAGCTCAGACGATTACGTTGTTTCCGTAACCCGACCATGTATGCTCTTATCGTAGCTACTGAGTTACGTAAACAGCGTAGCTCGCAGTGCCATGCTGTTTCCGTAACTTCCATTCACTTCTATGGGCGTTACGGAAACAGCGCATCTGGTCTCCCAGGTGAAGCATACATTAGTCTTAATGACATACATCAAATAGTTATATAATCTTCAAAAACGTGCAAAACTACAATGTGTAATACATCTTTAATACATCATCATCAATAATATATCAATCATTGTTATTACAATAGAAAAGTGAAGGAGGAAAGTTCACCACACTCCAGGTTCCAGCTACGATCACAGAGCTCTACTGTGCATGCTCAGCAATCAATCATCTCTGCTGTGCAAAAAATACAGACCAGCGTTCGATCCAAAATAGTGATCAAAGTATGTATAAATGTAAGACATCCTCAGTCATAACAGGAATCCATCATATTGCAGCTCCATATCTGTATATTTTGAGGCAAAATTAATTCAATAATTAAAAACGTCTTCACTCTGTATAAGTCACATGTGAACAGGGCAGACGGAGGGAGAAGGGATCAGGTTCATATTACTTCATGATATCAATCACTAGAAGTTAAATATAAGACATCCTCAGTCATAACAAGAATCCATCATATTGCAGCTCCATATCTGTATATTTTGAGGCAAAAATAATTCAATAATTAAAAACGCCTTCACTCTGTTTAAGTCACATGTGAACAGGGCAGACGGAGGGAGAAGGGATCAGGTTCATATTACTACATGATATCAATCCCTAGGAGTTAATGTCATCAAATACTATTTAGTGTTAAACCGCCTACATAAATCGGATCACCGAAGTGATTCAAAAACTTTCTAGGGAATGCTTGTAACTTCTGTCCAACAAATCATGTTGGACAATAATACCGCACAAAACACGAGATTTATATAATGATGATAAAAAAGCCTTCATTCCGTGATGTGAAGTCACATGTGAACAGGGCAGACAGAAGAAGAAGATTATATAACTATTTGATGTATGTCATTAAGACTAATGTATGCTTCACCTGGGAGACCAGATTCACGATGTTCACTGGTTGGAATGGGCCATGTGATCATTTGTATTCACCCATTTATAACGATGTTTTTAGACATAATGTTAGGCTTGACAAAGACCCTTCACTCACTATGGGTCGAAACGTTGCTTGTCGTTTGTGGATGTCTTGACAATAAAACCACTTTGATGATTTGAAGACGTGTGCTGTTGTCCTACTACTTCTTTGGATATCCTGTGGATATGTCATAAATGTCCTTCATGGGAAAACCCCTATAAATGCCGCAGTCACTATTGACCGCAGAATTTAACTAATTAAATGGCCAGGAACAGCGTGATCTGTAAAACACACTTGAGACCTGCAGTGTATGGAGCGGGCTCAGCGCATGAGCCCGCTCCGCTCTAAACATCATCCCCTCCCTGCTACATGAAGTGCCGGCACATCATGGGTCGTGAAGGGTTTAAGTAAGTAAGCGGTCAGGGGGCCTATTTTTTAGTCTTCTGCCGACTAGAAGACGCAGGGACTTTTTAGCTAGATTTATTCTTGCTAAAAACTGCGTCTAATAGTCTGAAAAATATGGTATGTATTGAGCTTGGTTCTGGCACTGTATATATGTACTGAGCTTGGTTCTGCAGCTGTATATTTATGTACTGAGCTTGGTTCTGGGGCTGTATATATTTACCTTATCTTAAGGTAAAATTAGATGTTAAATCTACTTTAACCCTTTAATGACCGGGCCTGAAAAGACCTTAATGACCAAGCCAGATTTGTTAAATCTGGTATGTCTGACTTTATCAGAGAATAACTCTGCGAAAGTTTTGAATATCCAAGTAATTCTGACATTGTTTTTTCATCACATGTTGTACTTTATTTTAGTGGTAAAAGTAGACTGATACGATTTGCGGAAATTAATGAAAAATTAGAAAAATTGAAGAAATTTTGTAAAAATTATAATTTTTCCCTATTTTTAACGGCAATATGTCACATATGTACATACATACTGTACAATTTTTATGAAATATATATTTCCATCGCTTTACTCTATTTTGGCAGCACTTTTGAATTTTTATTTTTATTTTTGAGCAATTTAGAAGACTTACAAGTTTAGTAATGATTTTATAAATTTTGAAGTACATTTTGTTTTCCTGCCCCAAGCCAGGTTTTCAGAGGCTCGTAGGTGTCAGGATGGTGGAAACCCCCACAAGTGACACCATTTTGAAAACTACACCCCTTAAGGTATTTATTAAGAGGTGTTGTAAGTATTTTGACCCCACAGATTTTTTTGTAAGAATTCATGCAAAGCAGGTGTAAAAAAATATAATTTCACTATTTTCATAAAAGTATCACTTTGAAGACCGATTTCTTTGTAAAGCGACCATGAGAATGAAGAAACACACACCAAAATCTATCACCCTGTTTCTCCTGTTTTAAAAAATTCCCACATTGTGACCCTAATGCGTTGCCTGGAGACACGGCAGGGCCCGAAAGGAAGGGAGCAACCGGAGGCATTCAGGTCTCATTTTTGCTTGAAAATGTTTTAGGCCCCACTGTACATTTGGAAAGGTTTTGAACTGCCAGAACGATAGAAACTCCCCATAAACGACCCCATTTAGAAAACTAGACACCTTAAGGTATTTATCTAGGGGTAGTTTGAGTATTTTGACCCCACAGTTTTTTGATAAATTTAATGCATAGCAGGTGAAATTAAAAAAAAAAACACTTTTTATATAAAAGTATCACTTTGAAGACCGATTTATTTGTAAAGCGACCATCAGAATGAAGAAACACACCCCAAAATCTATCACCCTGTTTCTCCTGTTTTCAAAAATGCCCATATTGTGACCCTAATGCGTTGCCTGGACACACGGCAGGGCCCGAAAGGAAGGGAGCAACCGGAGGCATTCAGGTCTCATTTTTGCTTGAAAATGTTTTAGGCCCCACTGTACATTTGGAGAGGTTTTGAACTACCAGAACGATAGAAACTCCCCATAAACGACCCCATTTAGAAAACTAGACCCCTTAAGGTATTTATCTAGGGCTGTAGTGAGTATTTTGACCAGACAGTTTTTTGCTAAATTGAATGCCTAGCCGGTGAAATAAAAAAACGAAACACTTTTTATATAAAAGTATCACTTTGAAGACCGATTTCTTTGTAAAGCTACCATGGGAATGAAGAAACACCCCCCAAAATCTATTACCCTGTTTCTCCTGTTTTCAAAAATGCCCCCATTGTGACCCTAATGCGTTGCCTGGACACACGGCAGGGCCCGAAAGGGAGGTAGCACCCGAAGACTTTCGGGACACATTTTTTGCTTGAAAATGTTTCAGGTCCCATTACACATTTATAGAGGCACTGAGCTGCAAAAAAGATAAAAACTCCCCATAAATGACCCCATTTTGAAAACTAGACCCCTTAAGGTATTCATCTAGGTGTGTACTAAGTATTTTGACCCCACAGTTTTCGCAGGAATTAATGCAAAGCAGGTGTAAAGAAAATTTTATTTAACTTTTTTTCACAAATGTGTCATTTTAAGATCAGATTTCTTGTACAGAGGACATGAGAATAAGGAAATGCACCAGAAAATGTATCACCCTGTTTCTCCTGTGTTCAAAAATATCCCCATTGTGGCCCTAATGTGTTTCCTGGACACACGGCAGGACCCAAAAGGAAGGAAGCACCCGGAGGCTTTCAGGACACACATTTTGCTTTGAAAATGGGAGGATTCTACTTTTCTAGATTGAGAAATAGATGTCCCTAACAGTTTCTACACCCTATGACTATGTTGTGCTAAGAAAGCAGCTTTCCTGAAATCATGTCAGTCAATAGACATTATGTATATCAACCCGCTCTGATATATAGTAAGTTTGAGTGGGAAAATGTATTAAACTGTTGGCGGAAAAAGGCAATATATAAACAAAAAAAAAGGAGGAAGAATGTATCCAGCTATGTGGAAAACTAGAGCATGTTCACAGGATGAAAGAAAACTTGTAGGGCTGTAATGACTTTATTATTCAAAGTGACTGGTCATACAACGTCTCTTTAGCTCCATCAATCCCTATATAAGGGACGAATGTGCTAAGTGACGCGGTACACCATAACAAGCCCCTGCCCGGCAAGGTAGGAACCGCCATGTGCACGAAACAACCAATCACCTGTAGAATATATAAAGGGGCAGTGTCCCACACCGTATGTATAGATACAGTAAAGGACCACTACTCCCCAAATTAATGTTGCTATTTCTAGAAGTATTGTCGGGTGTAAGAGGTCCACCAAAAACCCGAACAAAACTGTAATAAAGCCCATAGTGTATTGATAAGGACAAAACAGGGACTTATGCATAGACCAGGGTTGGAAGGACAAGCGGAACAATAATATCGTGACTCACTTCGCTGTCCTCGTTTGCTGCAGACCGACACAGTTTTTTGGGTATTTTTGGTTAGATGTTGAAGGGATGGGGTGTAAAAAATGTTTTTCAACGAGTCGGTGTACATCCTCTGACTCATGGACTACTCTCTGGTCTGCAGATTGAAATAGGAGATCTTCAATCACTTTCTCCTGAAATTCAAAGAATGTCGCCCTGCCCGCTGATTTTTTGTACAGGACAAATGCATTCTGCATCGCAACCTGAATTTGTTATAGCCGATGACACACATAGGCTTTTGTCTATCTGCAGAGGCCCCACGTTCTATAATAGTTGCTGTTGCACTTGAATGGACAGTGCTGATCATGTAGACGTCCCTGCGGTCACAACATTTTAAAGCCAGCATCTTCTCAATTTGAAAAGTGCATGACTCCCCCTTTCGTAGTTTTTTATCCACAAGTTGATGTGGGAAACCTTTGCGATTCCTGTGTATTGTGCCACAGGCTCCGGTGTTGGCACAATGAAGGGCGCTAAACAATGGCACACTGGTATAAAAACTGTCCGTGTATACATGATACCCCTTGTGTAGGAAAGGGCCAATTAAATCCCACACAATCTTACCAGTGGTACCAATATTTGGAGGGCACCCTGGTGGATTAAATTCACTGTCTTTACCCTCGAAGATCTTAACCCCTTCCCGACATCCGCCGTATATATACGGCGCTGTCGAGAGGTGCTTCCCGCAAAGCGCCGTATATATACGGCGCAGTGATGGTGCGGGCTCAGGATCAGAGCCGGCACCATCACCGCGGGGTGACAGCTGTATTATACAGCTGGCACCCTCCTGTAACTGCCAGGACCGGAGCTATTCTCCGATCCGGCAGATTAACCCCTCAGATGCTGCGCTCAATAGAGCGCAGCATCTGATAGGTTTTCACCTGATCGGCAACCCAGTGATGCAATCGCTGGGTTGCTGTGGCAATCGGACGCCAGAAAATGGCGTCCGAGTCTGCCTTGTACGGGAGCCGATGAGGACCCGCCTGCGGCGTGTCCTCATAGGCTTGCTGTCAGTGAATAACTGACAGCGCTAATACACTGCACTACGTATGTAGTGCAGTGTATTAGAGTAGCGATCGGGGCATCAGGCCCTCATGTCCCCTAGTGGGACAAGTCAGAAAAGTAAAAAAAAGTTAATAAAAATGTGGTAAAACAATAAAAACACACACATTTCAAATAAAAATAAAGCTAAACTGACTTTTTTCCCATAGTAAGTCTTTTATTATTGGAAAAACCGTAAAAATCAAAAAAACTATACATAATTGGTATCGCCGCGTCCGTAACGACCCAAACTACAAAACTATTATGTAATTTATCCCGCACGGTGAACGCGGTAAAAAAAAACCATGAAAAACAGCGCCAGAATCTTTGTTTTTAGGTCACATCTCCTTCCAAAAAATGCTATAAAAAGTGATAAAAAAGTCACATTTACTCCAAAATAGTACTAATAAAAACGACAATCCGTCCCGCAAAAAATAATCCCTGACACCGTTTCGTGCACGCAAAAATAAAAATGTTCTGGGTCTTAGAATATGGCGACATAGAAAACAAATGATTTTATAAAAAAAGTGATTTTATTGTGCAAAAGCCGCAATACATAAAAAAAACTATATAAATTTGGTATCGCCGTAATCGTATCGACCCGCAGAATAAAGCTAATATGTAATTTAGGGCGCACTGTGGATGCAGAAAAAAAAAACAATAAAAAACTATTCCAGAATTGCTTGTTTTTGGTAATTTCCTTTACAAAAAAATGCTATAAAAAGTGATCAAAAAGTCTTATGTGTTCTAAAATGGTACCAATAAAATCTACAGCCCGTCTCGCAAAAAACAAGCCCGCACACCGCTCAATCAACTGAAAAATAAAAAAGTTATGGCACTAGTAATGCGGTGATGAAAAACATCTCAATGCGCAGGCCTGAGGGGAACATTCCTTCAGTTTCAGGGCCCCAGGATTTAGGAACTAGGAAAGGGAAGGGACATCCGCTGGAAGCGAGGGTGCCCGTATTATACCAGCGCAAAACTTTCCCAGTAATATTTCCCAAACTACGAAGGAGAAAAAGTCTCCAAAAGGTGCAGAGCGTTACAAAAGGGGGATAAGAAAGAAAACCGTTTATCAGTGTGACACCGGCCTGTGCATAACAGATTGCTTCACATCGTAACACACATCTATGGATAATTGTATTATTTACCCCATTATTATACCCTCTTATTATGCCCTGATATTCTCCGCACAGATTACATATACCCTGATGTACTCCGCACAGATTACATATACCCTGATATACTCCGCACAGATTACATATGCCACCACATTATAAACGGAAATACCAGCAAAACCCCAAACAGAACTATTACCAAGCAAAATCCATGCTCAAAATGGCGGTCTTTCCCTTCTTAGCCCTACAGCGTGCCCAAACATCAATTTATGGCCACAAGTAAGGAATTACCATACCCGGGAGAACCCGCTTAACAATTTATGGGGTAAGATTCTCTAGGGGCACAGCATCTTGTGCGGTGAATGGGCAGATCAGTGGAGAAATTGCAATTTTCACTTTGCACAATCCACTGCGTATTCATTTCTGAAAAACACCTGTGGAGTCTAAATTCTCACTACACCCCTTGATAAATGCCTTTAGGGGTGTAGTTTCTAAAACGGGGTCACTTTTGTTTGGTACATCAGGGGTTTTGCAAATGCAACATGGCGTCCGCAAACCATTCCAGCAAAATCTACGCTCCAAAAGATAAATACCGCTCCTTTTCTTCTGAATGCTCCCATATACGTAAACAGCCGATTATAACCACATATGGGGCGTTACCGTACTCGGGAGAAATTACTTTACAAATGTTGGGGTGCTTTTTCTTCTCTATTCCTTGCAAAAATGAAAAATGTGTATCTAAAACGACATCTTGTTGGAAAAAAAAAATATTTTTCATTTTCATGGCTTAATTCTAATTAATTCAGCAAAAAACCTTTGGCATCAAAATTTTCACTATACCCCTAGATGATTCCTCAGGGGGTGCAGTTTCCCAAATGGAGTCACTTTTGGGGTGTTTCCACTGTACTAGTACTACAGGGGCTCAGCAAATATGACATGACACCCAGAAACCATTCCAAAATCCAAATGGTGCTCCTTCCATTCTGAGCCCTACCGTGTGTCCAAACAGATGTTTGTGACCACATGTGGGGTATTGATTTACTCGGGAGAAGTTGCTTTACAAATGTTGCGGTGCTTTTTCTCCTTCAGTCCTTGTGGAAATGAAAAAAAAATACCTAAACCTACATTTTCTTTGAAAAAATTTAGATTTTCATTTTTACGGCCTACTTACAATAAGTTCTGTAAAAAAACTGGCTGGTCAAAATGCTTGCTACACCCCTAGATAATTTCCTCATGGGGTGTAGTTTCCAAAATGGGGTCACTTGTTGGGGGTTTCCACTGTTTTGTCACCTCAGGGGCTTTGCAAATGCGGCATGGCCTCCGCAAACCATTCCTGCTAAATTTGAGTTCCAAAAGCCAAATGGCGCTCTTTCCCTTCTCAGCCTCGCTGTGTGTCCAAACAGCCGTTTATTACCACATGTGGGGTATTGTTTTACTCGGGAGAAATTTCTTTACAAATTTTATGGTGCTTTTTCTACTTTAGTCCTTGTGGAAATGAAAAAAAATTAGCTAAACCTAAATTTTATTTGAAAAAATTTAGATTTTCATTTTCAGAGCCTACTTGCAATAATTTCTTCAAAAAACCTGTGGGGTCAAAATGCTCACTATACCCCTAGATAATTTCCTCAAGGGGTATAGTTTCCAAAATGGGGTCACTTGTTGGGGGTTTCCACTGTTTTGTCCCCTCAGGGGCTTTGCAAATGTGACATGGCCTCCGCAAACCATTCCTGCTAAATTTGAGCTCCAAGAGCCAAATGGCGCACTTTCCATTCTAAGCCCTGCCGTGTGTCCAAACAATCGTTTATTACCACATGTGGGGTACTGTTTTACTCGGGAGAAATTGCTCTACAAATGTTGTGGTGCTTTTTCTACTTTAGTTCTTTTGGAAATGAAAAAAAATTAGCTAAACCTACATTTTATTTGAAAAAATGTAGATTTTCATTTTCATGGCCTAGTTCCAAAAATTTTTGCAAAAAAACTGGCCGGTCAAAATGCTTGCTACACCCCTAGATAAATTCCTCGAGGGGTGTCGTTTCCAAAATGGAGTCACTTTTGGGGGGTTTCCACTGTTTTAGTTCCACTAGACCTGTTCAAAGCGGACATGGTGCCTAAAATATATTCTAATAAAAAGGAGGCCCAAAATCCACTAGGTGTTCCTTTGCTTCGGAGGCCGGTGCTTCAGTCCATTACCAGACTAGAGCCACATGTGGGATATTTCCTAAAACTGCAGAACCTGGGCAATAAATATTGAGTTGCATTTCTTGGGTAAAACATTCCGTGGTACAAAAAAAATGGATTCAAAATGAATTTCTGGAAAAAAATAATGAACTTTGTAAATTTCACCTCTACTTTGCCTTAATTCCTGCGCAACGTCTAAAGGGTTAAGAAACTTTCTAAATGCTGTTTTGAATACTTTGATGGGTGCAGTTTTTAAAATGGGGTGACTTATTGGGGGTTTCTAATATCTAAGGCCCTCAAAGCCACTTCACAACTAAACTGGCCCCTGTAAAAATAGCATTTTGAAATTTTCTTGAAAATGTGAGAAATTGCTGCTAAAGTTCTAAGCCTTGTAACGTCCTAGAAAAATAAAATGATGATCAAAATACGATGCCAATATAAAGTAGACATATGGGGGATGTTAGTTAGCAACATTTTTGTGTGGTATAACTGCCTGTCTTACAAGCAGATACATTTAAATTGAGAAAAATGCTAATTTTTGCAATTTTTCGCTAAATTTTGGTGTTTTTCACAATTAAATACTGAATGTATCGGGCAAATTTTGCCAGTAACATAAAGTCCAATGTGTCACGAGAAAACAATCTCAGAATCGCTTGGATAGGTAAAAGCATTCCGGAGTTATTACCACATAAAGTGAAACATGTCAGATTTGAAAAATGAGGCTCTGTCAGGAAGGTCAAAAGTGGCCAAAGAGGGAAGGGGTTAAACGCACATGTGTAGCCAGTAGCGCTTTCACATAACTTGTAGATCTTTACCCCGTATTTTGCACTTTTTGAGGGTATGAATTGGCGGAATGAGAGACGCCCTTTGAAATTTGTGGGATTCCACAACCTGGCATTAGGCGACGAAGGCTTATTGGCAATGTACTGCCTGGCATACAAATTTGTTTCCTGCACAAAATGTTCCAAAACTTGGTCCGTAATAAAAATATTAAAATAATTTAGTGGTGAAAAATTACTGACATTGGGACTTATGCCAGGAGTAGCAATAAAGTCATTTATGGTGGGAGAAAATAAACTCGTGGGTTCCCACACTAAATCGGTTTGGTGGGGTTGTGCAATTTAAGGGGCTGCACTTTGAACGGACGTTGTGGCAACTGTGCCGTCTCCCCACTGGCGTAGCTATAGGGGTCGCAGCGGTCGCAATTGCGACCGGGCCCCGAAGCCAGGGGGGCCCACGGCCCCCCGCACCAGATCAATAAAAAGTTACTATAGTAACTCGGGCCGCGGGCCCCTGTTACTATAGTAACATACTTTACTTACCTTCCTGGTTCCGGATGGCAGCGGAGGTCCTGACGTCAAGCGCTGTGTGCAGCGCATGACGTCACAGCGCTATGCGCCGCGCACAGCATCGAGACGACAGAACTCCCGCCGCGGCCGAAGAGGAAGGTAAGATAGCCCTGACTGGCGGGGTCCGACTCCCGGGACCCGCCAATCAGCTGTTTTGAAGGGGCCGCAGCACTCGTACGAGAGCTGCTCCCCTTCATTCCGGTCACACTGTGAATCGGTGTCGGCGATTCACAGTGTGGGCGAGTAGTGAAATGAAGGGGAAGCAGCTCTCGTACGAGTGCTGCGGCCCCTTCAAAACAGCTGATTTGCGGGTCCCGGGCGACACATCAGCTATTGATGGCCTATCCTGTGGATAGGCCATCAATGTTTAGGGACTGCACAACCCCTAAGCCTACGATGTATCAGGCTTAGGGGGCCCATGAGACAGGATCACAGATTGTGTGATCCTGTCTGCTGGGCCCTGTATCTAAGCCAATCACATGGTAGGCTTAGATACATGGCCCGTGCGTGATCCTGTCTGCTGGGCCCTGTATCTAAGCCAATCACATGGTAGGCTTAGATACATGGCCCATGTGTGATCCTGTCTGCTGGGCCCTGTATCTAAGCCAATCACATGGTAGGCTTAGATACATGGCCCGTGCGTGATCCTGTCTGCTGGGCCCTGTATCTAAGCCAATCATATGGTAGGCTTAGATACATGGCCCATGTGTGATCCTGTCTGATGGGCCCTGTATATAAGCCTACCACACTGTAGGTTTAGATACAGGGCCCCAGCACACAGTAATCTTATACTGTATAAGATTACTGTCTGCTGGACCCTGTATCTAAGCCTACGTTGTGGTAGGCTTAGATACAGGGTCCCACAGACAGTATCACACATGGGTCCTGTATCTAAGCCTAACACATGTGTTACTAATCATTTTTTGTGTGTTTTCTTACAGGTTTGGTCGTTGGACTACGGCGGATTCCAGGACTACTTCGATGACGGCTTTTTTTTTATTATCAATAAAATGGTTAATGAGGGTTGTGTGTTTTTTTTTTTTATTTCAATAAAATATTTTTTCTATGTCTTTGTGTTTTGTTTTTAAACTATATTATTACCACCTTAGTAATGGGTGCCGGCTGATTGACAGCATCCATTACTAAGGCGGGGCTTAGTGTTAGCCGGTGCAGAGGCTAACACTAACCCCCTTTATTACCCCGGTACCCACCACCACCAGGAGTACTGGGAAGAGCCGGGTATGATCCAGTACCTGACCATCTGTAGTGATGGTCGGCCACTGGGGTGGCCTCAGGCTGGTATTATCAGGAGGGGAAAGGCCAAAAACAGTGGCCCTTCCTACCCTGGTGATGCTAGGCTGCTGCTGCTTTATTGTATCTGGCTGGTTATGGAAAATGGGGGGGACCCCACGTCATTTAAAAAAATAAATAAATAATTGGAAAGAACGATGTGGGGTCCCCCCCAATTTTCATAACCAGCCAGATGCAACACAGCAGCAGGCAGCATTACAAGGGTGGGAAGGGCCACTGTTTTTGGCCTTCCCCAGCCTAATACTACCAGCCTGCGGCCACCCCGGTACAGATGGTCGGGTACTGGTTCGTACCCGGCTCTTCCCAGTACCCCTGGTGGCGGTGGGTACCGGGGTAATAATGGGGGTTAGTGTTGGCCTCTGCACCGGCTAACATTAAGCCCCGCCTTAGTAATGGAGGTTGTCAATCAGCCAGCGGCCATTACTAAGGCGGTGATAATAAAGTTTAAAAAGATACAAGCACATAGAAAAAATATTTTATTGAAATAAAAAACACAACCCTCATTAACCATTTTATTGAGAATAAAAAAAACGCCATCATAGAAGTCCTCGAATCTGAAGTCCAACAACCGAACCTGCAAAAAAACACAAACACACAAAAATAATCAGTAACACATAAAGAAGCAAAATTATTATTCTTACCTGTCCTGGGTCCAGCGCTGGAGCCGCAATGTCAGTGAGCTGGGCCCTGTATCTAATCCAATCATGTGTGATACTGTCTGCTGAGCTGTGTATCTAATCCAATCATGTGTGATACTGTCTGCTCAGCCACTGTATCTAATCCTATCATGTGTGATACTGTCTGCTGAGCCAATGTATCTAATCCTATCCATAGTTTATAGGGTCGTAGTGCTATAGATATGCTATGGTGTCTCATATTCACACACTTTTTTTTGGGCGGACACATATGTATTGGGGCTATTTCCCCAGACATTTTAAGCCCTGAGGGTATGTTCACACGGCAGCGTCCGTTACGGCTGAAATTACGGGGATGTTTTCAGGAGAAAACAGCACCGTAATTTCAGCCGTAATGGCATGTGCAGGCGCTTGAACGCCGCGTCCATTACGGACGTAATTTTAGCTGTTTTTCCATGGAGTCCATGGAAAACGGCTCCATTTACGTCTGAAGAAGTGACAGGCACTTCTTTGACAGCGGCGCGTAAAAAAAAATGACCGTCGGCACAGAACATCGTAAGTCCCATTCAAATGAATGGGCAGATGTTTGCCAACGCTTTTGAGCCGCATTTTCGGACGTAATTCAATGCTAAAACACCCGAATTACGTCTGTAAATAGGGTGTGTAAACCCGGCCTTAGTGACGCCCTCGGCTGCTAGTGCTGCATTGTTGGGTCACTTAGGAGACCCAGCGATGCAGCTGAAAGCTGCGGACCGTCGGCCGTGAGAAGTTTGCGGGGGGGGGGAGGGCCCAGTAAGAATTCTTGCATCGGGGCCCATGAGCCTATAGCTACGCCCCTGCGTCTCCCATATCACTGGTGCTGGGTCTCATATCCATAGAATCCCTTGAAGCGACACTTTCACTGTCGCTTTCAAGTAAAGCTGGGTTCACACGACCTATTTTCAGATGTAAACGAGGCGTATTATGCCTCGTTTTACATCTGAAAATAGGGCTACAATACGCCGGCAAACATCTGCCCATACATTTGAATGGGTTTGCAGACGTACTGTGCAGACAACCTGTCATTTACGCGTCGTCGTTTGACAACTGTCAAACGACGACGCGTAAAAATACAGCCTCGTCAAATGGACGTTTTTGGAGCCGTTTTCTCATAGACTCCAAAGAAAACAGCTCCAAAAACGGACGTAAAAAACGCCGCGAAAACGCAGCGAAAAATGCTGTGAAAAAACGTGAGTTGCTCAAAAAACGTCTGAAAATCAGGGTCTGTTTTCCCTTGAAAACAGCTCTGTATTTTCAGTCGTTTTTGGTCCTAAAAGCTCAACTTCAGATGCAGAATCCGTATCTGAGCATAGCATCTGATAGGCTTCCTCAACGCTGTATCTTCTGGCAGCCATAATGATAATACAGTCTAAAGCGCAAATAATAAATGGAACTAGCGGGTTAAATTTTTTTTTATCAACTAAGAACACTAAAAGAATGAATTATTTTTTTTTTCAAACCTAAACCTAAACCCTACGCCTAACACAAACCGTAAACCCAAGCCCAGAACAGCACCCTACGCCGTCTAAGGCCCCATGCACACGAACGTGTTTTTGCGGCCGCAATTCCCCTGAAAATCCACGGGAGAATTGCCCCATTCTTTTCTATGGGGCCATGCACACGACTGTAGTTTTTGCGGTCCTTGCACGGCCCGGGAGCCCGGACCGCAGAAAGAACGGGCATGTCTTATTACGGCCCTGTTCTGCAGTCCGGGCTCATTGAAAACAATGGTGGCGGCCATGAGCATATCCCGCGATTTGCGGGCGGCCTGCGGCTGACTGTCCGCAGCCGGCCGACCCGAAAAGCACGGCCGTGCACACGGCTACGGTCGTGTGCATGAGGCCTAACAGCGTACACTCCGTCTAACAGCGTACCCTAAAAAGAAAGTAGTTTATAGTACGATTCTTAGTATATACAGTAAATATATTTATATTTATATATGTATATACTATATACTATAAAATACTGAAAAAAAATTGTTTTTTTTTTTAATAAACTGTGTGTGAGGAACAAGTTATTTTGTGTGGGGACACTGACACACTTGTATCTGTTTCTCTCCACAGATAGAACAGTGAGGAGAAACAGATGCATGTTTTTACATTTATTTTACAGTAGTGATCACTATGATTGGATCTCATAGTGATCACAAAAGATCAGGAACCAATACTATTGGCTCCTGATCACTGCTCTAAGAACGAGCTGGTAGCAACAGCTCGTTCTTAGAGCAGGAGCTGTCATTTAGACACTCCCGGCGGCGCTGTACGCAGTAACAGCATGTGACCGCTGTGATTGGCTGTCACAGCGGTCACATGCTGTTACGACAAAATCGGCAGGTCCTGATGGCTGCACTAAGAACCGGACCTGTTACTTACAGCCGGTTTTTAGTGCAGTCTTGATCAGGGTGCCGTTAAACCCACTCTACTACAGCGACGCCAAAAGGCGTCTCTGTAGACTGAGTACATGCACCGCCCGACGTCAAAAGACGGTGGGCGGTCGTTAAGGGGTTAACCTTAAGATAAGGTAAATATATACATACAGTAAAAACTAATCCCCAAAAAACACGGAGGAACCAGTTTTTTCCAATTCACCCTTTATATGATACTTTAAATGGTGCCAATAAAAACCACAATACCTCCCCAAAAAAATAATCCTTCACACACACCACTCCATTGACGTAAAAAGAAAAAAGTTATGGCTCTCAGAAGGCAACGAAAAAAACAAATCAAAATATGGCTTGGACTTTAACCCCTCAGGACACAGCCTATTTTGGCTTCGTGGACACAGATGATATTTTCAAATCTGACATGTGTCACTTTATGTGGTAATATCTTCGCAATGACTTTACCTATCCAAGCGATTCTGAGATTGTTTTCTCATGACATATTGTACTTTATGTTAGTGAAAATATTTGGTCGATAAATTCAATATTTATTTGTGAAAAACTTGTAAAACAGATAGTAATACCACACAAAATAGTTACTAGTTAACATCCCCCATATGTCTACTTTATGTTTGCATCGTTTTTTTCACGTCCTTTTATTTTTCTAGGACGTTACAAAGCTTAGAACTTTAGTAGCAATTTCTCATATTTTCAAGAAAGTTTCAAAAGGTTTTTTTTTTCAGGGACCAGTTCAGTTCTGAAGTGGCTTTGAGGGCCTTATATATTAGAAAGTCCCCATAAATTGCCCCATTTTGAAAACTGCACCCCTCAGAGTATTCAAAACCACATTCAGAAAATATTTTAACCCTTTAGGCGTTTCACAGAAATTAAGGAAAAGTAGAGGTGAAATTTACAAATTAATTTTTTTTTGCTGAAATTAATTTGTAATAGATAGGCTTCCATACATGGCAGACCCGGAGGCCGTTGCCTGGCCTCCAGATGCCATCACAAGCATCAGCAACCCCCACATTTGCATGGGGCCTGCTGATGTGCTACAAACCCCCCAAATGCGACAATCACAATTGAGCGCCACATTTAACGGGTTAATTGCCGAAATCAGCGACGATGAGCTGCTGATCAGCCACACCGGGGACAGCTGACCTCCCAGTTCCCGATGCACACCTTGTCGCCTTCAGTGTGCATCGGGAACGACACAGTGACTTCATGTCACTCTGGGCTTCCGTCCATGGCAGACACGGAGGCCATTGTTTGGCTTCCGTTTGCCAGACTAACTATCGGCAAGCCCCGCGATTTCGGACCGGGGTCTGCCGATATGCTAGAAACCCCACTCCTCAACGGGGCCTAGGGGAGTACAATTTTTTGGTTTTATTTGTTTGGGGGGGGGGGGCACTGTTTACAAGGGGGGGTGGGGCAGTATGGTACTGTTTACAAGTAAGAGGTGGGGGGGGCTATGTGTCACTATCTACAAAGGGGAGGTGGGGGGCACTGTCTACAAGCAGGAGGTGGGGGCTGTATGACACAATCTACAGGGGGGCTGTATAGCAGAATCTACAGGGGGTATGTATGACAGAAACTACATAGAGGACTGTATGGCACGATCTACAGGGGGCACTACCTACAAGGGGGCTGTGTGTGGTACCCATAGATGGGGGTATCTTAGCCTTTTGGTGGGCCACTAAGGGGGCATTATACTGTGTGGGGGCCACTAAGGGAATATTATACTGTGTAGGGGCACTACAGGGGGCAATATACTGTGTGTGGCACTCAAGGGACATTATACTGTGCGTGGGGCACTAAAGGGGGCATTATACTATGGGGCAATTATACTTTTTTATGGGACATTTTTTTTATGATGGGGTGGGGCACCCCAAAAAATTTTTGCGCGTGTATTATATGCCTGACAAGCATCCTATTAGATTCTGCCTCTGGCCTTTGACCATGACATAAATGTACATCATAAGGCTGGAAGGGGTTAATGGAACACCCCAAATGAAAAAACACAGTGTTTATATGTTGTACACCCTGGTTGTGCACATTTTTTTAAACAAATTTATTATTGGATGCCAAAGGAAGAGAGAGATATAAAGTTAGATATAATGAAATAACAAAAGACTGTATTGCACTCCTCAAGTTCCCTTAGCATACATCTCTTGTCATTTGGATTATGAAAACAGTTAAGGCCCCCGATGATTGGGCGAACTTGTGCTTATACCGATCATCAGCCCATGCAAACAAGACAGCAATCTGCCGACGAACGAGGAAACGCCTCGCTGAGTCGGCTTACCGGATCTTTTATGCTGCCATAAAAATTATAGTTTTTCAGCAGCACAACTTCCCGTGTAAACAGGGATCATTCTGCAGACAATATGCAAACTGTATGGGGACGAGCAGCCGTATTAACGATCATTTGTCCACATGTAGCCATGATCATTACTCCATGTAAATGGGGCAAATGAGCGTCGATCAACATCTCATTATCTTCGATAGGCGCTCGTTACCGGGCAGGGATCTGTCCGTGTAAAAGAGCCCTTAGAGAGCTATTTGTGTTGGAATTATCAATGCACAAAAACTGTTCAATACCTTACATTTTAGATTATACAGCTAATGCAGGTAATAATGCCCATGCGGTGGCATCATATTCATTTTCAGGAAAACAAAGTGGAATTCAGAATTAATAGATAAAACAGCTGTTAAATAATATAATTGATGTGTTAGCATGGTTCAACTCATGCATGCCTGATGGCAATTTTAAATGATGGCAGGGGAAAGGAAACTAAATAAGAAACACCTTTATAATCCTCCTCCTCCATTTACATATAAACACATGATAGATTAGATAGATAGATAGATAGATAGATAGATAGATAGATAGATAGATAGATAGATAGTGTCATGCCCATGGCCGCGGGCCATCAGGCTCACTCACCTCCTGACGGCCGCAACCATGGATCTGTGAGCGCTGGCACCCATCTCCTCCTCAGGAGACGCCAGCGCTCACTTTCGCTTCTCTCAGTCGGGTCCCGTAGGGCCAGCGCGTGCACCTGTTAAAGTGCCAAATTAGCCTATGAGCACCCTGGACAATAAAAGGGGCCCAGCCCCTTCCTGCCTTGCCTGAGCTTTGTTGTCGTTACCCCAGTTTGTCTCTGCAAATGGTCTCCTAGTGTCTTACAGTTCTCAGTGTTTCCCGTTCCTGCTACCTGTAACCTGTATCCCGTGCTATCCTGGTCAAGTTCCGTATTGAGTTGGAGTCGTGCTGCGCTGTGTACCAAGGCCTGTCCTGTTACACCATGCCTGGTGTCCGCCTGCAGCCAAAGTCCCTTCCGAGCCTGCCTCGCTACTGTCTGAAGCTACCACAGGTACACCTATACGTACTATAGACTGTGACCTGTGTCCTGTTGGTCAGCTGCCATACCGTTAAGGCAGTACACCTACACAACGTGATAGATAGATAGATAGATAGATAGATAGATAGATAGATAGATAGATAGATAGATAGATAGATAGATAGATAGATAGATAGATAGATAGATAGATAGTCTTCACCCTTTAACCCATCCCCGCAGCCATTTTTCGTATTTTCACTTTTTTTTTTTTTTCCCCACATTTCAAAATCCATATCTTTTTCTATTTTTCCATCAATATTGCATATGAGGGCTTGTTTTTTGCAAGACGAGATGTAGATTTTCCCAGCACCATTTATTGTACCATATAATGTAGTGGGAAACTGGAAAAAAATATTTGCTAGGTGGATTAGGAAAAAAACTGCGATTCCTCAATATTTTGGGTGGTTTTGTTTTTACGGCGTTCACTGTGCAGTAAAAACTGCATTTTACCTTTATTCTGCGGGTCAATACGATTTCAGCTATACCAAATTTATGTCGTTTTTTTTCTGTTTTATTACTTTTACAAGGAAAAAAATGATTTTTAAAAATAAAATTTGAGTTTTGTCGCCACATTCTGAGAGCCATAACTTTTTTATTTTTCCATCGATTTAGTGGTATGAGGGCTTACGTTTTTCAGGGCGAGCTGTAGTTTATATTGGTACCATTTTGGGGTACATGAGACTTTTTGATACATTTTTTGTGGGAGATGAAGTGACCACAAAACAGCAATTCTGACAGTTTAAATTTTTTCTTTTTTTACAGCGTTCACCGTGCAGACTGAATAATGATGTATTGTAATAGTTCAAACTTTTACAGATGCGGCGATACCAATTATGTTATTATTTTTATTTATTTTTTTACATTGTGCTTGCGGGAAAATGTTTTTTTTTTTTTTACTTTTAATAAAAAAAATGTATTTATTAAAAAAAAAATTATTTTACTGTTTTTTACTTGTCCCCCTAGGGGGACTGTAACCAGTGATCGTTAGATCACTTGCACAATATACAGCAATACTAATGTATTGCTGTATATCGTGATTCTGACAGTCACCTGTGAAGCCCAACCGGAAGAGTAGAAACAGTACAAAGATGGCGGACCTGGGGGCCGTCATCAAGCCCCCAGGCTACCATGCCAACCAAGAGCATTGACCGTGGCATTTAACGGGCTAAACGAGCGGGATCGCGCTCGAGCAGGATCCCACTCATTACCCGTAAGTGTCGGCTATAACACACAGCCGAAACACTCGTCCTATGGAGCAGGCTCAGTCCGCGAGCCCGCTCCATACTCCCCCACCCGGCGTGCGCCATATATATACACGCGGATATCGAGAAGCGGTTAAACCATGTACAGAGATCTGGACTTTGCTGCAGCTGATTCTCAGGTCCCTACCCTAGAAGTAATCTCAGTTAGTAACAGCTTACATAGTACCGTAGATTGTAGCGGGTTGCAGAACCAAGTCAGCAGCCAGAGTATATAGTCAGACAGGAAATGTTCAGGGCAGTCAGAATTCAGACGTAATTAGTAGACAGGCCGTGGTCAGGTCAGACACTAGCCAGGAACACAGAGCAATGGGGAAAGGATCCCTAAAAAGACTGTGACAAAAGGGCATTGTTAGAAGAGCAAAACTTTTGGCATACCTCCCAACTTTTGAATTCAGAAAAGAGGGACATTTTAAGTCATGCCCCCTAACCACACCCAATATCCCGCATGAGCACATCAAATTACGACCAGATCCTTCTTCAAATAACAGGAGCATATTCTCACTGCGGATCTCTAGACTTACAAAAAAAACTATGGATATCACCAATTTTATGGATCAGGTTATATCGTCTTTATGTTACTTTTTCTAACTTGGGTATAACATTTGCTCATCACAGCAGCTGCAGCTGCAGGAAACCAAAAGGCTGAGAACAATGAAAGTCAAGAGGGAGTGGATGACTTTTCAATTGTCAGGTAGCAGAGTTACATGATGGGGAATTTTTTTTCCAGTTGTGTAACTCTGCTACCGGTCAATAGAAAAATCATCCACCAGAGCGAAAAATGTTTCCCCATGGCGGAGTACCATAAAGAAACAACTGGGAATCAGACATGATGGGGAAACATTTTTCCCTGTGGTGGATGACTTTTCAGCTGACAGGTAGCTGGGTTACATGAAGGGAAATAATTTTTTTGCTGGAGGTGAGAAGTTTTTTTATTCTTCATATTACTAACTTTATTTTTATTTGTTCTGCAGGTTCTGCTGGACTGTTTGGACTACGTCGTAGATTCGTTGGACTACTTCCATGATCTATTTTTTTTTTACATAAAATGGTGAAAGAGGGTTGTGTGGGGGGAGTTCTTATTTCAATAAAAAAATATTTTCTTATGTCTCTGTGTTTTGCTTTAATACTTTAATAGCGCCTTGGTAATAGCAGTTGTCTAATTGACAGCATCCATTACTAAAGTGGGGCTTAGTGTTAGCCTGTAAAAAGGCTGCAACTAACCCCCCAGTATTACCCACCGCCACCAGGGGTGCTTGGAAGAATCGGGTACGATACAATACCTGACCGTCTGTTGTGAGGGGCGGGCACTGGGACGGCCACAGGCTGGTATTATTAGGCTGGGAGAGACTAGAAACAGTGGCCCTTCCCACCCTGGTAATGCTAGGCTGATGCTGCTATATTGTATCTGGCTGGTTATGGCCCGTTCCAGCCTCATAATACAAGCCTGCTACCGCCCCAGTGCCCGTCCATCGCTACAGATGGTTAGGTACTGGATCATACCCGGCTCTTCCCAGCACCCCTGGTGGCGGTGGGTACCGGGGTAATAATGGGGGGTTAGTTGCAGCCTTTTTACTGGCTAACACTAAGCCCCACTTTAGTAATGGACGCTGTCCATCAGACTACTGCCATTACTAAGGCGCTATGTGTATGGCTTGTAGTTAGCGCCACACACGGCGCCCCTTATAGATAGCGCCAAACACGGCCCCCCTTGTAGATAGCTACACACACAGACCCCCTTGTAAATAGCGCCACACACAGGCCCATGTAGATAGTTAGCCCCCTTGTAGATAGCTCCACACACAGACCCCCTGTAGATAGCTCCACACACAGCCCCCTGTAGATAGCGCCACACACGGCCCCCTTGTAGATAGCTCCACACACACACCCCCTGTAGATAGCGCCACACACAGCACCCCTGTAGATAGCTCCACACACAGATCCCCTGTACATATCTCCACATACAGCCCCCTGTAGATGGCGCCACACATGGCCCCCTTGTAAATAGTGCCACACATGGCCCCCTTGTAGATAGCTCTACACAAGGCCCCCCTTGTAAATAGCACCACACACAGCCCCACTGGTAAATAGTGGCACACACAGCCCCCTGTAGATAGCTCCACACACAGCTCCCTTGTAGATAGCTCCATACACAGCCCCCTTGTAAATAGGGCCACACACACAGCCCACCTGTAGATAGCTCCACACACAGCCCCCTTGTAAATAGCGCCACATACAGCCCCTTATAGATAGCTCCACAAACAGATCCCCTGTACATATCTCCACATACAGCCCCCTGTAGATGGCGCCACACATGGCCCCCTTGTAAATAGCGCCACACATGGCCTCCTTGTAGATAGCTCTACACACGGCCCCCCTTGTAAATAGCACCACACACAGCCCCCCTGGTAAATAGTGCCACACACAGCCCCATGTAGATAGCTCCACACACAGCTCCCTTGTAGATAGCTCCATACACAGCCCCCTTGTAAATAGGGCCACACACACAGCCCACCTGTAGATAGCTCCACACACAGCTCCTGTAAAGGATCTGCCAGGCACAGCTTCGGGGGTTAACTCCCATAACTAATCAGTCAGCACCTGAGAATACATCCCTGAGACTGACTCCTGCTTCCACCATTCAGGCTGGCAGGCTTAGGAGTGGGAGAACCTATCGTAACCTGGCCAGACTCAGCTAGCTCCCGCCCTCGGTCTATTTAAGCCTGCACTTCCTGTCCCTCGGTGCTTGTGATTCTTTCCTTGTGGTTTCCTGGCCCAGCTACAGCTCCTGCTATTTTTGATCCTGCTCCATATAGACCCTGGCTTACCGACTACTCTTCTGCTTTTCGTTTTGTACCTCGCACACTCCTGGCTTGACTCGGCTCGTTCACCACTCTGGTTGCTCACGGTGTTGCCGTGGGCAACGGCCCCTTTTTCTTGCTTGTGTTCCTTTGTATGTTTGTCGTGTTTGTCGTGCACTTACTGAGCGCAGGGACCGCCGCCCAGTTGTACCCCGTCGCCTAGGGCGGGTCGTTGCAAGTAGGCAGGGACAGAGTGGCGGGTAGATTAGGGCTCACTTGTCCGTCTGCCTACCCCCTGCCATTACATAATCACAAGCCCATACCTAGTCTACCCCTGGTCCCTGACACCACTATGGATCCCCGTGAGACCCTGGCTCAGCAAATGCAGGGTCTCTCCCTACAGGCCCAGGGCCTGGCTCAGAGGGTTAACCAGCCTGATGCTACCCTGGTAGTTCCCCTCACCACACCTCTTGAACCCCACCTCAAGTTGCCCGACCGGTTCTCAGGGGACCGGAGGGCTTTTCTCTCCTTTCGGGAGAGTTGTAGGCTTTACTTTCGTTTAAAGCCTCATTCCTCAGGTTCTGAGAGCCAGCGGGTGGGTATAATTATGTCCCGGCTCCAGGAAGGGCCTTCTCCTTGGCTCCTGATGCCCCTGAACTTTCCTCCGTTGATTGTTTCTTTTCTGCTCTCGGACTTATTTATGACGAGACTGACAGGACTGCCTTTGCCGAGAGTCAGCTGGTGACCTTATGTCAGGGTAAGAGACCTGTTGAATAGTATTGCTCAGACTTTCGGAAGTGGTGCGTAGCTTCTCGGTGGAATGACCCTGCCTTAAGGTGCCAGTTTAGGTTGGGTCTGTCGAATGCCCTGAAAGACCTGCTAGTTAGCTATTCCTCTTCTGACTCCCTAGACCAGGCTATGGCTTTAGCGGTACGACTTGACCGACGTCTCAGGGAACGACAACGTGAACGTTTACGTGTTTTCTCCTCCGACTCCCCCATGATGCCTCCCGAAGCTCCGTTGCTTCGTTCCTCCCCGAAAGATTCAGAGATACCTATGCAACTCGGGGCCTCCGTGTCCCCCCAACAACGTAGAGAATTCCGCAGGAAGAATGGTCTCTGCTTCTACTGTGGGGACGACAAGCATCAAGTGAACAACTGTCCTAAGCGTAAGATTGCAGCCAGAGAACTTCCGCGTCTAAGTGATCATCGGGGAGGTCACTTGGGCGCACAGGTATTTCCCGTAAATATGAAACGTACTAAGATCTTGCTTCCCTTTCAGGTCTCTTTTGGTGGTAGGTCTGCTACCGGCAGTGCCTTCGTGGATTCAGGGTCCTCTACTAATATTATGTCTGTGGAATTTGCTATGTCCCTTGCTATGCCTCTGATTGATTTGCCTAAACCTGTCCCGGTAGTGGGTATCGACTCCACTCCTCTTGCTAATGGTTATTTTACACAGCATACCCCTGTTTTCGAACTCCTTGTTGGCTCCATGCATTTGGAGCAATGCTCTGTACTGTTGATGCAGGGATTATCGTACGATTTGGTTCTAGGTCTTCCCTGGTTGCAGTTGCATAATCCCACGTTTGACTGGAATACTGGGGAGCTAACCAAATGGGGTAATGAATGTTGTACGTCATGTTTTTCTGTAAATTCTATTTCTCCCCCTAAGGAGGCGAATACGCTACCCGAGTTTGTTCAGGACTTCGCTGATGTTTTCTCTAGGTAGGCCTCCGAAGTGTTACCTCCTCATAGAGAATACGATTGCGCTATCGAATTGGTACCAGGAGCTAAGCTTCCCAAGGGTAGGATATTTAATCTTTCTTGTCCCGAACGTGAAGCTATGAGAGTGTATATCCAGGAATCCCTGGCCAAGGGTTACATTCGTCCCTCTTCTTCTCCGGTAGGTGCTGGCTTCTTCTTCGTGGGGAAGAAGGATGGTGGTCTTAGGCCATGCATTGACTACCGTAGCCTGAATAAGGTCACGGTAAGGAACCAGTATCCCCTTCCTTTGATTCCTGATCTCTTTAATCAGGTTCAGGGGGCCCAATGGTTTTCTAAATTGGATCTACGGGGGGCATATAACCTTATTTGCATCAAAGAGGGGGATGAGTGGAAGACTGCATTTAACACGCCCGAAGGCAATTTCGAAAACCTCGTCATGCCCTTTGGGTTGTGTAATGCCCCTGCGGTCTTCCAGAATTTCATAAATGAGATTTTGAGAAATTACCTGGGGGTTTTTCTGGTAGTGTACCTTGATGACATACTGGTGTTTTCCAAGGACTAGTCCTCCCACATTGAGCATGTCAGGAAGGTGCTCCAGGTCCTTCGGGAAAACAAACTGTTTGCCAAAACCGAAAAATGTGTGTTTGGGGTACAGGAGATTCCATTTTTGGGTCAAATCCTCACTCCTCATGAATTCCGCATGGGCCCCGCCAAGGTCCAGGCTGTGGCGGAATGGGTCCAACCTGCCTCCCTGAAGGCGTTACAGTGTTTCTTGGGGTTCGCTAATTATTACAGGAGATTTATTGCTAACTTCTCGGTCATCGCTAAGCCCCTTACGGACCTCACTCGCAAAGGTGCTGATCTCCTCCACTGGCCTCCTGAGGCTGTCCAGGCTTTTGAGGTCCTTAAGAAGTGCTTTGTCTCGGCCCCGGTGCTGGTTCAGCCCAACCAAATGGAGCCATTTATCGTGGAAGTTGACGCATCTGAGGTGGGAGTGAGGGCTGTCTTGTCCCAGGGTACCAGGTCCCTCACCCATCTCCGCCCCTGTGCCTACTTCTCCAGGAAGCTTTCGTCAACTGAAAGTAACTATGATATTGGCAACCGCGAACTCTTAGCCATTAAATGGGCATTTGAAGAGTGGCGCCACTTCCTGGAGGGGGCTAGGCACCAGGTAACGGTCCTTACCGACCACAAGAATCTGGTTTTCCTAGAATCTGCCCGGAGGCTAAACCCGAGACAAGCTCGATGGGCGTTATTTTTTACCAGATTCAATTTTTTGGTTACCTATAGGGCTGGGTCTAAAAATATTAAGGCTGATGCACTGTCGCATAGCTTCATGGCCAGCCCGCCTTCGGAGGAAGATCCTGCTTGTATTTTGCCTCCAGGTATAATCATTTCCTCGATCGATACTGATTTAGTCTCTGATATTGCTGCTGATCAAGGTGCAGCTCCCGGGAACCTTCCTGAGAACAAGCTGTTTGTTCCCCTGCAATTCCGGCTAAGGGTACTTAGGGAAAATCATGACTCCGCACTATCTGGCCATCCAGGCATCCTGGGTACCAAAAACCTCATTACCAGAAATTATTGGTGGCCTGGGTTGCCTAAAGACGTTAAGGCCTACGTCGCCGCTTGTGAGGTTTGTGCTAGGTCCAAGACTCCCAGGTCCCGACCAGCGGGCTTACTGCGTTCGTTGCCCATTCCCCAGAGACCTTGGACACATATCTCCATGGATTTTATCACCGATTTGCCTCCATCCCAAGGCAAGTCGGTGGTGTGGGTGGTGGTGGACTGCTTCAGTAAGATGTGCCACTTTGTGCCCCTCAAGAAACTACCCAACGCCAAAACGTTGGCTACCTTGTTTGTCAAACACATCCTGCGTCTCAATGGGGTCCCTGTCAATATTGTTTCAGACAGAGGGGTACAATTTGTTTCTTTGTTTTGGAGAGCCTTCTGTATGAAGTTGGGGATTGATCTGTCCTTCTCCTCTGCCGTCCATCCTGAAACCAATGGCCAAACGGAGAGGACTAATCAATCTCTAGAACAATACTTAAGGTGTTTTGTCTCTGACTGTCAATTTGATTGGGTCTCTTTCATTCCCCTCGCCGAATTTTCCCTTAATAACCGGGTCAGTAACTCGTCAGGGGTCTCTCCTTTTTTTTGTAATTTTGGGTTTAATCCACGGTTCTCCTCCGTTTCACCTGGTAGTTCCAACAATCCCGAGGTAGAGGTCGTTCATCGGGAACTGTGCACAGTCTGGGCCCAGGTTCAGAAAAACTTAGAGGTGTCCCAGAGCGTATAAAAAACGTTCTGCTAACCCCCTGTTTATGGTCGGGGATCTGGTGTGGTTGTCGTCTAGGAACTTGCGTCTCAAGGTTCCGTCCAAGAAGTTTTCTCCCCGGTTTATTGGGCCGTATAAGGACATTGAGGTCCTCAATCCTGTCTCCTTCCGGCCTGAGTTACCCCCGTCTTTTCGGATACACGACGTGTTTCATGCCTCCCTCCTCAAACGCTGCTCCCCGTCCTTGGCTCCCACGAGGAGACCTCCTGTTCCCATCCTCACCCCTGAGGGGGTGGAATTCGAGGTGGCCAGGATTGTGGACAGCAAGATGGTCCAAGGCTCCCTCCAGTACCTGGTCCATTGGAGAGGATACGGGCACGAGGAGAGGACTTGGGTACCCGCCCGGGATGTTCACGCTGGGGTATTGGTCAGGAGGTTCCACCTGCGTTTCCCCAGTAAGCCAGGTCCACTTAGAAAGGGTCCGGCGGCCCCTCATAAAAGGGGGGGGTACTGTAAAGGATCTGCCAGGCACAGCTTCGGGGTTAACTCCCAGAACTAATCAGTCAGCACCTGAGAATACATCCCTGAGACTGACTCCTGCTTCCACCATTCAGGCTGGCAGGCTTAGGAGTGGGAGAACCTATCGTAACCTGGCCAGACTCAGCTAGCTCCCGCCCTCGGTCTATTTAAGCCTGCACTTCCTGTCCCTCGGTGCTTGTGATTCTTTCCTTGTGGTTTCCTGGCCCAGCTACAGCTCCTGCTATTTTTGATCCTGCTCCATATAGACCCTGGCTTACCGACTACTCTTCTGCTTTTCGTTTTATACCTCGCACACTCCTGGCTTGACTCGGCTCGTTCACCACTCTGGTTGCTCACGGTGTTGCCGTGGGCAACGGCCCCTTTTTCTTGCTTGTGTTCCTTTGTATGTTTGTCGTGTTTGTCGTGCACTTACTGAGCGCAGGGACCGCCGCCCAGTTGTACCCCGTCGCCTAGGGCGGGTCGTTGCAAGTAGGCAGGGACAGAGTGGCGGGTAGATTAGGGCTCACTTGTCCGTCTCCCTACCCCCTGCCATTACAGCTTTCTTGTAAATAGCGCCACATACAGCCCCTTATAAATAGCTCCACACAGAGTTCCCCTTTTAAATAGCGCCACACACAGCACCCCCCTGTAGATCGCTCCACACACAGCCCCTTGGAGATAGCCCCACACACAGCCCCCTTGTAGATAGCTCCACACACAGCCCCCTGTAGATAGCTCCACACACCGCCCCCTGTAAATAGCGCCACACACAGCCCTCTTGTAGATAGCTCCATACACAGCCCCCAGGAGATAGTGCCACACAGCCCCCGTGTAGATAGCTCCACACACAGCCCCCCTTGTAAATAGCGCCACACACAGCACCCCCTGTAGATAGCTACACACACAAACCCCTTGTAAATAGCGCCACACACAGCTCCCCCTGTAGACAGCTCCACACACAGCCCCCTTGTAAATAGCTCCACACACAGCCCCCTTGTAGATAGCGCCACACTCAACCCCCAGTAGATAGCTCCAAACACAGCTTCCTGTAGAGTGCGCCCACACAGCCCCCCTGTAGATAGCTTCACACACAGCCCCCCTTCTAGTTAGCTCCACACACAGCCCCCCTGTATATAGCTCCGCAGACAACCCCCCTATATATAGCTCCACGCACAGCCCCCTTTGATAATAGCACCACGCACAGCCCCATTGTAAATAATACCACGCAAAGCCCCCCTTGTACATAGCACCACACACAGCCCCTCTTGTACATAGCGCCATGCACAGCCCCCTTGTAGATATCACCACACACAGCCCCCTTGTAAATAGTGCCACGCACAGCCCCCTTTGTAGACATTGCCACACACAACCCCCTTGTAAATAGCGCCACACACAGCCCCATTGTAAATAGTGCTATGCACAGCCCCCCTTCTAGATAGCACCACACAGAGCCCCCTGTAGATAGATCCACTCACGGCCCCCTTTGTAAATAGCGCCACACACAGCCCCCCTTGTAGATAGCTCCACACACAGCCCCCCCTTGTAGATAGCGACACACAGCCCCCTCTTGTACGTAGCGCCACACACAGCCCCCTCTTGTACATAGCGCCACACAACCCCCTCCCCCTTGTACATAGTGCCACACAATTCCCCTCTCCTTGTACATAGTGTCACACAACACCCCTCCCCCTTGTACATAATGTCACACAACCGCCTCCCCCACTTGTACATAGTGCCACACAATCGCCCTCCCTCCCTTGTACATAGTGCCCCACAACACCCCTCCCCCTTATACTTTGTGCCACAATGCCACCAGAGCGGGGAGCAGGAGAGGTAGCCTACTGCTACCACTCTCCACTCTGCCTTGACGTCACTCACCATTAGGAGAAGGCAGGAGGTCTTGCAACGGCATTCTGTCTGGGGTCGGTGCCGGCCCAGGAGTGGACCAGTCCAGTCACCTGACCTGTCACCTGACCGGAGAGGTCAGATGACAGGTCAGGTGACTGGACTGGTTCACTCCCGGGCCAGCATCAACCCCAGTGAGAACATTGACGCAAGACCTCATGCATCTTTCTGATGCTGATCACTGCTGCAGTCGTCTGGCATGCAGGGCGCCTGTCAGCAGCGGTCAGCTGTTTTGATACAGCTGCCCTGCGATGCCCCCCCTCTTTCCTACCACGAGTTGCGTCCGAGGCAGCGCCCAGCAGGTTATTTTTCAGACCGCCTGGGACGGCGGGACAGCGGTGGGGAACCGGGACTGTCCCGCCGGATCCGGGACGGTTGGGAGCTATGCTTTTGGCACATATTGGCCCTTTAAGAAACCAAAGGCTCAGTAAGCGCATGCGCAGAGCACAGTACCTGGAGGAGAGCAGCAATGGTAGACAGGACGATGGCCGTGAGAGCAACAGAGGAGCAGCAGGGCAGTGCAGGATGGCGGCCAAACAAAGCAACAGGATGGCGACCATAGGCAGGAGCGGGACGGCGGCCATGATAATAGATAGATAGATAAATAGATAGATAGATGTGAGATAGATAGATAGATAGATAGATAGATAGATAGATAGATAGATGATAGATAGATACAGTGGTGGATTATCATTAGGGTGGTTCTGGTGGCTGCCAGGGGCCCATGGCTGTCTGAACCACACATGATTGAACAGCCCCCCTCATGCCCGGTGTGGCGTCGCTAGCACCGGTGGGGGCCACGGAGCTAGCGGCAGCCACATTCACACATCAATGAAAAATTACTATAGTAACTGGGGCCTATGTAATAAACTACACGGGCCCCTGTTACTATAGTAACTAACAGTACTTACCCCTCCTCTTCCTGGAGCGCATCGGAGGTTGTGACATCACAGCGATGTGCGCAGCGCATAACATCACGATGCTATGCGCCGCGCACAGCGTCCCGACAGTTGATGGAGTGAGGACCTGCGGCCAAAGAGGAGGTAAGTTTTATTTTATTGTTTTGCTGATGGGTTGGGGTCAGACACCCGGGACCCCCGCCAATCAGCTGTTTTGAAGGGGTTGCAGCCGCTCGTACGAGCGCTACTTCCCCTTCATTCTGGTCACTTTCTCACACTGAATCGCCGACAGGGACGTGTTAGCGATTCACAGTGTGAGCAAGTGAGGGAAATGAAGGGGAAGCAGCACTCGTACGAGCGGCTGCAACCCATTCAAACAGCTGATTGGCGGGGGTCCCGGGTGTCTGACCCCAACCCATCAGCTATTAGTGGCCTATACTGAAGATAGGCCATCAATGTTTAGGGACTGGAGAACCTTTAAAGCCTACCATGTCTTAGGCTTAGGCTGGGTTCACACGACCTATTTTCACATGTAAACGAGGCGTATTATGCCTCGTTTTACGTCTGAAAATAGGGCTACAATACGTCGGCAAACATCTGCCCATTCATTTGAATGGGTTTGCCCACGTACTGTGCAGACAACCTGTCATTTACGCGTCGTCGTTTGACAGCTGTCAAACGACGACGCGTAAAAACACAGCCTCGTCAAAAGAAGTGCAGGACACTTCTTTCAGACGTAATTTGAGCCGTTCTTCATTGAACTAAATTAAGAGCAGCTCAAGATTTACGGCTGTCAGAGAAGCCTCGCGAGGAGGAGGAATTACGGCTGAAACGAGGCAGCTGTTTTCTCCTGAAAACAGTCTGTAATTTCAGCCGTAAAAGCCTCTCATCGTGTGCACATACCCTTAGATACAGGGCCCAGCTTATACTGCATAAGAATACTGTCTGCTGGACCCTGTATCTAAGCCTACATTAGGCTTAGATACAGGGTCCAACAAACAGTATCACACATGCACATGGGCCCTGTATCTAAGGCCCTGTATCTAAGGCACTGTTCACATCACCGCCGCCCTTCCATTGAGGGGTTCCATCTGGTTAACCCCTTAACGGAAAGGCAAATGGAAACCTTAGCTTCCGTTTGGATCACCATTGATCTCAACGGGGATGGCAACTTTGCTAAAGATTTCCATTTGGGGGGGATATTAATTTGTATCTATAGGGGGCTGTGTGTAACGCTCTCTATGGGGGGATGTGTGATATCTACAGGGGGCTGTGTGTGGCACTATGTATGGGGGGTGTAATATCCACAGGGGCTGTGTGTGGCACTATGTACAGCGGGATGTGTGTGGCACTATGTACAGGGGGATGTGTGTGGCGCTATATATGGGGGGGTGTAATATCTACAGGGGGCTGTGTGTGGCACTATGTACAGGGGGCTGTGTGTGGCGCTATCTATGGGGGGGTGTAATGTCTACAAGGGGCTGTGTGTGGCACTATGTACAGGGGGCTGTGTGTGGCACTATGTACAGGAGGCTGTGTGTGGCACTATGTACAGGGGGCTGTGTGTGGCATTATGTACAGGGGGCTGTGTGTGGCACTATATACAGGGGGCTGTGTGTGGCACTATGTACAGGGGGCTGTGTGTGGCGCTATCTATGGGGGGGTGTAATATCTACAGGGGCTGTGTGTCGCACTATGTACAGGGGGCTGTGTGTGGCACTATAAACAGGGGGCTGTGTGTATGTAGTGTTTTACAGTGTGTGGTATTATTATATTCAGGCGCGCAGTGTTTGGTGCTATTATATTTAAGGGTACAGTATGTGGCATCATGATAACTTTATTTTCATTTATAGGTGTGGAAATGTTGGAAAAGTGAGGAGTCGAAGACATTTGAGTGGCAAATTCTGCAGAAATCAGTCATGGCCGGGAAAAGCCGTCATGTGCTCTATACCGGATGGAGAAGAAAAGAGAAAAAAAAACTACTAGAATCTGAGACGTCGTCACATGTGAGTCACTAGATATATAGAGAATCTGTCAACTCTCCTGACATGTTTATTATAGGAAATCCTTGTATTTCACAAAAAGTCTTTGTGCAGTCCAGGACTGATAGACAATTCCCCTTGTCAGGAGGATGTGTCCCTGCACAGTGTGATACTGTCAGTATGTAGGAACACAGCCCTGGCAATCGTAAAACAAACATTTGTTAATGCTTGCCCAAAAAGGTAGTGTTAAAAATAGTTACGGCTCGGCAGGACGGCGGTGCGCAAGGGGGGCCCAAGTTTGGGTAACAGCCCAGGGCCCATCGTCTACTTAATCTGCCACTGGATAGATAGATAGATAGATAGATAGATAGATAGATAGATAGATAGATAGATAGATAGATAGATAGATAGATAGATAGATAGATAGATAGATAGATAGATAGATAGATAGATAGATTAGATAGATAGATAGATAGATAGATAGATAGATAGATAGATAGATAGATAGATAGATAGATAGATAGATAGATATGAGATAGATAGATAGATAGATAGATAGATAGATAGATAGATAGATAGATAGATAGATAGATAGATAGATAGATAGATAGATAGATAGATAGATAGATAGATAGATATGAGATAGATAGATAGATAGATAGATAGATAGATAGATAGATAGATAGATAGATAGATAGATAGATAGATAGATAGATAGATATGAGATAGATAGATAGATAGATAGATAGATAGATAGATAGATAGATAGATAGATAGATAGATAGATAGATAGATAGATAGATAGATAGATAGATAGATAGATAGATAGATAGATATGACATATCTATCTGAGATAGATTTAAACATTAAGATTTTGCATATATTATAAACAGTAAGAAATAGGATACCATGGATACAATGGAATACAATAGAGATGAGTATTCATCAGCCTATATTCATCTATGCTTCATTTGTTTACTGTGCTTATTCTTAGGTTTCTGACCTCATCCCACTCATTGATTTTACTTCCTGCCTCTGTCTAAAACATCAGTCTTTTTGAGTTCTTTTTCCGAAGTTATTTCCTTCATTGTTCTTCTGTGTCATCACTTCAAATCTTTTCTGTGTCTAGTTTATATTTGCTTGGTTGTTTTCCTCTCATATATGTCTGATACCTGCGCACCACCACACCTGCTAATCTTAACTATGTTTATTTCCGGCCTTTTTATCTTTTCTGTTTCGTGACAGATATTATAACACTCGCCTTCTTATCTTCCCAGTTTTGTAAGGTACATAAAGGGTTAATTAGGTTAAGTAGAAGAGTATGGCCTAAATACAGAGTATGTTGTATTTGATTAATGGATGATGCAAAGACAGTGACGCTGGTGTGACAGAATCACGGGTCCCCTGTCCCTTATCTGCCATTAAACACGCACCATCTTAAAATAGCACCTCATTTATCACACCCGCAGGGGATGGGTAGATGCCAGCAGTACCAACCTCCCTCTTTTTGTTACTAGTGCTTTATAATAATGATAGAAAGCAGAGATATGGCACGGATAGTTTTCTGCCGTTGCCTTGTACGTTACTATGTGGGTACTATTTTGTTAGATATGCCAAACACTGTACTCTTGCTTATGTGAACCTTTGCTGAAAGGATTATGTATGCTGCTTATAAAGTATACTATTGTCTCAGTATAGATGATGAAAGACATAACATGGATAGAGTATAGCAAAGGATTATGATACAAAAAACTGAACGACATACTAAAAAAAAAGGTGAAATATAAAGAAGAAACAGAACGGGGACAGAAAAGACAGATGTGTATATAACATGGAAATTTAGAGAGACTTATTCAGAAATATTAAAGCGAATTAACAATAAATAAATACATAGATTGTTAGTGCTAGCTATAGAAGATTTTGTGGCAGTAACTTTCACTTGAATGAAGCTATTTAAAAAAAAGGCTTATTGCCCCTTGGACATATTGAGTGGACCAAACACAGTTCTGCATAGAACCCTATGGCGATCTAAACTCGGTAGAACCATGGGGGGGGGGGCAGGGTGTTGCATTGTGTGAGATCTTATGTAAATGAGGACTTGCTGTCACACCACAGCTAAAACTGATCACGTTATCGCGCCGGAAGCTGCTAATACCTTTATATTTCTTCTGCAGCGACTGCAGATTCTACTTGGTATCCAATCAAGTGATAGCAGGACAATGCGATAAATGGTTTTATTAAACGCGTTTTCCTGTCCCAAAAAGTTGATGGCTTATCCTCTAGATAGGCCATCAATATGTGATTGGGCGGGGGCCGACTCCCTGGACCCCTGCCGTTCAGCTGTTTTGCTGGGGCTGCAGTGCTCGAGCTCTGCTTTCCTTTCATTTCTTTCATTTTTACTTGCTCACTGTGAATCGTCGACACACTTGTAGCGGCGGAATAGGAGAAGGCTGCATGTATGTCGACGATTCACAGCGAGGAAAGAAATGAAGGGGAAGTAGTGATTGTACAAGCTCTGTGGCCTCTTCAAAACAGCTAATCGGCGGGGGGTCCCAGGAGTCGGACCCGGACCGATCACATATCGATGGCCTACCCTGAGAATAGGCCATCGATTTTTTGGAACTGGAAAACCTCTTTACGTTTACCGCTCCGGTTAACAAAGGAGGGTCCTGTAAGGAATATGGAAAGGGTTGTCCTAATGTGACAAGCCCATTAAGTTTTGTGACCAGTAAAATAGAAAAAATATATTTAAAAACCCAAATCCAAACTGTGTAAATGAGATTTTATAAAATCCCATTCACTATAGTGTAACATCTACCCACGCTACAGCACCAGAAGTTCTCTGTTCTTCCCGACCATACCACATTAATTAATGGGCTAATGACTTGGTCGCTATGCATTAGCCTGTTAATTTATGTCTTCTGTTTAATGGGACTTTGCACTCTTGTACACTATGTCATTAAAGGCTGTGTCACCTTTGAAATAGTATATATATGTATATATATATATAGGTATATGCAAAGTCAGGCAGCACTGGCAGCGTGTGGGTGCAAGCTCTAAGGAACAGACCAAAGTTCCAAGTGCATACAAATCGAAAAAATGAGCAGCAACTCCAAAGATTCAGGTGAAAAAAATGGGTACTTTATTTCCCGTGCAACGTTTCAGCTCCGTCCACTGGAGCCTTTCTCAAGCAAATGAGAAATGTGAGTTCACACATTATAACAGGGTATCAATCACAAGTGCTATTAACAGTAATCAGTAAAAAATGCAAATGGTTGTACATAGGAAACAATACATGGTGCGATGTATGTACCTGGTTATTAAAAGGGTTTTCCAGGTTCTGTCAACTGATGACCTATCCACCAGATAGGTCATCAGTACGTGATCTGTGGTGGTCTGACACCTGGGCCCCGCACAGATCAGCTGCTCTGGTGCCTCCGTTCTGCAGCATGGCCGCTATGCAATCGTCGGAACCAACTGCTTCCGGGTTCCGTCCATAGCATTATTCAACACAACATCCGGTGCCCGCAGGCCACTGGTGCGGCTTATTGGTGCGAGGTCCGGGTGTCGGACCCGCACCGATGACATACTGATGACCTATCCGGTGGATAGGTCAGCAGTTGTCAGAAGCTGGACAACGCCTTTAATATAGAGACTAAGTACATCAGTGGAGGGTCGTATTAATACATACAGACAAATATAATTAAAAAAATCTCTCAATGAGGGGAATTATAAGAGGGTGTGGTGAATTAAAATCAATCTCTCACGCTCGGAGTATTCCGTAGGTGTAAGTCGAAAGCGGCATCCGTGCAGCGCAACTGCGCATGTACGGAAGTAAAATCCAATTACGGGTAACAGGACACAAACGGCGCATATGGATGTCTCACTAGCCGATGAGCAAGCCAACGCAAGCTCTTGTCACCAGTACTCCGTATTTTGGGGCTTAGATCGTGACCATCTTTGATGGCCATTGTATTTTCTCCCCTCTCCCATTCAAGTGTATGAGGTTACCTGAGTATAGTGATATTATCGTACCATTAGTGAAACATGGATACATCTTTGCATTTTGTTTAATAATTAACATCCATGTCGTATTATAACCTTAGATCAATTTAGACGTTATCATCAGGATGACCGAGCGCTACAGCTTCACGCATGCGCTTACCAGCATCCTACCAGCATCCTAGGCATGATTTCCATAGTCCAAAATGGCTGCTTTGTCCTCTTTCCCACACGGCACATGTGCCGTTTGTGTCCTGTTACCCGTAATTGGAATTTACTTCCGGACATGCGCAGTTGCGCTGCATGGACGCAGCTTTCAGCTTGCAGCTACGGTATACTCAGAGGTGAGAGATTGATTTTAATTCACTACACCCTCTTGTAATTCACCTCATTGAGACATTTTTTAAATGATATTTGTCTGTATGTATTAATACGACCCTCCATTTATGTACCTAGTCTCTGTATTAATAACCAGGTACATCGCACCATGTATGTACAACCCTATGCATTTCTTACTGATTACTGTTAATAGCACTTGTGATTGATACCCTGTTCTATTGTGTGAACTCACATTTCTCATTTGCTTGAGAAAGGCTCCAGTGGATGGAGCTGAAACGTTGCACGGGCAATAAAGTACCCATTTTTTTCACCTGAATCTGCTGCTCATTTTTTTGATTTGTATATATATATATATATATATATATACATATATATATATATATATATATATATATATATATATATATATATATCTCAGTTTGTTTTGTGCAACTTTTTAATTCCATATTATTAAAAAATATTTTTGCTTTTTGAGATACACCTGCGCGTCATTATGTCTAGATTCATAACTTAGATGTGATCGATAACGGGTGGATCCTGTGTGTCAGAGGACGCACTGACACTGAACCCGTCAGTGCCACTGACCAGACGGATACAGGTTTCAGTGCTAGTTACAGCTGCTCTGTATACAGTATACAAAGCAGCTGTATCTCAAAAAGTTAAATAATTTTTTATAAAAACGAATTACAAAGTTGCACAAAACACACTCCTAGACATTTTTTAACCCCTTCCCGCACCTGGACGTAACTGTACGTCCAGGTGAGCAGTAACTTCGCGCACCTGGGCGTACAGTTACGTCCGCGCTTTAACAGTTAACCGCCGCGCGGCGCTATACCACAGCGGCGGTTAACTGTGCAGGGTGTCAGCCCTGCTCTCCCCGTTGCCGATCAGCGGCCTGTCGCCGCTGAAATCGGCAATTAACCCCTTCGATGCGGTGGTCGATTGCGATCACCACATCGAAGAGGTTTACAGCGGATCGGCAGCCCCCCACATGTATTTGCGGGGGCTGGCGATCCTTATCATGGCAACCAGAGGCCAGACAATGACCTCCGGGTTGCCATGTACGGAAGCCTCGGAGGATCAGCCTCCGGCCGGTCCTCCGATGCTTCCTGTCAGTATGACTGTCACGTCACAATGACAGTTAGAACACATTACACTACGTGTGTAGTGTAATGTGTTCCAGCAGCGATCAGAGCTGCAAGTCTAAGTGTCCCCTAGTGGGACAAGTAAAAAAAGTAAAAAAAAGATAATAAAAATGTTTTTAAAAAGTGTAAAAATAAAAGTTATAAGTGACATTAACAAAGAATGCTTTTTTTCCTATAATAAGTCTTTTATTATAGGAAAAAAATTAACACGTTAAAAAAAGTACACATATTTGGTATCGCCGCGTTCGTAACGACCCCAACTATAAAACTGTAATATTATTTTTCCCGCACGGTGAACACCGCAAAAAAAATAAACAAAAAACAGTGCCCGAATCACAATTTTTTGGTTAACAACCCTCCCAAAATATACAATAAAAAGTGATCAAAAAGACGCCAAAATGGTACCAATACAAACTACATCCCGTCCCGCAAAAAACAAGCCCTTACAGCGCTTTTTTGACTGAAAAATAAAAACGTTATGGCTCTCAGAATAGGGTGACACAAAAATGTATTTATTTTATAAATAAGTGATTTTATTGCACAAACGCTGCAAAACATAACAAAATTATATACATCTGGTATCGCTGTAATCGTATCGACCCGCAGAATAAAGTATAATGGTCATTTATAGCCCAGGGTGAAGGCCATAAAAAAACGAATAAAAAACATTGTCAGAATTGATGGTTTTTGGTCACCTTGCTTGCCAAAAAATGGAATAAAACGTGATAAAAAAAAATTCTGGTACCCCAAAATGGTACCAATGAAAACCTACAGATTGTCCCGCAAAGAATAAACCCTCACACAGCTCCGGTGGAGAAAAAATAAAAAAGTTCTGGCTCCCAGAATATGGCGATGCAAAATGTGCAGAGTGTTCCAAAAGCGGATAAGATCGGGCACCATTTATAAGTGCGACACCGGCCACATATCTGCAGATTATTATTTATTTACTGCATTATTATACCCTCTTATTATACCCTGATGTACCCCGCACAGATAACATGTACCCTGATGTACCCCGCACAGATAACATATGCCCCCACATTACAAACTGAAACACCAGTAAAACCCCAAACAGAACAACTACCAAGCTACATCTGCGCCCCAAAAGCAAAATGGCGTCCCTCCCTTCTGAGCCCTGCAGCGTGCCCAAACACCAGTTTACGTCCACAGATATGGCATCGCCATACCCGGGAGAACCCGGTTAATATTTTATGAGGTATTTGTCTTCAGTGGCACAAACTGGGCATAACATGTAGTGCACTAAAATGGCATATGAGTGGAAAATTTTAATTTTCACTCCGCACCATGCGCTGCGCATTAACCCCTTCACGCACCACAACATAGCATGTCTTAGTGTGGGGGGTGATGTATGGAGCGTCTCACGTGAAAAATAAAGAATTTAAAATGGCAAAATCGCTGTTTTTTTGGTCACCTTGGCTCTAGCTAAAAATGTAATAAAAAGTGCTCAAAAAGTTGTATGTACCAAAAAATGGTACCAATAAAAACGACCGCTTGTCCCTCAATAAATAAGCCCTCATACCGCTCTATAGACTGAAAAATAAAAAAGTTGTGGCTCTTGGAACGCGGGGAGGAAAAAACTAAAAAGGAAAATAAAAGAATGGATCAGTCCAGAAAGGGTTAGTTACTTTCTAATGAAAAACCATTTATGACCACACGTGGGGTATTGCCGTACTCGGGAGAAATTGCTTTACAAATGTTGGGCAGCTTTTACCCCCTTTATCCTTTGTAAAATTGAAAAAAATGCAACATTTTAGTGGAAGAAATGTTGATATTCATTTTCATGGCCCAATTCTAATAAATCCTGCAAAAGACTTGTGGGGTCTAAATGCCCACTATATCCCTAGATAGATTCTTTAAGTGGTGTAATTTCCACTTCTGGGGGGTTTCCACTGTTTTGGCCTCTCTGGGGCTTTGCAAATGCGACATGGCACCCAAAAACCATTTCAGCTAAATTTGAGCTCCAAAAGCCAAATAGCGCTCCATGCCTTCTAAGCCCCGCTGTGGGTCCAAACAGCACTTTATTACCACATATGGTGTATTTACGTAATCGGGAGAAATGGTTTTACAAATGTTGGGGTGCTTTTTATCCTTTATTCCTTGTAAAAATTAAAAATGGCTACCTTTTTTCAGAAAAAAAGTTGATTTTTACCTTTACAGAATAATTCCAATGAATTCAGCAAAACAACCGTGGGGTCAAAACGCTAACTTTACCCCTAGAAAATTCCTTGATGAGTGTAGTTTCCAAAATGGGGTCTCTTTCCGGGGGATTCCACTATTTTGTTCCCTCCAGTGCAATTCAAACGCGACATGGCACTGAAAACTATACCAGCAAAATCAGAATTTCAAAATCCAAATGGTGCTCCTTCCCTTCTGAGTCCTGTTGTGGGTCCAAACAGCAGTTTATTACCACATATGGGGTATTGCTATAATCAGGAGAAATTGCTTTACATATGTTGGGTTGTTTTTTCTCTTTTATTGCTTGAAAAAATTACACATTTCTACGTTTTTTCAGAAAAAAAGTAGATTTTCACCTTCACAAACTAATTCAAATAAACTTAGCAAAAAAACTGTGGGTTCAAAATGCTAATTATACCCATAGATAAATTCCCTGAGGGGTGTAGTTTCCAAAATGAGGTCACTTTTGGGGGTCTTTATTGTTTTGGCCCCACAAGACCTCTTCAAACCTGACATGGTACCTAAAATATATGCTAAAAAAAGGAGGCTCCAAAATCCACTAGGTGCTCCTTTGCTTCTGAGGCCGGTGTTTCAGTCCATGACCGCACTAGGGCCACATGTGGGGTATTTCTAAAAACTGCTGAATCTGGGCAATAAATAATAGGTTATATTTCTCGGGTAAAACCTCCTGTGGTATAGAAAAAAAGGTATTACATATGAATTTTGTAAAAAAAAAATTAAATTTGTAACTTTCACCTCTACTTTGCTTTAATTCCTGTGAAACGCCTAAAGGGTTAATACACTTTCTGAATGCTGTTTTGAATACTATGAGGGGTGCAGTTTTCAAAATGGGGTGATTTATGGGGACTTTCTAATATATAAGGCCCTCAAAGCCACTTCAGAACTGAATTGGTCCTTGTAAAAATCGCCTTTTGAAATTTTCTTGAAAATATGAGAAATCGCTGCTAAAGTTCTAAGTCTTGTAACGTCCTAGAAAAATAAAAGAATGTTCAAAAAACGATGCAAACATAAAGTAGACATATGGGAAATGTTAACTAGTAACTATTTTGTGTGGTATTACTATCTGTTTTACAAGCAGATACATTTAAATTGAGAAAAATGCTAATTTTTGCAAATGTTCTCCAAATCTTGGTGTTTTTTACAAATAAATATTGTATTTATAAACCAAATTTTTTCACTAACATAAAGTACAATATGTCACGAGAAAACAGTCTCAGAATCACTTGGATAGGTAAAAGCATTCCGGAGTTATTACCACATAAAGTGACACATGTCAGATTTGGAAAATCGGCTTCGTCCTGAAGGCCAAAACAGGCTCAGTCCTGAAGGGGTTAAAACAAACAAAAAAACAAACAAAACTATTTCAAAGGTGTACTTAGCCATCAGTGTAAAATAATCAGTTCCCTGTCTATAAAAGACCCAGGCTAATATTGAGTGATTTATCCTTGAATGCAGGAACCGCTGGCTCTGCATTCAGGCAGTTGCTGTGGCAGAGGGGCTAGAGAACATACAAAGAAGACCTGATCTGTGACTTATCTGCATGTCCATGTATATAGATCAGTGATAACTGGGATCTATTGTGTTCTCTGCTACACGGAGCCATATAGTATAAAATAAACAAATCTCGTAAAATGTAAATGATTGAAATGTTGTCATAATTATTCATGTTCACCAATTTCAATCTGTTCTACCCTGGAATTATCTGCTCTAGCACCTTCACTAAAAAATGTCTGCACCTGGTATATTAGCACTCATATGCAGGTGCCGTGTGTAAAGCAAAGAAGAGGAGATGCATTAAAAACTAAAATGTTCTGATAGCGACATCATACAGTATGTTACACAATGTATACAATTTTGGCATCATTATATACTGGATCAGAATGTCAGAGGATTAATCAGAAGATTCATTTTCAAGGTAAATATTATAGGTTGATCAAGCTACCTTAGGACAGAATGTGGAAGAAATGAGAAATATTGGGGGGAATTTATGAATGCTGGTGAGGAAGAGTGCGCGGAGTTAGCCATGAGGGTCTGGGCCACCAGCACACTGCCAGATATACTATAATTTATGTCAGAAACTAGCATTAATTATAGCACAAATTGACTCCTGCTCATAGCTATGGGACATGAACAGTTAAAGATACACCAAATATATTAAGGGGCATGCGTCCAAACTAAAATTGGCGCATTTTACTTCAGAAAATTCTGGAGTAAGACTGGGCAGCCTTAGTAAATCTGCCCAATTGCATTTCGGCTCCAATGATAAATAATAGTCTAGCCTTAGGGTGAATTCACTTGCTGCAAATTCACTGCAGAGTTAGGTCGGATTCACACGAGCGTGTGCGTTTTACGCGCGTAAAAGGCACTTAACAGCTCCGTGTGTCATCACCATATGATGCGCGGCTGCGTGATTTTCGCGCAGCCGCCATCATTATGACACTCTGTTTGTATGTTTGTAAACAGAAAAGCACGTGGTGCTTTTCTGTTTTCATTCACACTTTTTACTGCTGTTGCGCGAATCACGCGCGTCACACGGAAGTGCTTCCATGGGCTGCGCGTGATTTTCACGCACCCATTGACTTCAATGGGTGCGTGATGTGCGAACAACGCACAAATATAGGACATGTCGTGAGTTTTACGCAGCGGACACACGCTGCTTGAAACTTATGGACAGTCTGCACAGCCCCATAGACTAACATAGGTCCGTGCGAGGCGTGTGAAAATCACGCGCGTTGACCGAACCTATTATACGTTCGCGTCTGAATAAGCCCTTACAGTGAAGTTTCCATGCTGCAAATTACAGTGCTATAAATGTGGATGGGGTTTAAAAACTCCATCCACATAAAAAACTAGCATGCCGTGTATTTTAAAATCCACAGTATGTCAATTTTGTCATGGATTTGTCACTGAATTTCATTGTAGATTTCACCTATTCAATGTATAGGTGTAAAATCCACAGTGAATCGGCAGCACATGCCACAGCACGATCCACATGTAACACATGCGGATTTTGTTGCAGAATCACTGTCAATACACAGCGTATTTGGGCCGAAAGATTCCTTCTGTCGTGTGTTGTCTTATTTGTTAATCTACCTTTAGAAAATGGCATTCCAAAAAGTAAAGTTTTGGTCTGGACATTCTCATTTATCACCTATCCACAGGATAGGTGACAAATGTACGATCGATTCGGGTCCATCAGCTGGGACCCCCAGCGATCACAAGAATGAGAGTCCCTGGTCTCCCATTTAAATGGAGCGGTGGTCACGCGTGCGCACAACTCCATTCATTCTCTATAGGATCGATGGAAATAGCCGAGTACAGTGCTCAGCTATCTCCGTCAGTCCCATAGACATTGAATGGAGCGATACGCGTGAACGCTGCTCCATTCAAATGGGCTACTTGTTGGAGTGGCTAACTATATTGGAGTGTGCAGCAGGCTAGGCTTTCCTATACAGTAACAAAAAAATCAAATATAAGGTATACCGACGTAAACCTGCCTGGCGGATCCCAAAAGGACACTCTTTTAAGGCATCTATGGGGCTCTAAGAATGCGTTTAGCATATGCCCTATGAGTATCTTCCAGCACATGTGCTGAATATACACACCAAAAGTGGTGTGAACAAAACCTTAGGCTACATTCACATAAGTGATAGCACATTGATTCACACGAACGTGTCCGTTTTGCACGTGTAAAAAATGCAGCGTTTTTCTTGCATTGCAGTTCCGTGTGACATCCGTGCAGGGTGCGTGTCTGCGTTTTTTTACGTGCGTATGTCCTCCGTATGTCACGCGTTTATTATGTCAGCAAAATAAACTGAAGGAGGTGTTTTTCTTTTTCTCATCATTTCTTCACAGCACACAGATGTGCGTCTGTGTGCTGTCTGTGATTTTCACGCACCCATTGACTTCAATTGATGCATGATGCGCAAAAACTGCACAAGTATCGGACTAGGACATGCAGTGAGTTTCACGCAGCGGACACATGCTGCGTGAAAAGCACTGAATGCCTGAATGTCGCCATTGAATTGCATAGGTCCATGTGACGTCCGTTTTTTTAACGCGCGTAACATGGACGTGAAATACGCTTGTGTGAATAAGGCCTTAGGCCTTATTCACACGAGCGTATTTGACGTCTGTGTTATGCGCATTAAAACAACGGACGTCACATGGACCTATGCTTGTGTCCTCTGTGTGAAACTCACTGCATGTCCTATTATTGTGTGTTTTTTGCGCATCACGCACCCATTGAACAGAATGGGTGTGTGAAAAAAACGGACAGCACACGGACGTCATCTGTGTGCTGTCCGTGTTTTTCACGCACCAGTTGCTAAAGAAATGATAAGGAAAAAAAAAAGCCTCAGTTTTTTTGCTGACGTAACAAACGGGTGACATACGGATGATATACGCGCATAAAAAACGCAGACGCGCACCGTACATGGATGTCACACGAAACGGCAATGCAGGAAAAATTCTGCATTTTTTACGAGCGCAAAATGGACACGCTTGTATGAATAAGGCCTCAGGCTATATTCAGAAAAACGTGTGCGAAATTGACCATGAAAAACAGCAATTTTTCACGTCCAGTTCGCCACCGTGTGGAACCCGTTTTCATGGATCCCTCATAGACTTGGGTCTATTGAGAGATCTGTGAAAACTGACAAAAATAGGACATGTCCTATTTTTTCAAGGGACCTTCACATGGTCAGTTAAAACAACGGCTGTGTGAACAGCCCCATAGAATTTCACGCAATTTTGTGATGGTCGTTAAAAAACCCGCCATCTCGCGGACTATTTATACATGTGTCTGAATAAGCCCTAAAGGAAGCGTTGGTTCTTTTAACCCTATCTATTGATTCCTTTATTGCTACATTATTGCTACTTAATGAATTGAACCGTCTATTTCTATGTCCTATTGAACTGCCTATGTTTGTAATAAAATAGCTGCAACAAGGTTAGATGCCATCTAAAGGCCCATTCACACCGGGCGATTATCGCGCAGACGAGTGTTCATATAACGCTTGTTGCCGATAATTGCCTAAGGGCGGATTCAGACAAACGTGATTTTCGTCCGTGCAGCCCGAGTGGTATTCACGCGGGTTGCACGGACCTAAACAAGTCTATGGGGCAGTGCAGACAGTCCGGGAGTTTTGCGCAGCGTGAGTCCTCTGCGTAAAACTCACGACATGTTCTATATTTAGGCGTTTTTCGCGCATCACGCACCCATTGAAGTCAATGGGTGCGTGAAAATCACGCATGCCCCACGGAAGCACTTCCGTGGGACAAGCGTTATTCGCGCAACAGCAGTAAAAGAATGAATGTAAAGAAAAAAGCACCACGTGCTTTTCTGTTTACAAACATCCAAACGGAGTGTCATAACGATGGAAGCTGCACGAAAAGCAAGCAGCCGCGCATCCATATGAACAGGACACACGGAGATGACACGCTGCTGCCACGCGCGCAAAACGCAGCATTTTGTGCGCACGCAAAACGCTCACGTTTGTCTGAATCTGCCCTAAGTGTAAACAGGGCAGCGATCAGCAGATGAACGAGCAAACACTCAATCATCTGCTGGTCGTATCGTTTTAAAAAACTAAAAGATTATTGTTGTCGGCAGCACATCTCCCTGTATAAACACTGAGACGCACTGCCGACATGATAATAATGGATGGGGATGGGCGATCGGAGTAACGATCGATCGTCCCCATCCATAGTTCCGTGTGACAGGAGCAAATGAGCGTCGATCAACGACCTGTCTCGTTGATCGGCGCTTGCTGCACCGGCCTATTGTCGGTAAACGCCCCAAAATATGGCTTAAAAAATGAAAGCTGAATGCCTCCAAACATCTGCCCATTGATTTCAATGGGAAAAACAGCGTTTTGTTCCGACAGGGCATTTTTTCACGCGGCCATTTGAAAAAGCGGTGCGTGAAAAAATGCCCCGTAAAAAGAAGCGCATGCTGTTTTTGGAGCCATTTTTCATTGTCTCAATAGAAAAACAGCTCCAAAAACGGCCACAAAAAACGCATCAAAAAATACTCAACGCTTAAAAACGGCTGAAAATCAGAGGCTGTTTACCCTTGAAAACAGTTCTGTATTTTACAGCCTGCTTTTTGTTTAGCATGTGTACATTCCTTTAGAAACCATGCCCACTTTATTGTCACATTCCAAATTTGACGAGGAAAGTTGCACATTTTACCACAAAAATACTGAATACTTCTTTATAAACATGGGCCTATATCTTTAAAGAGTGTAAAGAAGAGATATACTAGTAAAAACCATCTGCCTCTGCTGTGAGTATGAATATATTGACTATTTGAGCCTTTATTTTCTGTTCTATTTTCCATTCACTATAATATAACATGTTTCGTATATATTACTCGTGACTGTATTACTCTAGTACAATATTCAGAATACTTAAACTGTCTATTCAATAGGCAATGGAAACCTGAAAAGGGTATAACCTTTCAAATGTGTCAATATCCTCACAAGCGCATGAATTGTGATTATTAAGGATAATAACTGCGCTATTCTGGACTATTTATCTAATTGTGGTGATTGATTTATTTTGTTCTATTGGACGTTTTAGCTTCAACAGCTTAGATAAGAAGTTAAAGAGGCAAATATACTTGAATCATGAAACGGCTTGCAGAAAAAAAAATATCTTCATTTTTATCTTTTAACCGCTTAATGACGTAGCCTAGTTTGGGTCTTAAGGCTCAGTGGCCATTTTTCAAATCTGACATGTGTCACTTTATGTGGTAATAACTTTGGAATGCCTTTATTAATTAAAGCGATTCTGAGATTATTTTCTCGTGACACATTGTACTTTATGTTAGTTATAAAATTTGGTTGATACATTCAGTGTTTATTTATGAAAAACAGCAAAATTTTTAGAAAATTTGGAAAAATTTGCATTTTTCAAATCTAAATGTATATGCTTGTAAGACAGATAGTTATGCCGCACAAAATAGTTACTAATAAACATTTCCCATATGTCTACTTTAGATTGGCATTGTTTATTGAGCATCCTTTTATTTTTCTAGGATGTTATAATGCTTAGAACTTTAGCAGCAATTTCTCATATTTTCAAGAAAATTGTAAAAGTCTTTTTTTTCAGGGACCAGATCAGTTCTGAAGTGGCTTTAAGGGGTCTATATATTAGAAACCCCTATAAATCACCCCATTTTAAAAACTACACCATGACAGTATTCAAAACCACATTTAGTAAGTTTCTTAACTCTTTAGGTGTTTCACAGGGATTAAAGCAAATTGGAGGGAAAATGTACAAATTCCATTTATTTTTTGCAGAAAATCCCTTTTATTAAAAAAAAATTCTGTAACACAGAAGGTATTACCAGAGAAACGCAACTTAATATTTATTGCCCAGATTCTGCAGTTTTCAGGAATATACCATATGTGATCCTGGTTCGCTAATGAACTGAAGCACAGGGCTTAGAAGCAAAGGAGCACCGAGTGGATTTTGGACCCCCCAATTTTTAGATTATATTTCAGGCACCTTGTCAGATTTGAAGAAGTCTTGTGATGCCAAAACAAATTAAATACCCCAAAAAAGACCCCATTTGGCAAACTAAACCCCTCAAGGATTTTGTTGAAATTGAAAATCACATATTTTTCCGATAAAACATGAGAATTTTTTTTACAAGGAATAAAAGAGAAAAAGCACCTTAACATTTGAAAAGTAATTTCTCCCGATTAAGGCAATACCCTATTTGTGGTCATAAACTGCTGTTTGGAGACACGGCAGGGCTCAAAAGGGAAGAAGCACCATTTGGCTTTTGGAGTTCAAATTTACCTGGAATGGTTTGCGGAGGCCATGTCACATTTGCAAAGCCCCTGAGGGACCAAAACAGTGGAAACCCCACAAAAATGACCCCACATGGGAAACTACACCCCTTAAGGAATCTATTTAGTGGTATAGTGAGCATTTAGACCCCACAGGTGTTTTGCAGAATGTATTGGAATTAGGCCGTGAAAATATAATTTTAGCTCCCAATTTTTAATTTTCGAAGGGATTAATAGGAGAAAAAAAAAACACACACAATTTGTTACTCAATTTCTTCCAAGTACGGCACTACCCCATATATGGCCCTAAACTGGTGTTTGGGCACTTGGCAGGGCTCAGAAGGGAGGGAGTGTCATTTAGAACACAGATTTTGCTAGATTGGTGTTCGGGCACCAAGTCACATTTGCAAAGCCCCTGAAGTACCAGAGCCCAGTGGAAACCCCCCAGAAGTAAACGACATCTCTAAAGGCATTTATAATTTTCCTCCTGGACATTCACCGGAGCTCAAGAGTGAAAGAGCAACGTGCACATTTTGGAAACTACACCCCTTAAGGCATTTGTTAAGGGGTGCAGTAAGTATTTTGACCCAAAAGGTGTTTTTTACTAGAGAATAATGTGCAGTACATTTTCCACTGATATGCCATTTTAGTGCACAGTATGTTGTGCCCAGCTTGTGCCACTGATGACAACAGTGGCGTAGCTATAGGGATCGCAGCTGTCGCAATTGCGACCAGGCCCCGAAGCCAGGAGGGCCCGCAGCCCCCCGCACCACATCAATAAAAAGTTACAATAGTAATTCGGGCCGTGGGCACCTGTTACTATAGTAACTGACATTACTTACCTTCCTGGTTCCGGAGCGCAGTGGAGGTCCTGACATCACGGCGCTGTGCGCAGAGCATGACATCTCAACGCTATGCGCCGCGCACAACATCGTGATCCCAGACAGAGTCATGACAGAACTTCCGCCGCGGCTGAAGAAGAGGGTAAGATTAATATCCCTGTCTGCTGAAGCTGATTGGCGGGGTCCGACTCCCGGGAGCCGGCCAATCAGCTGTTTTGAAGGGGCCACAGCACTCGTACGACAGCTGCTTCCCCTTCATTCTGGTCACTTGCTCTCTGTGAATCCGTGTCGGTGATTAACAGTGTGAACGAGTAAGGGAAATGAAGGGGAAGCAGCTGTCGTACGAGTGCTGCGGCCCCTTCAAAACAGCTGATTGGCCGGCTCCCGGGAGACGGTGCACGACACAACAGCTATTGATGGCCTATCCTGAGGATAGGCCATCAATCTTTATGGACTGGACAACCCCTTTAAGCCTACGATGTAGCAGTCTTAGAGGGCCCATGAGACAGAATCACAGATTGTGTGATGCTGTCTGCTGGGCCCTGTATCTAAGCCAATAACATGGTAGGCTTAGATACATGACCCATGTGTGATCCTGTCTGATGGGCCCTGTATATAAGCCTACCACACGGTAGATTTAGATACAGGGCCCCAGCACACAGTAATCTTATACTGTATAAGATTACTGTCTGCTGGACCCTGTATCTAAGCCTACCTTGTGGTAGGCTTAGATACAGGGTCCCACAAACAGTACCACACATGGGCCCTGTATCTAAGCCTAACACATGTTACTAATCGTTTTTTGTTGGACTATGTCGGATTCCAGGACTACTTCGATGATGGCTTTTTTTATTATCAATAAAATCGTTAATGAGGGTTGTGTGTTTCTTGTTTTTTTTTAAATTTATTATTATTATTATTTTTTCTATGTCTTTGTTTTTTTTTTTAAACTATATTACTACCGCCTTAGTAATAGCCAGATGATTGACAGCGTCTATTGCTAAGGCAGGGCTTAGTGTTAGCTGGTGCAGAGGCTAACACTAACCCCCTTTATTACCCCGGTACCCACCGCCACCAGGATCCTGGGAAGAGCCGGGTACGATCCAGTACTTGACCATCTGTAGTGATGGCCAGGTAATGGGGCGGCTGCAGGCTAGTCTTATCAGTCTGGGAAAGGCCAGAAACAGTGGCCCTTCCCATCCTGGTAATGCTAGGCTGCTGCTGCTGTGTTGTATCTTGCTGGTTATGAAAAATGGGGGGGACCCCACGTCATTTTAAAACAATAAAATAAAAAATAATTGGAAAGAACGATGTGGGGTCCCCCCCCAATTTTCATAACCAGCCAGATACAACACAGCAGAAGCAGGCAGCATTACCAGGGTGGGAAGGGCCACTGTTTTTGGCCTTCACCAGCCTAATACTACCAGCCAGCGGCCGCCCCGGTGCCTGACTGTCACTACAGATGGTTGGGTACTGGTTCGTACCTGTCTCTTCCCAGTACCCCTGGTGGCGCTGGGTACCGGGGGAATAATGGGGGTTAGTGTTAGCCTCTGCACCTGCTAACATTAAGCCCCGCCTTAGTAATGGAGGTTGTCAATCAGCCAGCGGCCATTACTAAGGCGGCAATAATAAAGTTTAAAAAATACAAGCACATAGAAAAAATATTTTATTGAGAATAAAAAAACGCTGTCATTGAAGTAGTCCAACAACCGAACTTGTAAAAAAACACAAACACACAAAAATAATTAGTAACAAATAAAGAAGCAAAACAATTATTATTCTTACCTTTCCTGGGTCCAGCGCTGGAGCCGCTATGTCAGCGAGCTGGTCCCTACATCTAATCCAATCATGTGTGATACTGTCTGCTGAGCCACTGTATCTAATCCTATCATGTGTGATACTGTCTGCTGAGCTAATGTATCTAATCCCATCATGTGTGATACTGTCTGCTGGGCACTATCTCTAATCCTATCATGTGTGATACTGTCTGCTGAGCCACTGTATCTAATCCTATCATATGTGATTCTGTCTGCTGAGCAACTGTATCTAATCCTATCATGTGTGATACTGTCTGCTGAGCTACTGTATCTAATCCCATCATGTGTGATACTGTCTGCTGGGCACTATCTCTAATCCTATCATGTGTGATACTGTCTGCTGAGCCACTGTATCTAATCCTATCATATGTGATACTGTCTGCTGAGCCACTGTATCTAATCCTATCATGTGTAATACTGACTGCTGAGCCACTATATCTAATCCTGTAATGTGTGATACTGACTGCTGAGCTGTTTATCTAATCCTATCATGTGTGATACTGTCTGCTGAGCTGTGTATCTAATCCTATCATGTGTGATACTGTCTGCTGAGCTGCTGTATCTAATCCAGTCATGTGTGATACTGTCTGCTGAGCCACTGTATCTAATCCTATCATGTGTGATACTGTCTGCTGAGCTGCTGTATCTAATCCAATCATGTGTGATACTTTCTGCTGAGCCACTGTATCTAATCCTATCATGTGTGATACTGTCTGCTGAGCTGTGTATCTAATACCATCATATGTGATACTGTCTGCTGAGCTGCGTATCTAATCCTATAATGTGTGATACTGACTGCTGAGCTGTTTATCTAATCCTATCATGTGTGATACTGTCTGCTGAGCTGTGTATCTAATCCTATCATGTGTGATACTGTCTGCTGAGCTGCTGTATCTAATCCAGTCATGTGTGATACTGTCTGCTGAGCCACTGTATCTAATCCTATCATGTGTGATACTGTCTGCTGAGCTGCTGTATCTAATCCAATCATGTGTGATACTTTCTGCTGAGCCACTGTATCTAATCCTATCATGTGTGATACTGTCTGCTGAGCTACTGTATCTAATACCATCATGTGTGATACTGTCTGCTGGGCCTTATATCTCATCCTATCACGTGTGATACTGGCTGACGAGCCACTGTATCTAATCCTGTCATGTGTGATACTGTCTTCTGGGCCACTGTATCTAATCCTACCATGTGTGATACTGTCTGCTGAGCCAATGTATCTAATCCTAACCATAGTTGATAGGTTCGTAGTGCTATAGATATGCTGTCTCCTATACACACACACACACACACTTTTTTGGGCGGACACATATGTATTGGGGCTATATCCCCTGACATTTTAAGTCCTTAGTGACGCCCCTGGCTGCTAGTGTTGCATTGTTTTGGGTCACTTAGCTAAAAGCTGTGGGCCGTCGGCCATGAGAAGTTTGCGAGGGGGGGGGGTGGCAATAAGAACTTTTGCATCGGGGCCCATGAGCCTTTAGCTACGCCCCTGGATGACAAATACCTCATAAACTGTTTGTAATGTAGGGGCACAGGTAAGCTGTGTGGAGTACATCAGGGTATAATAAGAGGGTATAATAATTCGGTAAATAAATAGTTTATAGCTCTGTGGCCAGTGTCGCACTGATAAATGGTGCCAATCTCCATTGTCACACATTCTGCACCTTTTGTGTCGCAGTATTTTTTCCACTGAGCTACGTAAGGGATTATTTTTTTGTGGGACAATCTGTAGTTTTCATATGTACCAATTTGGGGTACATACAACTTTTTTATCAATTTTTATTCATTTTTTTTAAGGGCGTGGTGACTAAAAAACAGAAATTCTACTATTGTGTTTTTATTCTTTTTTTTTTAATGGCGTTCACCATGCAGTATAAAATGACATATTCACTCTATTGTGTGGGTCCATACAATTACGGCGATAATAAATGTATATAGTTTTTGTTTTTTTTTAAATCACTTTTTGTGTTGCTATATTCTAAGAGCCATAACTTTTTTATTTTTCCAACAAGAAAGCTGTGTTAGGGCATGTTTTTTGCAGAACAAACTGTAGTTTGGATTGGTATCATTTTTTGGTACATGCAACTTTCCGATCTCTTTTTATTTCATTTTCTGGGAGGTGAAGTGACCAAAAAATAGCGATTCTGGTATTGTTTATTATCATTTTTTTTACGATGTTCACCGTGCGGGATAAATAACAAAATACTTTTAGAGTTCAGGCCGTTAATGACGTGGCGATACAAATTATGTATAGTTTATTTATTTATTTTCATTTTTTCTAATAATAAAGGACTTGATAAGGGAAAAAGGGAGATTTTTACTTTTATTAATTTAAATTTAATTTTTTTTATACAACTTTTTTTATTGTCCCACTGATCACTATTCTAATACACTGCACTATATACAGTGTATTAGAGCTGTCAGTTACTCACTGACAGCAAGGTCAGTGGGCCTTTGGCAGGACCTAGTAGGCTTCCGTAGATGGCAGACCCGGAGGCCATTGTCAGACCTCCAGTTGCCATAGCAACCATCTGCACCCGCAATCACCTAGCAGGGCCGTCGATGGTGTTCTAACCCCATAGAAGTTGCAATCACTATTGAACGTGGCTTCTAAGGGGTTTATCGGCGGGGACCACCGTGATCGGTACCTGTGGAAGGAGCTGCAACAACTGCTGTACTGATGTCACCCATATGGTAAAATGCAACGTTTCAGTCCCAACCTGGACCTTACTCAAGCAGGATCTATCTATCTATCTATTTATCTATCTATCTATCTATCTATCTATCTATCTATCTATCTATCTATCTATCTATCTATCTATCTATCTATCTATCTATCTATCATCTATCTATCATCTATCTATCCATCCATATTCGTCCAATAAGAGACAGCACTCCAATTTGTGATAGAAAAAACGGCTTTTTATTAGCCCCTGTGCGACGTTTCGGCTCTTTACATGGAGCCTTTCTCAAGCATACAAACAGTGTAAAAGCATGTGCTATATATGGAGACCACACAACTGGTCTCATTAGGCAAGTGATTTAGCATAAAACATAAATAAGTACAAAGATACAGTCATGTTGCATCAGTAAAAGTTATAAAATACAAAGAAGTGCCATTGTGTATATATGATGGTCCTCAGATCAATCCGGGCCATCCAGTTTACAGCACGTCAGAAACCACGTCAAAAACCACGTCAAAAACCACATCAAACATGAAAACCTCCAGGGTCAGTTTTTACAGGAGGAATTTTCCTCCTGCAAAAAACTCAGTGTGAACCCAGCCTTAGGCCTCATGCATACGACCGTGCATTTGCGTCTGCATACTATCCACAATTGTGGAGCGGCAATTGCGGATAGTTTAGGGCACATTATAATGTATGGGCCAATACACACGACCGTGGTTTCCACAGTCTGTGCATTGCCCGGAGGCCGGACCGCAAAAAAAAACAGGACTTGTCATTTTGTGGACCGCAATTGCAGTCTGGGCTCTTTGAAGTCAATTCACATATTGTGTGTGCACAGTCCGTGATTGTGAACACCCACTGATGACACTCCAGGGTCCGTCCGTGCCGCAATCACGGACCGTGCACACAACTACGGTCGTGTGCATTAGGCCTGAAAAGGTGTCCTAAAGTTGGAGTCACCACCAGGTTTAAAACCAAAACATGATTATGCTATAAAAATAGGGAATGACTTCAATACTATACTACTACACCTAACAATGTTGTATTATATAAACAACAGGTGGATAATTCTAATGTAGTAGCATCAGTAATAGTCCTAGAGATCTAGAAGACTTTAGGTACAGTATATTATTTTTCACGTATAAACCACTATAGACCACCAGAGGTATTACATTTAAACCACCTCTGATCATGACAGAAATTCATATTGACCTCTCAACTACGCTGAATGGTATTTTTCTTTGCCTCTAGTCCACTATGATTATTATTAATACATTCTATGACCCATACATCACAGGTATATTATGAATAATAACAGCAACATTCTAATAGATATCTATGGTGGGGTCCTGCCATGTGGCCTTAGTAAACAGCCTATGGAAATACATCCTATGTCAGCGCTTGAATAGAGAACGAAGAAATGCGGAATGTACTCGGATAGGATGCATCTCAGGTAGACATTATCATTTACTGTAAATGAAGCCGGGATTCACAATCAAGACCAACCACCTACTTATAGTAACTTCTCAGATCTCCAGTTATATTATTATTAAATATGCCATCTACCAAGAAAAGCCCCTGGAAAACCATGGCTTGGCGCCGGAGGATCACTAAAAAAGAATACTAAGTCGCAGGCTCAAAGAGGAAGCATATAAACTCTGGAGCACCAAGCATGAAATACAAACATCTGGGTCAACGAGGACCCTCAATACGCAACATCATCCTACTTATAATCTTATTTTGAAGTCGTAATTTGCGAAACAGTCACATATTTAGACAAAATATTGATCCATCTATTCCTAGTTTCTTCTTTTCTAATTGACTATGCCTTTAATAAAGAAATATAAAAGCTGTAGAATAAGAACAGCTTTATACAACCCCAAGGGTAGTAGAGGATAAAACAATCCCAGTATATAATTAACAAAACAATAATAAGCAAAGTTTCAAGCCGAAAGACCAACAGCTCTTTTCAGGACAAATTACACCTGTTGTTTTGTAGGCAGGAGCTTCTGTCATGCGTGATGTATGTTTTAATTTTTTATCTCTACATGAATGTAAGTGCCTTCTTTTAAATAAAATATACTACAGCTACCAAATCAACTGCCTCTAGAAACGGTAATAACTTATAAAGGCAAGGAAACATGAGTAAAGGGTAAAAGAACAGAAAGCACGAGGCAAAGATAAAAAAGCAAATTTAATGGGGAAAAAGGAAAATATGCATTTCCATAAAAGAGCTTGTGTATATTCCCGTCTTACTCATTTCTGTTTCTCCCTCCGCCTATCCATCTTTGACTTGCACTCTCTTACGCATTCTCCCTTTTGCTCTATGTTCCTATATCCCTCCCTCTGACTCATTCTTTTTTTCAATAGGATCATTACACTCAGCATCTTTAGGGAACACTTTTGCATTTAATTACACCCCATCCATCCCTGTTACTCCCCCTCACCTCACCCCCCAGTTTCTGTGCCTGTGTTACCATGGAAACAGTATGCAGCTGCAGAAATCCTAAGCCAGATGTTGTACCCACCAAAGGTAAAATGCTCTGCAGAGCCATTGATCAGAAAGGAATTAAGATTTGGTACATCTAGAATGACTGAATGGATTTGAATTTTAAGAAGTGTTTTGTGTCTGTCAGGGACAGATTTCCTTTGCCGAGAATGATAGTATACGTCTTACTTTACATCAAAACAACATTGTGGAACTGAATGAGTGATGCTCTGCAGATGACATCAAACGACTGATGATATAGTAACAGAAGCCTTGTAAAAACTGATGCTCTGCAGTATTGTATAAGGCAGTAAAGGTCTGCAAAATGTTGTTAAATCACATTTGGTCATTCCTATGAGAGGATATTTTACTGGATTGTATACAAAATAGAAAAGATAGAGAAAGATAACAAATAGATTAGAAGGGAGATTTGGTGATAAATAACATGCTGTATAGAATGAAAGCAAAAAAGAGCAGCAATGGTCCTCAAGTCTTTATAAAGGACGTGTCTGGCAGAATATCCAAATATCATGCTATGTCTTTCTGCCTATCTCTTTCAATCCTGGCAGGAAAGGGTTATTTTGTGATTTTCAGTCTGCGGTTTGGGTTAATGAGTACATTTTAATTATATATCATTTTCATGAGTGGGATTCGGGGAGGGTATTCCTGCCAGAGATTAAAGCCACAGGACTTCTAAAAGGGTTAATTTCTCAGCGAGGGGCTCAAACACACAGAAATAAGGGAAACAGTAAGATGGAGAAACATATAATATACAAGGAGAGTGACATAAAGTGACAGAATTAATGGCACGAGAAAAAAAAACACAAAAGGACTCAGAGGCGACTGGGGGACAAGATTTTGATGACCATAAATATAGATAGACAAGTGCTAAAAGGAGAAAAAAATGGTGAAAAAAAGGTTGTAGAGAGTGACAGGGGGAGATGTGTGTGGGTGAAGGGGTGTAACCTCGTGAGTACTGAACAAGTATTTCGTTAATCACCCTGGTGACACTTCTGATTTAATGAAGCACTGTAATTATCTACATTAGTGATCAGTGTACACAATACAGAACACAAGTCGCTAAGGTAGACAGCTGAGAAAAAGTAGGAAAAAATATATATTTAACACCATCATAACTAACATGTATAATAGAGCCCATGGTGCATTTTTTCTACCAAACAATATAAAAAGCATAACCGAACTTACCAAATCTTTAGCAGTTCTACAGAACAGAAAGCCAGAAAATAGAGATTTGCCTATAATCAAGTAATTATCTCATGCAAGTTCAGATCCAGGACTGATAATATGATAAGTTTAGATGGACAATTTGTGCAACTCAATGCATATGCAACACGTCATGTCAAAGTTGAAGTTGACAAAAGCCTCTCAATAGTCACACTCAACTAGCAATAAATTGAGCCATGGCATTCACCCATTTAAAACGTTTGGTCTTTATCTGTGATTGCATGGCCATGGATGATTACCATTGTCCATATATACTCTACTACGTATAATAGATGCTCATAAATGTATAATAGAAAAAAGTAGGGGACTACACAGGGTTTGTTTGTAGTCTGTAGCCATGAAAATGCATGGTTAGATAAGAGATGTACACAAAAAAATGGTAGAATATTTTGAATCAAGATAATTTGCAAAGTTGTTTAATTTTTATTTTAGTTGCATTGGTATACAAAAAAGTTGGTTGTTAGGGTGGACAAAAAAATATAATATAATAATTATATATTTTTATATTATTAATAAAAATAATTAAAAAAATGTGTTAATACTATTCTTAACACTAACCCATATCTTAGATCAGAATAAACATCAGATAGTATTACTGTGCCGCAGGCACTCTGTGTACAGCCATATGGTGCCTTCGCACAGCATCATGTTCTCTGCTTCTAGGGGAGAATATCACCGTAATATACACTGTATGCCCAAAATTATGTGGGCACCCGACATCACACCTATATGAGCTTGTTGGACTTCCTATTTTAAAACCATGGGTGTTAAAATGGCGTTTGGGCCCTGTTTTGTGACTATAATAACCTCCACTCTTCTGCAAAGACGTGTGTGTGTGTGTGTGTGTGTGTGTGCGGTCAGGCACTGAAGTTGGACGAGAAGGTCATACCTTGGGAAAAAATAACTGGCCACAAAGACATTTCATGGCCCTATTACCTTGGTTGGCCACATGCTGGTAGGGTTGGTTTGAACTGAATACCGTACATAAGCTTACATGGCAACAGTTAGATCTGCCAAATGTACTTCTCATTTGGCAATATAAAGCTGTTATAATGTTGCTATAATGTTTAAACAATGAGTATTTTCTTTTCTGATTTGATGTCCTGGATATATATACTTATTTTTTAATATCGGGAAATAAAAGTTAGATTTTATTAGTAATAGGGAGCGGAAAGGATTTTTTGCCTTCTGGCAAATAGTAAATATTTGCTGAAACACCTAAGCTTAATAATTAGAAATGGTGTCCTCATACTTTTGACGATCTAGCATAGTATGCAATAGAACATGCCACAATTTTTGCTCATGTTTTTCCATGGAAAATCTGAAACACAATGAGGTGAAGTGTAAAACCACAGATTTCTATGTTTAAAAGTTTCTCAAGTCTCTCAAGTCTCTCAAGTCAAAAACAACGGATCCCTGTCACAACGGTGACAAACGGAAACCATTAGAACGTTTTCGTCACCATTGAGATCAATGGTGATCCAAACGGAGACCAAGGTGTCCATTTGCCTTTCCGTTGAGGGGTTCTTCAGACGGAAATCTCAGACGGAACCCCTCAACGGAAAGACAACGTGGGTAAAATATTTGAGTTTTTTTTTAGTGATGCTATCCTGGAGTATACCAATGAAAATAAACTGTTAACCTCATCAGCATGGATTTATATGGGATCGGTCCTGTGAAACCAATCTGATTAGCTTCTATGAGGAGGTAAGTTCCAGACTGGACCTGGCTAAGGCTGTGGATGTGGTGTATCTAGACTTTTCAAAGGCATTTGATACTGTACATAAAAGGTTGGTCTATAAAATGAAAATGCTGGGACTGGGGGAAATTATGTGTAATTAGTTTAACAACTGGCTCAGTGATATTAATGGGTATTTATTAATGGAAGATTCTCGAGTGGGTCACAGTTCCAGTGGTGTTCCACAGATTATTGGGCCCTTTTCTTTTTAATATTTTTATTAAAGACCTTGAAGAGGGTTTACAGAGTATAAAGTAATTAACCCCTTCCCGACATTTGCCGTACATGTACGTCATGGAAAGTACTGACTTCCCGCATCTTGCCGTACATGTACGCCAAATGTTTGGGACCGGCTCAGAAGCTGAGCCGGTGCCATCATCACCGGATCTCAGCTGTATCTTACAGCTGACATCCGGCTGTAACGGCGGGGACCGAAATTAGCTTCGATCCCCGCCATTAACCCCTTAAGTGCAGCGCTCAAACGCGATCGCTGCACTTAAGGTGTTTGCAGCTCATCGGAACCCCAGTAATGAAATTGCCGGGGTTCCGGTGGCTGCAATGGCAACCGGAGGCCTAATACTGGCCTCCCGGTCTGCCAGCACCGAAGCCGGTCAAGATCCGCCCGGCGGCGGAGCCTGATCGGCTTCCGTAGCTGCCGGCAAGATGGCGCCGGGTCAGGAGCTGATCCGGCGTCATCAGCGGTGGATGTCAGCTGTACTGTACAGCTGACATCCACCTGTAACGGCAGGAACCGGAGCTAGCTCCGATCCCTGCCATTAACCCCTTCGATGCAGCAATCGAAAGCGATTGCTGCATCGTAGCGGTTACTAGCAGATCGCCAGCCCTGACAGTCAATCAGGACTGGCGACTGCTGTTATGGCAACAGGAGACACAATGGTCTCCTGCTCTGCCATTACGGAAGCCGATTTAGGCCCCGCCGGGAGGCGAAGCCTAATCGGCTTGCTGTCAGTGAATGACTGACAGATCTAATACATTGCACTACATAGGTAGTGCAATGTATTAGAAAAAAAAAAATCTGACCGTTGGAACTTCAAGTCCCCTAGTGGGACTTGAGAAAAAGTGTAAAAAAAGTATAAAAAAGTGTAAAAAAAAGTGCACAAAATAAAAGTTTGAAAGCAGTAAAAGTTTCAAGTAATCAAATAAAACACAATCCCCCTTTTACTCTTATCAAGTCCTTTATTATTGAAAAATAATAATAAACCATATGTATTTGGTATCGCCACGACCGTAACGACCGGAGGTATCAAAATATTATATTATTTATTGCACGCGGTGAACAGCGTAAAAAAAAACGTAAAAAACTTTACCAGAGTTTCTGTTTTTTGGTCACTTTGCCCTACAAATATTAGAATAAAAAGTGATCAAAAAGTCTCACGTATCCAAAAATGGTACCTATAAAAACTATAGCTCGTGCCGCAAAAAACAAGCCCTCATACACCTCCGTCAACAAAAAAATTAAAAAGTTATGGTTCTCACAACTTGGCGACAGAAAAAATACATTCTTTTTACAAAAGTAATTTTATTGTGCAAAAAGTTGTAAAACATGAAAAAGTTCTATAAATTAGGTATCGCCGGAATCGTACTGACCCGCAGAATAAAGTTAACATGTAATTTATAACGCATGGTGAACGCTGTATAAAAAAAAACCGAAAAAAGCTGTGCCAGAATTGCGTTTTTTTGTTTACCTGGCATCCTAAAAAATAGGATAAAAGGTGATCAAAAAGTCACATGTACCCCAAAATGGTACCAATAATAACTACAGCTCGTCCCGCAACAAACCAGCCCTCATACCACTACGTCTATGAAAAATAAAATTAGTTATGGCTCCAATAAGTCAGGAAATAAAAAAATATGCAGTTGTGCCCGAGGGGAACATTTCTTCTGTTTGAAGAGGCGATTTTTCAAGGACCTAAAATTAGGGAACCAGGAAAGGGAGGGCCCAAACATATCCGCTGGAAGCGAGGGTGCCCGCATTATACCAGGACAACACTTTCCCAGCAAAATTCCCCAAACTACAAAGGCGCGGAGTGTGGACCAAAAGGGGGATAAGAAATGACACCATTTATCAGTGCGACACCGGCCTGTGCGGAAAGGATTGCTTCACAGCGTAACACACATCTATGGATTATTTTATTGTTTTTTTTTACCCCGTTATTATACCACCTGACTATGCCCCTTATATACTCCGCCCGGCTTACATATGCCCTACATTATAAACGGAAACACCAGTAAGACTCCAAACAAAACTACTACCAAGCAAAATCCACGCTCCAAAAGCCAAATGGCATTTCCTCCCATCTGAACCCTACAGCGTGCCCAAACAGCAGTTTCCTTCCACATATATGGCACCGTCATACCCGGGAGAACCCTTTTAGCAATTTTTGGGGTGTGTGTCTCCAGTGGCATAAGCTGGGCACGACATATTTGCCACTGAATGGCATATCTAGGGAAAAATATAAATGTTTAATTTGCACCATCCACAGCGCATTCATTTATGGAAAAGATCTGTGGGGTGAAAATGCTCACTACACCCCTTAATAAATGCCTTGAGGGGTGCAGTTTCCATAGTGGGGTCACTTCCCAGGGGTTTATTTTTATTATTTCACATCTGAGCCTCTGCAGTTGTGAACCAATACTTTGTAAATCGCCAAATTAGGCCTCAATTTTACATGGTACGCTTTCACTCCTGAGCCTGGTCGACTGTCCAGGCAAGAGATTAGGGCCACATGTAGGGCGTTTCTAAAACCAGGAAACCCAGCATAATAATTAGAGAGCTGTCTCGTTATGGTGGCACAAGCTGGGCACCACATATTGTCCACATATCTGTGGAAAAAATCCCATTTTCACTCTGCAACATCGAGTTCACACTAATTTCTACAAAACACCTGCAGGGTTAACATGCTCACTACACCCGTAGGTAAAAGCATTGAGGGGTGTAGTTTCCAAAATGGGGTCACTTCTGGGGGGTTTCCACTGTTTTGGGCCCACAGGCGCCCAGAAACCAATCCAGAAACATCTGCACTCCAAATGGCGGTACTTCCCTTCTGAGCCCTGCCGTGTGCCCAAACAGCAGTTTATGACCACATATGGGGTATTGCCGTACTCGGTAGAAATTGCTTTACAAATGTTGGGTTCTTTTTTTCCTTTATTTGTTGCGAAAATGAAAAAATTTGCGCTAAAGCTACGTCTTATTGAAGAAAAAGGATTGTTTTTATTTTCACTGCCCAATTCTAATAAATTCTATGAAACATCTGTGGGGTCAAAATGCTCACTACGCCCCTAGATGAATTCCTCAAGAGGTGTAGTTTCCTAAATGGTGTCACTTTTTGGGCGTTTTCATTGTTTTTTCCCCTCAGGGGCTTTGCAAATGTGACATGGCCGCCGCAAACCATTCCTGCTCAATGTGATCTCCAAAAGCCAAATAGCGCTCTTTCCCTTCTAAGCCAAGCCGTGTCTCCAAACAGCCGTTTATTACCACATGTGGGGCATTGTTTTACTCGGGAGAAATTGCTTTACAAATTTTGTGGTGCTTTTTCTCCTTCAGTCCTTGTGGAAATGAGTAAAAATAAGCTAAACCTACATCTTCTTTGAAAAAATGTTGATTTTTATTTTCAGGGCCTACTTCCAATAATTTCTGCAAAAAACCTGTGGGGTCAAAGAGCTCACTATACCCCTAGATAATTTCCTCAATGGGTGTAGTCTCCAAAATGGGGTCACTTGTGGGGGGTTTCCACTGTTTTGTCTCCTCAGGGACTTCGTAAATGTGACCTGGCCTCCGCAAACCATTCCTGCTAAACTTGAGCTCCAAAAGCCAAATAGCGCTCTTTCCCTTCTCAGCCCTGCCGTGTCTCCAAACAACCGTTTATTTCCACATGTGGGGCATTGTTTTACTCGGGAGAGATTGGTTTACAAATTTTACTGTGCTTTTTCTCCTTCAGTCCTTGTGGAAATGAGAAAAAATTAGCTAAACCTACATTTACTTTGAAAAAATTTAGATTGTCATTTTCAGGGCCTATTTCCAATAATTTATGCAAAAAACCTGTTGGGTCAAAACGCTCACTATACCCCTAGATAATTTCCTCAATGGGCGTAGTTTCCGAAATGGGGTCACTTGTGGGGGGTTTCCACTGTTTTGTCCCCTCAGGGGCTTTGTAAATGTGACATGGCCTCCGCAAACCATTCCTGCTAAACTTGAGCTCCAAAAGCCAAATAGCGCTCTTTCCCTTCTCAGCCTCGCCGTGTCTCCAAACAACCGGTTATTACCACATGTGGGGTATTGTTTTACTCGGGAGAAATTGCTTTACAAATTTTACGGTGCTTTTTCTCCTTTAGTCTTTGTGAAAATGAGAAAAAAAATCGCTAAACCTACATTTTCTTTGAAGAAATGTTGATTTTAATTTTCACGGCCTACTTCTAATAATTTCTGTAAAAAAGCTGTGCGGTCAAAATGCTCACTGTACCCCTAGATAATTTCCTTGAGGTGTGTAGTTTCCCAGATGGGGTCACTTTTGGGGGATTTTGACTGTTTTGGCACCGCAAGAGCCCTTCAAACCTGACATGGTGCCTAAAATATATTCTAACAAAAATAAGGCCCCAAAATCCACTAGGTGCTCCTTTGCTTCTGAGGCCGGTGCTTCAGTCCAGTAGCACGCTACGGCCACATGTGGGATATTTCCTAAAACTGCAGAAACTGGGCAACAAATATTGAGTTGCATTTCTCTGGTAAAACCTTCTGTGTTATAAAAAAAATTGTACTAAAAATTTATTTCTGCAAAAAAATATGAAATTTTTAAAATTCACCTCTACATTGCTTTCATTCCTGTGACATGTGTAAAGGGTTAAGACATTTTCTAAATGCTGTTTTGAATACTTTGAGGGGTGGAGATTTTAAAATGGGGTGACTTTTTGGGGGTTTCTAATATATAAGGCCCTCAAAGCCACTTCACAACTGAACTGGCCCCTGTAAAAATGGCCTTTTGAAATTTTCTTGAAAATGTGAGAAATTGCTGCTAAAGTTCTAAGCCTTGTGAGGTCATAGAAAAATAAAAGGATGTTCAAAAAACGATGCCAATCTAAAGTAGACATATGGGTGATGTTAATTAGAAACAATTTTGGGTGGTATAACTGCCTGTCTTACAAGCAGATACATTTAAATTGAGAAAAATGCTAATTTTTGCAATTTTTCGCTAAATTTTGGTGTTTTTCACAATTAAATACTGAACATATCGAGCAAATTTTGCCAGTAACATAAAGTCCAATGTGTCACGAGAAAACAATCTCAGAATCGCTTGGATAGGTGAAAGCATTCCGGAGTTATTACCACATAAAGTGACACATGTCAGATTTGAAAAATGAGGCTCGGTCAGGAAGGTCAAAAGTGGCTAAAGAGGGAAGGGGTTAACACAGAGGAGGATAATGTAATACAGAGGGATTTGGGGAAGCTGGAAGTTTGGGCAGAGAAATGGTAAATTTCGTTTCATGTGGATAAATGTAAGGTTGTTCACTTGAGCCAAGGAAAAAAATTCTACAATTATGCATTAAATGGTAATACACTGCCACTGAAGAAGACTTGGCGATGTTGGTTAATGACTATTGCAGATATTTTGCAGTGTAATGCTCATTTAATCACCTGTATCATAATGAAAAATCATGTCGCCTCTCATTTAAATCTAGAATCATATTAACATATTTCCCCTTTCCAATTTATGTACTGTACATTGGCCAGTAAACA